>NW_026138716.1:0-600000 GCF_019924925.1 Ctenopharyngodon idella | reverse complement strand
AACAACGTCGGGCTAGAAAATAGTTGATACAAAATAGAATAAAATTTGTGGTTATGTTCTGGCAAACATGGTTTTTAAAACAACTCTACGAACTCACATTTACCATTTAGATTTTCTCTCTCCGCCTCAGAACAGAACGCTCTCTGCTGCTGCGCGAAAGCGATTAGAATAAAAGACTAATTATATTGACGTGCACAGCTTGTGTTTGATGTTGAAAATGATGTTAAACTAAATTAGATTTAATTTGAAAGGTTAGTAGCATGAAACTTAGTATATTTACTAGTTGCCATATCAACACCATCGGCTGTATTTTCCTCAAGATAAAATACTAAAAAGCTTTAATTCCAATCTGTCTCTGTCTGATTCATCTCATCACATAAGATATCAGTAACTAAACCCGTTTATTTATTTATTTATTTATTTTTATATTTAACTTTAACATTAATATGTTACATACTCTTTTACATACTTTAAACAGCATTAATAGAGGGTCGTAACATACAGGAAATACGTCATCTAAGTAGACAAGTGGTCAAGTGCAAAGACCGTTTTTCCTGCTTAAAATTGGTCACTTTATCAATATCAATAAACATTTTCATTTGGCATTTTCATGTAGAAAAAGGAAATATACTTATTGAAAACATCTATTTATTTAAGTAGAAACTTGAACAAACACATTTATCTATTTTTTAATGTATTAAAAGTTTTATATTTAATAAAAAGTATTTTTTATTAAATTACTACATTTTTATTTACCGTCTGCGCCCGGACGCGTTCAAAGCATACTAAACCACGGATGCCAACACATGCGCAGTACAATTTTTTTCTGTACTTTTACCAGACATCGTAGCCGTTTCTCAATATGCATTCTTGTCTGTACTTGTGTTCTTGTGGACTTGTGAAACGTCATCAGTTGATTACTGTTCCAATTCAAAGTTCACATCTAGCCAAGTTCAAATCCCCGGATTAAACATGATATAATTTGTTTTTTGTATATCTAATCGTTGTAGCCTACTGAAGGGGGGTGGATTCTGGAAACCACTGCCGCTTCAATATACATCTTTTAAGTTATTAATCAACATTTATCTTTCTGATAAAGAAAGGCTTCTTCAATGTATGTTAAAGCATTTATTTTCCTTTTCAAACACTAGAAAATAATTTTGAATATCGTCTGTACCTCTCAGGAGCTGTGGACGGCGGCGGCGGCTGGAGCGGGCCTCGGCGGCGGCGGCGGCTGGAGCGGGCTCGTTGGCAGTGAGGGCTGGCGAGGGGTCTGAAAACGGGGTCCAGTCCATCCCCTCATACTCAACCAAAAGACCCACTGACACTGGAACGGGCTGCGCGGAGGCAGAAAACTCAGGAGACTGGGGCTGCGCGGAGGCAGAAAACTCAGGAGACTGGGGCTGCGCGGAGGCAGAAAACTCAGGAGACTGAGGTTGCTTGGCGGCCTTCTTCCTTTTCCTCTTTAGCCGTTTGGGCCCAGCGGAGGAATTTTTGTTGGCCATGCGAGGTTTTGGGTCCGGCAGGACACCGGGGAAAAGCTCACTGGAGAGGCAGGCGGAGGAAGATGGAGATTGACGAACCGGCACGGGAGAAGCGGGGACCTCGGAAATGAAGAATAAACCCATCTTCCTTGTAGACTTCCAAGCTGTTTAGGTCCGTTATTCTGTTACGTGCTGTGCTGCATAGATGAGGCGAATACAGAAATCCACAATTATATGGGCTTTATTGAACAGTCCAGGAACTAAGAAACAGCATGAACAGACATATCAAACAAGATAACGGACAAGGAGTGCAGGGAATGAGTCCAAAAGGGAGTGCTGACAAGGACAACAGGTGCTGGGAATCCGGGGAGATGGCGGGAAGACTGATGAGGGAAGTGCAGACAGGTGTGCGGAACAGGAGGATTCTGGGAACTGGAGTCCGGGAAGGCGTGGATGTAACAATATTAATATGTTTAATATTTTTTAAATATAAACAAAAAGAGGCAGGGTTGTTTAATATTTCGTTTTGTTATAAATACTATATATGCAGACATTGAAGATAATCAGTGAACGCGTTCCTGAACCACATTTGTGAGGCTATTAATATATTTTTTTTGTTCGTTTGTTTGTTTGTTTTTTAAATAAATTGAAAAGAGGCAGAGTGGTGTTTTATAACACATTTTGTTTTATTGTTGTCTAAAATATACACAGAGATAACCGGAGAGCTGAGTGACATTATCAAGTATGCTGCTGTGCCATTTGCTGAATCACCGGACTTGTGTTCTCCCGTTCACGGGAGTCCGTTCTCCTGAGTTGAACTTGCCAAGTCCTAACTACCAAGGATGCAACTCTGAACTTTGCGAACTTGGTATTGAGAAACGCCTCGTGTCATCAACCGGACATTCGCTGTGCAGGATCGGAGAAGAAAAATAGTGCATTCACCATTGCAACATAGTTCAGAAGATACACCAAGAGAACAGGAAGTGTTTACTCGTCTTGTTTTTGAATCGCTCTTTACACACTCTTCTTCGACGACTGCAGATTGCGCTCAGTACTGTGCGTATTGCTGTCCGCACGATCTCGAAATTTGAGAAGGGTCTGGCTGCCAGACCATGGGCGAGTGGAGCTCCACTCTCGAACAGGAAATACGTCACCTCCACTTGTGTTTTACTAACGTCTACACCTACCCCAACCCTAAACCTACCCTTACAATAATGCAAATACAGTAATTAAATGACGCAATATTGATGTGCGCATGCCCAGCGGCCACAGTAGCTAGCTCCTCTAGTGGAGGTGACGTATTTCCGCCCTTAAGTGGAACTCCACACGCTGCAGCCAGCCCCTAAGGCGACATTTGGGCTGCACGCGGACGGGGCGTGCGGCCGGCCGCGAGTATACCCGGGGCTTAAGTTACCGAAAGCGAAACCACAAACAAAACACTCGAACTGTATGACATGACAGACAACTAGTTGTCCAGTTCCGTTCACACAGCTCAAATATTCCGAGAATGCAGTTGTGAGTCCTGAAAATGTACGGGTGTGAGTTCGGTTATAGAATGCGTAAATAACCGTACTGTATGTGAACATAACCATATTAAGGACTCAAAGACAGGAGTGACTACCGTATTCTGCTGCTGTGTGAATGTGGCCTGAAAAAGCTCAAAATTATGATGTTGAAAAAAATGCCACAAAGTTTTTTTTTTTTTTTTTTTTTTTTTTTTTTTACAAACATAAGACTGACCTAGCAACAGAAGGCATATAAACGATTAAATACAACTAACCTTTGTTCCAGTAATGGCTCGGTTGAGTTTGGGTACTGAAAAAATGGCACATATATGTGTGTCGTCATATGTGGACATAGCCTACCTTGGTCTTCCCTTCAGGACCATCTGTCACTTCATCCACTGTAATGTAAATTACAAAGAGAAAAATGTTATTGTTATTTAGATATTTTATTAAAAACATTTTCCATTTTGTTTCCTCCTACTAGTTCTAGGCTTAAACCCCAAGGGAATACTCAGTTTCGAATAACTGAGTATCCACTGAAATTGACATTACACAGGACAACATGTTGTATTTATTTAGCACTTACAATTAATTATATCTATGTCCAGTTACCGAACCATTAGTAACATGTCAGATTTTAAATTAGAAAAGCCATTAGAAATTAATTTTCACCAACAATGAATGCATGTAAAAAATAAAATTAAGATATTAGCAAGGTATTTATTTATCTCTCTATTAGACATGAAAATTACACTTTTGGTTTCACAATAACATAGTGAAACATAGTCATATTTATATTGTTTGATGCCACAATACCAAATTCTCTGTGATTTCAAAGCCTTTCAAATGTTTAACAAAAAAGTAAAAATACTCAAATGGTTTTTGAAATTAACATTTTTACTAAAATTAGCAGATATAATTACCTACTTGCCTTACCTTCTAACAGATGATGTTTTCTTTTTTATTAAAACCATAAAGATCAAGTTATACCAAAAAAAAAGTAAATTTACATAAATTAACCTTAGATTGTATTAATTACAATCATCCCTTAACTACTTCGTGATAATATAGTGGCCTCTAAACTTCTATTTAAACTGACCAGTAATTCATTACAACATTGTTTACTTGTAACTGCTGAAGCTAAACCTTGACCCCCATTGGCCTGCCCCAACGTCCTACTATTGGTTGAACCACAATGATTGATATGTTTTGAACAAAGTCAATGCCATCACACTCACCAACAATCGGTTTTGCTGTACTTTTGCTAAACAACCGAACTCGCTGGAGTGCACACTATTGGGAATCTGTGTTGCAGATTTTGGCACATTTGTCAGAAGGAAACTTTAGAGTCTAGAAAGTCATTGTAGCTAAAGACACAAGTCTCACCATGTATTTCAAATCCGAGAATGATCTAATTATTTTTAGATGATGCTATTTAATTTTTTAGAGACTTTCTATTTGTGCAAACCACAGAAAACATGAGGTATGAACTGAAACATCTAGTTTGTTTCTGCTAATTGTCTGTAAGGGCAGAATTTTCAAACCCAACTTTTGCCTACAGCTCAGACGTAACCATGAGAAATGTGCAAAAAAAAAAAAAAGATTTAATTTGTTAAATATTTAAGTACTTCAGTAATTTATTTTTGTTGAATACTATGCTGCCTATGTGTGGATCAGATACCCTCGGATTTCATCCAAAATATCTTAAATTGTGTTCCGAAGACGAACGAAGTGTTACCAAAAGAAAGATTACCTTAAAAGAGAAATGATCTAAATGTTGCTGTGTCATCAATGAATGTGTGTATATTTGCTCTGTATTAGTAAATTACGACCATTTTTCAGATATAGTGTATTGTGTAAATCTGCGTATCTATTTATGCTTACCAAAAAAATCCAGCTCTTGGCAAGGTGTCAAGACCTTTCCATGTCCGTGATGGCTCGGGTGCTGACAATACAATGCAGAATCATATTTTTAATAATATACTTAAAATAGCGTATGCTTACCTTCATTGCTAGTTTTTATAGGAACACCCACCTGGAGGGTAAAACAAGGCCAAATTCAATATACACCTTTTTGATGATGCATACTATATATACAGGTCGAGCAAGCAGATGAGCCTAGAACATAAATGCAACGCACAGTTTGAGTTTGTCGGTAGGCATTGCATTTATGTTCTAGGCTCATCTGCTTGCCCAGTTAGTGTGTGGCGTTCATATTCTGGGCTCATCTGCTCGCCTGTATATACAGTAGTATGCATCATGGATAAACTGTATAAAGAAATTGATCTGTCAATCTCACTGTTTTATTACTTTAAGCTACTTAAGGTGAATACTCTACTGTTTAGTGATTGAAATACTGCAGCAGGTGCTGTTTATGGATCACAAGTGCCAGAAACGTGCATTTTACTCACAAATATTTTGTTTACCTTTTTTGAGACGCAATTGACAGGCCTGTCCTGCAGTTCTATGGATGTTTTGCCCTCCAGGTCTCTGCTCCAGTCACCTGACTGAAAACTATGAGTAAGAAAATAGCCTGTTGAGTAAAGAAATAAAAGAAAATCAACATAAGAATAATTGCTTTATTCCAACCCTAGCAAAGATTTACATGATTATAATATTGAGTGCATAACACACACTACTGTTCATAAGTTTGGGCCTGTAAGATTTGTTTAATGTTTTTGAAAGAATTCACTTGTACTTTCCAAGGGTACATTCCTTGTATTTGATCAAAAATACAATATAAACAGTAATATTTAAATTATTACAATTTAAAATAACTAGCATTACAATTTGTAATTTATTCCTGTGATCAAAGCTGAATTTTCAGCATCATTACTCCAAGCTTTTGATCGGTAATGTGAAATGCTACAATGTTGGCCTGACGAAGAGCTTCTGTAATAATAAACAAGGTAAACAATACCGTGTTTCTCGATGGATAGCATGGGTTTCATGTTTACCCCCTTGTATTTAGATAATTAAAGAGTTTTAGGGCACAAGGACATGTCCATGTAGCATGTTAATCTAACCACAAAACGGCTTACTCTGAGTCTGCACTGTTACCCGCTAAAATGTCATGGTTCCTACACATGATAACAAATAATGTACATAAGCGACTTTGCGCACCTCCGGGCGGGTGCCACCTCACCCGTTTCTAGTTTCGCACCACCACCGTTCAGTTTGGTATATGCCCTCCGTTCCTTCCACGATGCCCAGGACGGCGCATCGTCTCCGGCCTGGCTTCTGGGAGTTACCCAAGCTCCCAGAACCACCACCATACAGTTTGGTATATGCCCTCCGTCTCCTTCCACGATGCCCAGGACGGCGCATCGTCTCCGGCCTCGTCCCTGGAGGTGAGCCCATCCTCCGGGCGGGTGCGCCATCACCCGTTTCTAATTTCGCACCACCACCATACAGTTTGGTATATGCCCTCCGTTCCTTCCACGATGCCCAGGACGGCGCATCGTCTCCGGCCTCGCTTCTGGGAGTTCCCCAAGCTCCCAGAACCACCACCATACAGTTTGGTATATGCCCTCCGGTCCTTCCACGATGCCCAGGACGGCGCATCGTCTCCGGCCTCGTCCCTGGAGGTAGGCCGATCCTCCGGGCGGGGTGAGTGCACACCAAAAGACTTAGTGCAATTTTCGAGCACGGACTCGTTTTTTTGACAAAGTCCGAGAGAGCACATTCTCCCCAGTACCGCGATGGCCTCGTTTCGACGCTTCTGCGCTAGACTCGAGTTCCAGACCGGGGCTCAATCCGACGGCGCCCGGGGACAGGCCATCTCGGTCGGATAGGAAAAGCAGCATGTAACCCCTGGATCTTTAGAAAAAATAAAATAAACTTACCTTGTGTTAATAATGATGATGATGATGATGATGATATGAGCCTCGGGCCCGAGCAGAGCGAGACCCGCGTGTAGGAAGCCAGCGTGTCACAGTTCTCCATCCGGGGCTACCTGGTTGATCTGGAAGTAGCATATGCACTTCTTTACTCATGCCGGTGCCGCTGCATTCACCTGAAACAATCAGGACAAACTCAATCACAAGTGAGTGCACTGGAGCTACAATGTCCCAAACATCACCAGCGAAGAGGGCAACAAGACTGCTGAGAAATCCAAGAGTGCGGAGAACTTGAGCCACGAATCACAGAGAGAACGAGCCGTCTGAACGATACTGCTGCTTCAAGGTATGTTAGCCATGCCAAAGAGCCAAATAGAAACATGACTGAACAGATATAACACGGACAATAGCTGCTGCCTCCTGGTTCGACTCTGTTCAGTCACTGGATCACATGTCGCATGTGTCGTCAGAGTTTGGCCCTGTCCAAGATGCAGCGAAGAACCATCTGTACAATGCATCACTATTGACATTTCTGGACAAGATACTGACATATCAAGGCATCACAGAGCTGTTACAGTCCCATTCTGGTTATCGACATGATCAGTGCCTTGAAGCAGCAGTGGCTGGTTCAGACGGCTCGTTCTCTCTCTCTCATGGCTCAAGAACTCCGCACACGTGGAATAGACAGACCACCTCATGATCGATCGGCTTGGTGTTGTCCTCCACATGTGATGCTGTCGGACTAATAAAATGATTGGCATAAATATAAGCCCACAAGCCTCCTGGCTCATCAGGGACAGAGCCCATAGCAGCGATGTTCAGGTACCTGGCACATCTCTGCTCCGGTCCAAGACAAATCCATCTTCCTGGCACCTGTTTTCAATTTGCAACAACAGTTTTTATTATTAAATTATTAACTGTGTTCTTCAGAGAACACGTGTGTGAACGAGAAGACGGCCACACAGCTGCTTTATGGCAGAAGTATAAATGAGTGTGAAGCTGCATTCATTACATCTACACAAACACCCACACATGAATCGAGCACGATTTACTATTTCGTTCCCTCGATTTGCTCAATCATGCGCACGATATGAAAAAATACTATAGTAATTTGTATACTACAGTGTTTTTGAACCATGGGGCTCTGTATATCTACACAAATAAAACTCAAGTTTCTGGTCTTACAGTTTTTGTAATAATCGCTAGGACAGATTTGTCAAGAATTTGGCCATGCTTTCAAAACACTAAGTTACACACAGTTTTCCTAAGAAATAACGTTTAAAAAAAAAACAAACAAGACATCAGCGCGAGTAATAAAGAAAATGCGGTTCACAATCAGAAAATAACGACATAACATTGAACAACCTCTGGTGTTGTTTTATGTAAACATGTTATTTACAATGATTTTGTAAATCTGCACTTACCTTCCCTTCGTCTGATGTAAATCTCTCAGAAAATACCGGATGCTGTCAGCGCGCGCAAGATTTGAATGGAGCACGAGCGGGAATAAACGACTCGAAACAACGTCGGGCTAGAAAATAGTTGATACAAAATAGAATAAAATTTGTGGTTATGTTCTGGCAAACATGGTTTTTAAAACAACTCTACGAACTCACATTTACCATTTAGATTTTCTCTCTCCGCCTCAGAACAGAACGCTCTCTGCTGCTGCGCGAAAGCGATTAGAATAAAAGACTAATTATATTGACGTGCACAGCTTGTGTTTGATGTTGAAAATGATGTTAAACTAAATTAGATTTAATTTGAAAGGTTAGTAGCATGAAACTTAGTATATTTACTAGTTGCCATATCAACACCATCGGCTGTATTTTCCTCAAGATAAAATACTAAAAAGCTTTAATTCCAATCTGTCTCTGTCTGATTCATCTCATCACATAAGATATCAGTAACTAAACCCGTTTATTTATTTATTTTTATATTTAACTTTAACATTAATATGTTACATACTCTTTTACATACTTTAAACAGCATTAATAGAGGGTCGTAACATACAGGAAATACGTCATCTAAGTAGACAAGTGGTCAAGTGCAAAGACCGTTTTTCCTGCTTAAAATTGGTCACTTTATCAATATCAATAAACATTTTCATTTGGCATTTTCATGTAGAAAAAGGAAATATACTTATTGAAAACATCTATTTATTTAAGTAGAAACTTGAACAAACACATTTATCTATTTTTTAATGTATTAAAAGTTTTATATTTAATAAAAAGTATTTTTTATTAAATTATTACATTTTTATTTACCGTCTGCGCCCGGACGCGTTCAAAGCATACTAAACCACGGATGCCAACACATGCGCAGTACAATTTTTTTCTGTACTTTTACCAGACATCGTAGCCGTTTCTCAATATGCATTCTTGTCTGTACTTGTGTTCTTGTGGACTTGTGAAACGTCATCAGTTGATTACTGTTCCAATTCAAAGTTCACATCTAGCCAAGTTCAAATCCCCGGATTAAACATGATATAATTTGTTTTTTGTATATCTAATCGTTGTAGCCTACTGAAGGGGGGTGGATTCTGGAAACCACTGCCGCTTCAATATACATCTTTTAAGTTATTAATCAACATTTATCTTTCTGATAAAGAAAGGCTTCTTCAATGTATGTTAAAGCATTTATTTTCCTTTTCAAACACTAGAAAATAATTTTGAATATCGTCTGTACCTCTCAGGAGCTGTGGACAGCGGCGGCGGCTGGAGCGGGCCTCGGCGGCGGCTGGAGCGGGCTCGTTGGCAGTGAGGGCTGGCGAGGGGTCTGAAAACGGGGTCCAGTCCATCCCCTCATACTCAACCAAAAGACCCACTGACACTGGAACGGGCTGCGCGGAGGCAGAAAACTCAGGAGACTGGGGCTGCGCGGAGGCAGAAAACTCAGGAGACTGGGGCTGCGCGGAGGCAGAAAACTCAGGAGACTGAGGTTGCTTGGCGGCCTTCTTCCTTTTCCTCTTTAGCCGTTTGGGCCCAGCGGAGGAATTTTTGTTGGCCATGCGAGGTTTTGGGTCCGGCAGGACACCGGGGAAAAGCTCACTGGAGAGGCAGGCGGAGGAAGATGGAGATTGACGAACCGGCACGGGAGAAGCGGGGACCTCGGAAATGAAGAATAAACCCATCTTCCTTGTAGACTTCCAAGCTGTTTAGGTCCGTTATTCTGTTACGTGCTGTGCTGCATAGATGAGGCGAATACAGAAATCCACAATTATATGGGCTTTATTGAACAGTCCAGGAACTAAGAAACAGCATGAACAGACATATCAAACAAGATAACGGACAAGGAGTGCAGGGAATGAGTCCAAAAGGGAGTGCTGACAAGGACAACAGGTGCTGGGAATCCGGGGAGATGGCGGGAAGACTGATGAGGGAAGTGCAGACAGGTGTGCGGAACAGGAGGATTCTGGGAACTGGAGTCCGGGAAGGCGTGGATGTAACAATATTAATATGTTTAATATTTTTTAAATATAAACAAAAAGAGGCAGGGTTGTTTAATATTTCGTTTTGTTATAAATACTATATATGCAGACATTGAAGATAATCAGTGAACGCGTTCCTGAACCACATTTGTGAGGCTATTAATATATTTTTTTTGTTCGTTTGTTTGTTTGTTTTTTAAATAAATTGAAAAGAGGCAGAGTGGTGTTTTATAACACATTTTGTTTTATTGTTGTCTAAAATATACACAGAGATAACCGGAGAGCTGAGTGACATTATCAAGTATGCTGCTGTGCCATTTGCTGAATCACCGGACTTGTGTTCTCCCGTTCACGGGAGTCCGTTCTCCTGAGTTGAACTTGCCAAGTCCTAACTACCAAGGATGCAACTCTGAACTTTGCGAACTTGGTATTGAGAAACGCCTCGTGTCATCAACCGGACATTCGCTGTGCAGGATCGGAGAAGAAAAATAGTGCATTCACCATTGCAACATAGTTCAGAAGATACACCAAGAGAACAGGAAGTGTTTACTCGTCTTGTTTTTGAATCGCTCTTTACACACTCTTCTTCGACGACTGCAGATTGCGCTCAGTACTGTGCGTATTGCTGTCCGCACGATCTCGAAATTTGAGAAGGGTCTGGCTGCCAGACCATGGGCGAGTGGAGCTCCACTCTCGAACAGGAAATACGTCACCTCCACTTGTGTTTTACTAACGTCTACACCTACCCCAACCCTAAACCTACCCTTACAATAATGCAAATACAGTAATTAAATGACGCAATATTGATGTGCGCATGCCCAGCGGCCACAGTAGCTAGCTCCTCTAGTGGAGGTGACGTATTTCCGCCCTTAAGTGGAACTCCACACGCTGCAGCCAGCCCCTAAGGCGACATTTGGGCTGCACGCGGACGGGGCGTGCGGCCGGCCGCGAGTATACCCGGGGCTTAAGTTACCGAAAGCGAAACCACAAACAAAACACTCGAACTGTATGACATGACAGACAACTAGTTGTCCAGTTCCGTTCACACAGCTCAAATATTCCGAGAATGCAGTTGTGAGTCCTGAAAATGTACGGGTGTGAGTTCGGTTATAGAATGCGGTTGAATGCGTAAATAACCGTACTGTATGTGAACATAACCATATTAAGGACTCAAAGACAGGAGTGACTACCGTATTCTGCTGCTGTGTGAATGTGGCCTGAAAAAGCTCAAAATTATGATGTTGAAAAAAATGCCAAAGTTTTTTTTGTTTGTTTTTTTTTTTTTTTTTACAAACATAAGACTGACCTAGCAACAGAAGGCATATAAACGATTAAATACAACTAACCTTTGTTCCAGTAATGGCTCGGTTGAGTTTGGGTACTGAAAAAATGGCACATATATGTATGTCGTCATATGTGGACATAGCCTACCTTGGTCTTCCCTTCAGGACCATCTGTCACTTCATCCACTGTAATGTAAATTACAAAGAGAAAAATGTTATTGTTATTTAGATATTTTATTAAAAACATTTTCCATTTTGTTTCCTCCTACTAGTTCTAGGCTTAAACCCCAAGGGAATACTCAGTTTCGAATAACTGAGTATCCACTGAAATTGACATTACACAGGACAACATGTTGTATTTATTTAGCACTTACAATTAATTATATCTATGTCCAGTTACCGAACCATTAGTAACATGTCAGATTTTAAATTAGAAAAGCCATTAGAAATTAATTTTCACCAACAATGAATGCATGTAAAAAATAAAATTAAGATATTAGCAAGGTATTTATTTATCTCTCTATTAGACATGAAAATTACACTTTTGGTTTCACAATAACATAGTGAAACATAGTCATATTTATATTGTTTGATGCCACAATACCAAATTCTCTGTGATTTCAAAGCCTTTCAAATGTTTAACAAAAAAGTAAAAATACTCAAATGGTTTTTGAAATTAACATTTTTACTAAAATTAGCAGATATAATTACCTACTTGCCTTACCTTCTAACAGATGATGTTTTCTTTTTTATTAAAACCATAAAGATCAAGTTATACCAAAAAAAAAAAGTAAATTTACATAAATTAACCTTAGATTGTATTAATTACAATCATCCCTTAACTACTTCGTGATAATATAGTGGCCTCTAAACTTCTATTTAAACTGACCAGTAATTCATTACAACATTGTTTACTTGTAACTGCTGAAGCTAAACCTTGACCCCCATTGGCCTGCCCCAACGTCCTACTATTGGTTGAACCACAATGATTGATATGTTTTGAACAAAGTCAATGCCATCACACTCACCAACAATCGGTTTTGCTGTACTTTTGCTAAACAACCGAACTCGCTGGAGTGCACACTATTGGGAATCTGTGTTGCAGATTTTGGCACATTTGTCAGAAGGAAACTTTAGAGTCTAGAAAGTCATTGTAGCTAAAGACACAAGTCTCACCATGTATTTCAAATCCGAGAATGATCTAATTATTTTTAGATGATGCTATTTAATTTTTTAGAGACTTTCTATTTGTGCAAACCACAGAAAACATGAGGTATGAACTGAAACATCTAGTTTGTTTCTGCTAATTGTCTGTAAGGGCAGAATTTTCAAACCCAACTTTTGCCTACAGCTCAGACGTAACCATGAGAAATGTGCAAAAAAAAAAAAAAAGATTTAATTTGTTAAATATTTAAGTACTTCAGTAATTTATTTTTGTTGAATACTATGCTGCCTATGTGTGGATCAGATACCCTCGGATTTCATCCAAAATATCTTAAATTGTGTTCCGAAGACGAACGAAGTGTTACCAAAAGAAAGATTACCTTAAAAGAGAAATGATCTAAATGTTGCTGTGTCATCAATGAATGTGTGTATATTTGCTCTGTATTAGTAAATTACGACCATTTTTCAGATATAGTGTATTGTGTAAATCTGCGTATCTATTTATGCTTACCAAAAAAATCCAGCTCTTGGCAAGGTGTCAAGACCTTTCCATGTCCGTGATGGCTCGGGTGCTGACAATACAATGCAGAATCATATTTTTAATAATATACTTAAAATAGCGTATGCTTACCTTCATTGCTAGTTTTTATAGGAACACCCACCTGGAGGGTAAAACAAGGCCAAATTCAATATACACCTTTTTGATGATGCATACTATATATACAGGTCGAGCAAGCAGATGAGCCTAGAACATAAATGCAACGCACAGTTTGAGTTTGTCGGTAGGCATTGCATTTATGTTCTAGGCTCATCTGCTTGCCCAGTTAGTGTGTGGCGTTCATATTCTGGGCTCATCTGCTCGCCTGTATATACAGTAGTATGCATCATGGATAAACTGTATAAAGAAATTGATCTGTCAATCTCACTGTTTTATTACTTTAAGCTACTTAAGGTGAATACTCTACTGTTTAGTGATTGAAATACTGCAGCAGGTGCTGTTTATGGATCACAAGTGCCAGAAACGTGCATTTTACTCACAAATATTTTGTTTACCTTTTTTGAGACGCAATTGACAGGCCTGTCCTGCAGTTCTATGGATGTTTTGCCCTCCAGGTCTCTGCTCCAGTCACCTGACTGAAAACTATGAGTAAGAAAATAGCCTGTTGAGTAAAGAAATAAAAGAAAATCAACATAAGAATAATTGCTTTATTCCAACCCTAGCAAAGATTTACATGATTATAATATTGAGTGCATAACACACACTACTGTTCATAAGTTTGGGCCTGTAAGATTTGTTTAATGTTTTTGAAAGAATTCACTTGTACTTTCCAAGGGTACATTCCTTGTATTTGATCAAAAATACAATATAAACAGTAATATTTAAATTATTACAATTTAAAATAACTAGCATTACAATTTGTAATTTATTCCTGTGATCAAAGCTGAATTTTCAGCATCATTACTCCAAGCTTTTGATCGGTAATGTGAAATGCTACAATGTTGGCCTGACGAAGAGCTTCTGTAATAATAAACAAGGTAAACAATACCGTGTTTCTCGATGGATAGCACGGGTTTCATGTTTACCCCCTTGTATTTAGATAATTAAAGAGTTTTAGGGCACAAGGACATGTCCATGTAGCATGTTAATCTAACCACAAAACGGCTTACTCTGAGTCTGCACTGTTACCCGCTAAAATGTCATGGTTCCTACACATGATAACAAATAATGTACATAAGCGACTTTGCGCACCTCCGGGCGGGTGCCACCTCACCCGTTTCTAGTTTCGCACCACCACCGTTCAGTTTGGTATATGCCCTCCGTTCCTTCCACGATGCCCAGGACGGCGCATCGTCTCCGGCCTGGCTTCTGGGAGTTACCCAAGCTCCCAGAACCACCACCATACAGTTTGGTATATGCCCTCCGTCTCCTTCCACGATGCCCAGGACGGCGCATCGTCTCCGGCCTCGCTTCTGGGAGTTCCCCAAGCTCCCAGAACCACCACCATACAGTTTGGTATATGCCCTCCGGTCCTTCCACGATGCCCAGGACGGCGCATCGTCTCCGGCCTCGTCCCTGGAGGTAGGCCGATCCTCCGGGCGGGGTGAGTGCACACCAAAAGACTTAGTGCAATTTTCGAGCACGGACTCGTTTTTTTGACAAAGTCCGAGAGAGCACATTCTCCCCAGTACCGCGATGGCCTCGTTTCGACGCTTCTGCGCTAGACTCGAGTTCCAGACCGGGGCTCAATCCGACGGCGCCCGGGGACAGGCCATCTCGGTCGGATAGGAAAAGCAGCATGTAACCCCTGGATCTTTAGAAAAAATAAAATAAACTTACCTTGTGTTAATAATGATGATGATGATGATGATGATGATATGAGCCTCGGGCCCGAGCAGAGCGAGACCCGCGTGTAGGAAGCCAGCGTGTCACAGTTCTCCATCCGGGGCTACCTGGTTGATCTGGAAGTAGCATATGCACTTCTTTACTCATGCCGGTGCCGCTGCATTCACCTGAAACAATCAGGACAAACTCAATCACAAGTGAGTGCACTGGAGCTACAATGTCCCAAACATCACCAGCGAAGAGGGCAACAAGACTGCTGAGAAATCCAAGAGTGCGGAGAACTTGAGCCACGAATCACAGAGAGAACGAGCCGTCTGAACGATACTGCTGCTTCAAGGTATGTTAGCCATGCCAAAGAGCCAAATAGAAACATGACTGAACAGATATAACACGGACAATAGCTGCTGCCTCCTGGTTCGACTCTGTTCAGTCACTGGATCACATGTCGCATGTGTCGTCAGAGTTTGGCCCTGTCCAAGATGCAGCGAAGAACCATCTGTACAATGCATCACTATTGACATTTCTGGACAAGATACTGACATATCAAGGCATCACAGAGCTGTTACAGTCCCATTCTGGTTATCGACATGATCAGTGCCTTGAAGCAGCAGTGGCTGGTTCAGACGGCTCGTTCTCTCTCTCTCATGGCTCAAGAACTCCGCACACGTGGAATAGACAGACCACCTCATGATCGATCGGCTTGGTGTTGTCCTCCACATGTGATGCTGTCGGACTAATAAAATGATTGGCATAAATATAAGCCCACAAGCCTCCTGGCTCATCAGGGACAGAGCCCATAGCAGCGATGTTCAGGTACCTGGCACATCTCTGCTCCGGTCCAAGACAAATCCATCTTCCTGGCACCTGTTTTCAATTTGCAACAACAGTTTTTATTATTAAATTATTAACTGTGTTCTTCAGAGAACACGTGTGTGAACGAGAAGACGGCCACACAGCTGCTTTATGGCAGAAGTATAAATGAGTGTGAAGCTGCATTCATTACATCTACACAAACACCCACACATGAATCGAGCACGATTTACTATTTCGTTCCCTCGATTTGCTCAATCATGCGCACGATATGAAAAAATACTATAGTAATTTGTATACTACAGTGTTTTTGAACCATGGGGCTCTGTATATCTACACAAATAAAACTCAAGTTTCTGGTCTTACAGTTTTTGTAATAATCGCTAGGACAGATTTGTCAAGAATTTGGCCATGCTTTCAAAACACTAAGTTACACACAGTTTTCCTAAGAAATAACGTTTAAAAAAAAAACAAACAAGACATCAGCGCGAGTAATAAAGAAAATGCGGTTCACAATCAGAAAATAACGACATAACATTGAACAACCTCTGGTGTTGTTTTATGTAAACATGTTATTTACAATGATTTTGTAAATCTGCACTTACCTTCCCTTCGTCTGATGTAAATCTCTCAGAAAATACCGGATGCTGTCAGCGCGCGCAAGATTTGAATGGAGCACGAGCGGGAATAAACGACTCGAAACAACGTCGGGCTAGAAAATAGTTGATACAAAATAGAATAAAATTTGTGGTTATGTTCTGGCAAACATGGTTTTTAAAACAACTCTACGAACTCACATTTACCATTTAGATTTTCTCTCTCCGCCTCAGAACAGAACGCTCTCTGCTGCTGCGCGAAAGCGATTAGAATAAAAGACTAATTATATTGACGTGCACAGCTTGTGTTTGATGTTGAAAATGATGTTAAACTAAATTAGATTTAATTTGAAAGGTTAGTAGCATGAAACTTAGTATATTTACTAGTTGCCATATCAACACCATCGGCTGTATTTTCCTCAAGATAAAATACTAAAAAGCTTTAATTCCAATCTGTCTCTGTCTGATTCATCTCATCACATAAGATATCAGTAACTAAACCCGTTTATTTATTTATTTATTTATTTTTATATTTAACTTTAACATTAATATGTTACATACTCTTTTACATACTTTAAACAGCATTAATAGAGGGTCGTAACATACAGGAAATACGTCATCTAAGTAGACAAGTGGTCAAGTGCAAAGACCGTTTTTCCTGCTTAAAATTGGTCACTTTATCAATATCAATAAACATTTTCATTTGGCATTTTCATGTAGAAAAAGGAAATATACTTATTGAAAACATCTATTTATTTAAGTAGAAACTTGAACAAACACATTTATCTATTTTTTAATGTATTAAAAGTTTTATATTTAATAAAAAGTATTTTTTATTAAATTATTACATTTTTATTTACCGTCTGCGCCCGGACGCGTTCAAAGCATACTAAACCACGGATGCCAACACATGCGCAGTACAATTTTTTTCTGTACTTTTACCAGACATCGTAGCCGTTTCTCAATATGCATTCTTGTCTGTACTTGTGTTCTTGTGGACTTGTGAAACGTCATCAGTTGATTACTGTTCCAATTCAAAGTTCACATCTAGCCAAGTTCAAATCCCCGGATTAAACATGATATAATTTGTTTTTTGTATATCTAATCGTTGTAGCCTACTGAAGGGGGGTGGATTCTGGAAACCACTGCCGCTTCAATATACATCTTTTAAGTTATTAATCAACATTTATCTTTCTGATAAAGAAAGGCTTCTTCAATGTATGTTAAAGCATTTATTTTCCTTTTCAAACACTAGAAAATAATTTTGAATATCGTCTGTACCTCTCAGGAGCTGTGGACAGCGGCGGCGGCTGGAGCGGGCCTCGGCGGCGGCTGGAGCGGGCTCGTTGGCAGTGAGGGCTGGCGAGGGGTCTGAAAACGGGGTCCAGTCCATCCCCTCATACTCAACCAAAAGACCCACTGACACTGGAACGGGCTGCGCGGAGGCAGAAAACTCAGGAGACTGGGGCTGCGCGGAGGCAGAAAACTCAGGAGACTGGGGCTGCGCGGAGGCAGAAAACTCAGGAGACTGAGGTTGCTTGGCGGCCTTCTTCCTTTTCCTCTTTAGCCGTTTGGGCCCAGCGGAGGAATTTTTGTTGGCCATGCGAGGTTTTGGGTCCGGCAGGACACCGGGGAAAAGCTCACTGGAGAGGCAGGCGGAGGAAGATGGAGATTGACGAACCGGCACGGGAGAAGCGGGGACCTCGGAAATGAAGAATAAACCCATCTTCCTTGTAGACTTCCAAGCTGTTTAGGTCCGTTATTCTGTTACGTGCTGTGCTGCATAGATGAGGCGAATACAGAAATCCACAATTATATGGGCTTTATTGAACAGTCCAGGAACTAAGAAACAGCATGAACAGACATATCAAACAAGATAACGGACAAGGAGTGCAGGGAATGAGTCCAAAAGGGAGTGCTGACAAGGACAACAGGTGCTGGGAATCCGGGGAGATGGCGGGAAGACTGATGAGGGAAGTGCAGACAGGTGTGCGGAACAGGAGGATTCTGGGAACTGGAGTCCGGGAAGGCGTGGATGTAACAATATTAATATGTTTAATATTTTTTAAATATAAACAAAAAGAGGCAGGGTTGTTTAATATTTCGTTTTGTTATAAATACTATATATGCAGACATTGAAGATAATCAGTGAACGCGTTCCTGAACCACATTTGTGAGGCTATTAATATATTTTTTTTGTTCGTTTGTTTGTTTGTTTTTTAAATAAATTGAAAAGAGGCAGAGTGGTGTTTTATAACACATTTTGTTTTATTGTTGTCTAAAATATACACAGAGATAACCGGAGAGCTGAGTGACATTATCAAGTATGCTGCTGTGCCATTTGCTGAATCACCGGACTTGTGTTCTCCCGTTCACGGGAGTCCGTTCTCCTGAGTTGAACTTGCCAAGTCCTAACTACCAAGGATGCAACTCTGAACTTTGCGAACTTGGTATTGAGAAACGCCTCGTGTCATCAACCGGACATTCGCTGTGCAGGATCGGAGAAGAAAAATAGTGCATTCACCATTGCAACATAGTTCAGAAGATACACCAAGAGAACAGGAAGTGTTTACTCGTCTTGTTTTTGAATCGCTCTTTACACACTCTTCTTCGACGACTGCGGATTGCGCTCAGTACTGTGCGTATTGCTGTCCGCACGATCTCGAAATTTGAGAAGGGTCTGGCTGCCAGACCATGGGCGAGTGGAGCTCCACTCTCGAACAGGAAATACGTCACCTCCACTTGTGTTTTACTAACGTCTACACCTACCCCAACCCTAAACCTACCCTTACAATAATGCAAATACAGTAATTAAATGACGCAATATTGATGTGCGCATGCCCAGCGGCCACAGTAGCTAGCTCCTCTAGTGGAGGTGACGTATTTCCGCCCTTAAGTGGAACTCCACACGCTGCAGCCAGCCCCTAAGGCGACATTTGGGCTGCACGCGGACGGGGCGTGCGGCCGGCCGCGAGTATACCCGGGGCTTAAGTTACCGAAAGCGAAACCACAAACAAAACACTCGAACTGTATGACATGACAGACAACTAGTTGTCCAGTTCCGTTCACACAGCTCAAATATTCCGAGAATGCAGTTGTGAGTCCTGAAAATGTACGGGTGTGAGTTCGGTTATAGAATGCGGTTGAATGCGTAAATAACCGTACTGTATGTGAACATAACCATATTAAGGACTCAAAGACAGGAGTGACTACCGTATTCTGCTGCTGTGTGAATGTGGCCTGAAAAAGCTCAAAATTATGATGTTGAAAAAAATGCCAAAGTTTTTTTTGTTTGTTTTTTTTTTTTTTTTTACAAACATAAGACTGACCTAGCAACAGAAGGCATATAAACGATTAAATACAACTAACCTTTGTTCCAGTAATGGCTCGGTTGAGTTTGGGTACTGAAAAAATGGCACATATATGTATGTCGTCATATGTGGACATAGCCTACCTTGGTCTTCCCTTCAGGACCATCTGTCACTTCATCCACTGTAATGTAAATTACAAAGAGAAAAATGTTATTGTTATTTAGATATTTTATTAAAAACATTTTCCATTTTGTTTCCTCCTACTAGTTCTAGGCTTAAACCCCAAGGGAATACTCAGTTTCGAATAACTGAGTATCCACTGAAATTGACATTACACAGGACAACATGTTGTATTTATTTAGCACTTACAATTAATTATATCTATGTCCAGTTACCGAACCATTAGTAACATGTCAGATTTTAAATTAGAAAAGCCATTAGAAATTAATTTTCACCAACAATGAATGCATGTAAAAAATAAAATTAAGATATTAGCAAGGTATTTATTTATCTCTCTATTAGACATGAAAATTACACTTTTGGTTTCACAATAACATAGTGAAACATAGTCATATTTATATTGTTTGATGCCACAATACCAAATTCTCTGTGATTTCAAAGCCTTTCAAATGTTTAACAAAAAAGTAAAAATACTCAAATGGTTTTTGAAATTAACATTTTTACTAAAATTAGCAGATATAATTACCTACTTGCCTTACCTTCTAACAGATGATGTTTTCTTTTTTATTAAAACCATAAAGATCAAGTTATACCAAAAAAAAAAAGTAAATTTACATAAATTAACCTTAGATTGTATTAATTACAATCATCCCTTAACTACTTCGTGATAATATAGTGGCCTCTAAACTTCTATTTAAACTGACCAGTAATTCATTACAACATTGTTTACTTGTAACTGCTGAAGCTAAACCTTGACCCCCATTGGCCTGCCCCAACGTCCTACTATTGGTTGAACCACAATGATTGATATGTTTTGAACAAAGTCAATGCCATCACACTCACCAACAATCGGTTTTGCTGTACTTTTGCTAAACAACCGAACTCGCTGGAGTGCACACTATTGGGAATCTGTGTTGCAGATTTTGGCACATTTGTCAGAAGGAAACTTTAGAGTCTAGAAAGTCATTGTAGCTAAAGACACAAGTCTCACCATGTATTTCAAATCCGAGAATGATCTAATTATTTTTAGATGATGCTATTTAATTTTTTAGAGACTTTCTATTTGTGCAAACCACAGAAAACATGAGGTATGAACTGAAACATCTAGTTTGTTTCTGCTAATTGTCTGTAAGGGCAGAATTTTCAAACCCAACTTTTGCCTACAGCTCAGACGTAACCATGAGAAATGTGCAAAAAAAAAAAAAAAGATTTAATTTGTTAAATATTTAAGTACTTCAGTAATTTATTTTTGTTGAATACTATGCTGCCTATGTGTGGATCAGATACCCTCGGATTTCATCCAAAATATCTTAAATTGTGTTCCGAAGACGAACGAAGTGTTACCAAAAGAAAGATTACCTTAAAAGAGAAATGATCTAAATGTTGCTGTGTCATCAATGAATGTGTGTATATTTGCTCTGTATTAGTAAATTACGACCATTTTTCAGATATAGTGTATTGTGTAAATCTGCGTATCTATTTATGCTTACCAAAAAAATCCAGCTCTTGGCAAGGTGTCAAGACCTTTCCATGTCCGTGATGGCTCGGGTGCTGACAATACAATGCAGAATCATATTTTTAATAATATACTTAAAATAGCGTATGCTTACCTTCATTGCTAGTTTTTATAGGAACACCCACCTGGAGGGTAAAACAAGGCCAAATTCAATATACACCTTTTTGATGATGCATACTATATATACAGGTCGAGCAAGCAGATGAGCCTAGAACATAAATGCAACGCACAGTTTGAGTTTGTCGGTAGGCATTGCATTTATGTTCTAGGCTCATCTGCTTGCCCAGTTAGTGTGTGGCGTTCATATTCTGGGCTCATCTGCTCGCCTGTATATACAGTAGTATGCATCATGGATAAACTGTATAAAGAAATTGATCTGTCAATCTCACTGTTTTATTACTTTAAGCTACTTAAGGTGAATACTCTACTGTTTAGTGATTGAAATACTGCAGCAGGTGCTGTTTATGGATCACAAGTGCCAGAAACGTGCATTTTACTCACAAATATTTTGTTTACCTTTTTTGAGACGCAATTGACAGGCCTGTCCTGCAGTTCTATGGATGTTTTGCCCTCCAGGTCTCTGCTCCAGTCACCTGACTGAAAACTATGAGTAAGAAAATAGCCTGTTGAGTAAAGAAATAAAAGAAAATCAACATAAGAATAATTGCTTTATTCCAACCCTAGCAAAGATTTACATGATTATAATATTGAGTGCATAACACACACTACTGTTCATAAGTTTGGGCCTGTAAGATTTGTTTAATGTTTTTGAAAGAATTCACTTGTACTTTCCAAGGGTACATTCCTTGTATTTGATCAAAAATACAATATAAACAGTAATATTTAAATTATTACAATTTAAAATAACTAGCATTACAATTTGTAATTTATTCCTGTGATCAAAGCTGAATTTTCAGCATCATTACTCCAAGCTTTTGATCGGTAATGTGAAATGCTACAATGTTGGCCTGACGAAGAGCTTCTGTAATAATAAACAAGGTAAACAATACCGTGTTTCTCGATGGATAGCACGGGTTTCATGTTTACCCCCTTGTATTTAGATAATTAAAGAGTTTTAGGGCACAAGGACATGTCCATGTAGCATGTTAATCTAACCACAAAACGGCTTACTCTGAGTCTGCACTGTTACCCGCTAAAATGTCATGGTTCCTACACATGATAACAAATAATGTACATAAGCGACTTTGCGCACCTCCGGGCGGGTGCCACCTCACCCGTTTCTAGTTTCGCACCACCACCGTTCAGTTTGGTATATGCCCTCCGTTCCTTCCACGATGCCCAGGACGGCGCATCGTCTCCGGCCTGGCTTCTGGGAGTTACCCAAGCTCCCAGAACCACCACCATACAGTTTGGTATATGCCCTCCGTCTCCTTCCACGATGCCCAGGACGGCGCATCGTCTCCGGCCTCGCTTCTGGGAGTTCCCCAAGCTCCCAGAACCACCACCATACAGTTTGGTATATGCCCTCCGGTCCTTCCACGATGCCCAGGACGGCGCATCGTCTCCGGCCTCGTCCCTGGAGGTAGGCCGATCCTCCGGGCGGGGTGAGTGCACACCAAAAGACTTAGTGCAATTTTCGAGCACGGACTCGTTTTTTTGACAAAGTCCGAGAGAGCACATTCTCCCCAGTACCGCGATGGCCTCGTTTCGACGCTTCTGCGCTAGACTCGAGTTCCAGACCGGGGCTCAATCCGACGGCGCCCGGGGACAGGCCATCTCGGTCGGATAGGAAAAGCAGCATGTAACCCCTGGATCTTTAGAAAAAATAAAATAAACTTACCTTGTGTTAATAATGATGATGATGATGATGATGATGATATGAGCCTCGGGCCCGAGCAGAGCGAGACCCGCGTGTAGGAAGCCAGCGTGTCACAGTTCTCCATCCGGGGCTACCTGGTTGATCTGGAAGTAGCATATGCACTTCTTTACTCATGCCGGTGCCGCTGCATTCACCTGAAACAATCAGGACAAACTCAATCACAAGTGAGTGCACTGGAGCTACAATGTCCCAAACATCACCAGCGAAGAGGGCAACAAGACTGCTGAGAAATCCAAGAGTGCGGAGAACTTGAGCCACGAATCACAGAGAGAACGAGCCGTCTGAACGATACTGCTGCTTCAAGGTATGTTAGCCATGCCAAAGAGCCAAATAGAAACATGACTGAACAGATATAACACGGACAATAGCTGCTGCCTCCTGGTTCGACTCTGTTCAGTCACTGGATCACATGTCGCATGTGTCGTCAGAGTTTGGCCCTGTCCAAGATGCAGCGAAGAACCATCTGTACAATGCATCACTATTGACATTTCTGGACAAGATACTGACATATCAAGGCATCACAGAGCTGTTACAGTCCCATTCTGGTTATCGACATGATCAGTGCCTTGAAGCAGCAGTGGCTGGTTCAGACGGCTCGTTCTCTCTCTCTCATGGCTCAAGAACTCCGCACACGTGGAATAGACAGACCACCTCATGATCGATCGGCTTGGTGTTGTCCTCCACATGTGATGCTGTCGGACTAATAAAATGATTGGCATAAATATAAGCCCACAAGCCTCCTGGCTCATCAGGGACAGAGCCCATAGCAGCGATGTTCAGGTACCTGGCACATCTCTGCTCCGGTCCAAGACAAATCCATCTTCCTGGCACCTGTTTTCAATTTGCAACAACAGTTTTTATTATTAAATTATTAACTGTGTTCTTCAGAGAACACGTGTGTGAACGAGAAGACGGCCACACAGCTGCTTTATGGCAGAAGTATAAATGAGTGTGAAGCTGCATTCATTACATCTACACAAACACCCACACATGAATCGAGCACGATTTACTATTTCGTTCCCTCGATTTGCTCAATCATGCGCACGATATGAAAAAATACTATAGTAATTTGTATACTACAGTGTTTTTGAACCATGGGGCTCTGTATATCTACACAAATAAAACTCAAGTTTCTGGTCTTACAGTTTTTGTAATAATCGCTAGGACAGATTTGTCAAGAATTTGGCCATGCTTTCAAAACACTAAGTTACACACAGTTTTCCTAAGAAATAACGTTTAAAAAAAAAACAAACAAGACATCAGCGCGAGTAATAAAGAAAATGCGGTTCACAATCAGAAAATAACGACATAACATTGAACAACCTCTGGTGTTGTTTTATGTAAACATGTTATTTACAATGATTTTGTAAATCTGCACTTACCTTCCCTTCGTCTGATGTAAATCTCTCAGAAAATACCGGATGCTGTCAGCGCGCGCAAGATTTGAATGGAGCACGAGCGGGAATAAACGACTCGAAACAACGTCGGGCTAGAAAATAGTTGATACAAAATAGAATAAAATTTGTGGTTATGTTCTGGCAAACATGGTTTTTAAAACAACTCTACGAACTCACATTTACCATTTAGATTTTCTCTCTCCGCCTCAGAACAGAACGCTCTCTGCTGCTGCGCGAAAGCGATTAGAATAAAAGACTAATTATATTGACGTGCACAGCTTGTGTTTGATGTTGAAAATGATGTTAAACTAAATTAGATTTAATTTGAAAGGTTAGTAGCATGAAACTTAGTATATTTACTAGTTGCCATATCAACACCATCGGCTGTATTTTCCTCAAGATAAAATACTAAAAAGCTTTAATTCCAATCTGTCTCTGTCTGATTCATCTCATCACATAAGATATCAGTAACTAAACCCGTTTATTTATTTATTTATTTATTTTTATATTTAACTTTAACATTAATATGTTACATACTCTTTTACATACTTTAAACAGCATTAATAGAGGGTCGTAACATACAGGAAATACGTCATCTAAGTAGACAAGTGGTCAAGTGCAAAGACCGTTTTTCCTGCTTAAAATTGGTCACTTTATCAATATCAATAAACATTTTCATTTGGCATTTTCATGTAGAAAAAGGAAATATACTTATTGAAAACATCTATTTATTTAAGTAGAAACTTGAACAAACACATTTATCTATTTTTTAATGTATTAAAAGTTTTATATTTAATAAAAAGTATTTTTTATTAAATTATTACTTTTTATTTACCGTCTGCGCCCGGACGCGTTCAAAGCATACTAAACCACGGATGCCAACACATGCGCAGTACAATTTTTTTCTGTACTTTTACCAGACATCGTAGCCGTTTCTCAATATGCATTCTTGTCTGTACTTGTGTTCTTGTGGACTTGTGAAACGTCATCAGTTGATTACTGTTCCAATTCAAAGTTCACATCTAGCCAAGTTCAAATCCCCGGATTAAACATGATATAATTTGTTTTTTGTATATCTAATCGTTGTAGCCTACTGAAGGGGGGTGGATTCTGGAAACCACTGCCGCTTCAATATACATCTTTTAAGTTATTAATCAACATTTATCTTTCTGATAAAGAAAGGCTTCTTCAATGTATGTTAAAGCATTTATTTTCCTTTTCAAACACTAGAAAATAATTTTGAATATCGTCTGTACCTCTCAGGAGCTGTGGACAGCGGCGGCGGCTGGAGCGGGCCTCGGCGGCGGCTGGAGCGGGCTCGTTGGCAGTGAGGGCTGGCGAGGGGTCTGAAAACGGGGTCCAGTCCATCCCCTCATACTCAACCAAAAGACCCACTGACACTGGAACGGGCTGCGCGGAGGCAGAAAACTCAGGAGACTGGGGCTGCGCGGAGGCAGAAAACTCAGGAGACTGGGGCTGCGCGGAGGCAGAAAACTCAGGAGACTGAGGTTGCTTGGCGGCCTTCTTCCTTTTCCTCTTTAGCCGTTTGGGCCCAGCGGAGGAATTTTTGTTGGCCATGCGAGGTTTTGGGTCCGGCAGGACACCGGGGAAAAGCTCACTGGAGAGGCAGGCGGAGGAAGATGGAGATTGACGAACCGGCACGGGAGAAGCGGGGACCTCGGAAATGAAGAATAAACCCATCTTCCTTGTAGACTTCCAAGCTGTTTAGGTCCGTTATTCTGTTACGTGCTGTGCTGCATAGATGAGGCGAATACAGAAATCCACAATTATATGGGCTTTATTGAACAGTCCAGGAACTAAGAAACAGCATGAACAGACATATCAAACAAGATAACGGACAAGGAGTGCAGGGAATGAGTCCAAAAGGGAGTGCTGACAAGGACAACAGGTGCTGGGAATCCGGGGAGATGGCGGGAAGACTGATGAGGGAAGTGCAGACAGGTGTGCGGAACAGGAGGATTCTGGGAACTGGAGTCCGGGAAGGCGTGGATGTAACAATATTAATATGTTTAATATTTTTTAAATATAAACAAAAAGAGGCAGGGTTGTTTAATATTTCGTTTTGTTATAAATACTATATATGCAGACATTGAAGATAATCAGTGAACGCGTTCCTGAACCACATTTGTGAGGCTATTAATATATTTTTTTTGTTCGTTTGTTTGTTTGTTTTTTAAATAAATTGAAAAGAGGCAGAGTGGTGTTTTATAACACATTTTGTTTTATTGTTGTCTAAAATATACACAGAGATAACCGGAGAGCTGAGTGACATTATCAAGTATGCTGCTGTGCCATTTGCTGAATCACCGGACTTGTGTTCTCCCGTTCACGGGAGTCCGTTCTCCTGAGTTGAACTTGCCAAGTCCTAACTACCAAGGATGCAACTCTGAACTTTGCGAACTTGGTATTGAGAAACGCCTCGTGTCATCAACCGGACATTCGCTGTGCAGGATCGGAGAAGAAAAATAGTGCATTCACCATTGCAACATAGTTCAGAAGATACACCAAGAGAACAGGAAGTGTTTACTCGTCTTGTTTTTGAATCGCTCTTTACACACTCTTCTTCGACGACTGCAGATTGCGCTCAGTACTGTGCGTATTGCTGTCCGCACGATCTCGAAATTTGAGAAGGGTCTGGCTGCCAGACCATGGGCGAGTGGAGCTCCACTCTCGAACAGGAAATACGTCACCTCCACTTGTGTTTTACTAACGTCTACACCTACCCCAACCCTAAACCTACCCTTACAATAATGCAAATACAGTAATTAAATGACGCAATATTGATGTGCGCATGCCCAGCGGCCACAGTAGCTAGCTCCTCTAGTGGAGGTGACGTATTTCCGCCCTTAAGTGGAACTCCACACGCTGCAGCCAGCCCCTAAGGCGACATTTGGGCTGCACGCGGACGGGGCGTGCGGCCGGCCGCGAGTATACCCGGGGCTTAAGTTACCGAAAGCGAAACCACAAACAAAACACTCGAACTGTATGACATGACAGACAACTAGTTGTCCAGTTCCGTTCACACAGCTCAAATATTCCGAGAATGCAGTTGTGAGTCCTGAAAATGTACGGGTGTGAGTTCGGTTATAGAATGCGGTTGAATGCGTAAATAACCGTACTGTATGTGAACATAACCATATTAAGGACTCAAAGACAGGAGTGACTACCGTATTCTGCTGCTGTGTGAATGTGGCCTGAAAAAGCTCAAAATTATGATGTTGAAAAAAATGCCAAAGTTTTTTTTGTTTGTTTTTTTTTTTTTTTTTACAAACATAAGACTGACCTAGCAACAGAAGGCATATAAACGATTAAATACAACTAACCTTTGTTCCAGTAATGGCTCGGTTGAGTTTGGGTACTGAAAAAATGGCACATATATGTGTGTCGTCATATGTGGACATAGCCTACCTTGGTCTTCCCTTCAGGACCATCTGTCACTTCATCCACTGTAATGTAAATTACAAAGAGAAAAATGTTATTGTTATTTAGATATTTTATTAAAAACATTTTCCATTTTGTTTCCTCCTACTAGTTCTAGGCTTAAACCCCAAGGGAATACTCAGTTTCGAATAACTGAGTATCCACTGAAATTGACATTACACAGGACAACATGTTGTATTTATTTAGCACTTACAATTAATTATATCTATGTCCAGTTACCGAACCATTAGTAACATGTCAGATTTTAAATTAGAAAAGCCATTAGAAATTAATTTTCACCAACAATGAATGCATGTAAAAAATAAAATTAAGATATTAGCAAGGTATTTATTTATCTCTCTATTAGACATGAAAATTACACTTTTGGTTTCACAATAACATAGTGAAACATAGTCATATTTATATTGTTTGATGCCACAATACCAAATTCTCTGTGATTTCAAAGCCTTTCAAATGTTTAACAAAAAAGTAAAAATACTCAAATGGTTTTTGAAATTAACATTTTTACTAAAATTAGCAGATATAATTACCTACTTGCCTTACCTTCTAACAGATGATGTTTTCTTTTTTATTAAAACCATAAAGATCAAGTTATACCAAAAAAAAAGTAAATTTACATAAATTAACCTTAGATTGTATTAATTACAATCATCCCTTAACTACTTCGTGATAATATAGTGGCCTCTAAACTTCTATTTAAACTGACCAGTAATTCATTACAACATTGTTTACTTGTAACTGCTGAAGCTAAACCTTGACCCCCATTGGCCTGCCCCAACGTCCTACT
Source organism: Ctenopharyngodon idella (assembly GCF_019924925.1). Classification (NCBI taxonomy): domain Eukaryota; kingdom Metazoa; phylum Chordata; class Actinopteri; order Cypriniformes; family Xenocyprididae; genus Ctenopharyngodon; species Ctenopharyngodon idella. Next base: position 571,052 of record NW_026138716.1, on the reverse strand, counting down.
ATTGGTTGAACCACAATGATTGATATGTTTTGAACAAAGTCAATGCCATCACACTCACCAACAATCGGTTTTGCTGTACTTTTGCTAAACAACCGAACTCGCTGGAGTGCACACTATTGGGAATCTGTGTTGCAGATTTTGGCACATTTGTCAGAAGGAAACTTTAGAGTCTAGAAAGTCATTGTAGCTAAAGACACAAGTCTCACCATGTATTTCAAATCCGAGAATGATCTAATTATTTTTAGATGATGCTATTTAATTTTTTAGAGACTTTCTATTTGTGCAAACCACAGAAAACATGAGGTATGAACTGAAACATCTAGTTTGTTTCTGCTAATTGTCTGTAAGGGCAGAATTTTCAAACCCAACTTTTGCCTACAGCTCAGACGTAACCATGAGAAATGTGCAAAAAAAAAAAAAAAGATTTAATTTGTTAAATATTTAAGTACTTCAGTAATTTATTTTTGTTGAATACTATGCTGCCTATGTGTGGATCAGATACCCTCGGATTTCATCCAAAATATCTTAAATTGTGTTCCGAAGACGAACGAAGTGTTACCAAAAGAAAGATTACCTTAAAAGAGAAATGATCTAAATGTTGCTGTGTCATCAATGAATGTGTGTATATTTGCTCTGTATTAGTAAATTACGACCATTTTTCAGATATAGTGTATTGTGTAAATCTGCGTATCTATTTATGCTTACCAAAAAAATCCAGCTCTTGGCAAGGTGTCAAGACCTTTCCATGTCCGTGATGGCTCGGGTGCTGACAATACAATGCAGAATCATATTTTTAATAATATACTTAAAATAGCGTATGCTTACCTTCATTGCTAGTTTTTATAGGAACACCCACCTGGAGGGTAAAACAAGGCCAAATTCAATATACACCTTTTTGATGATGCATACTATATATACAGGTCGAGCAAGCAGATGAGCCTAGAACATAAATGCAACGCACAGTTTGAGTTTGTCGGTAGGCATTGCATTTATGTTCTAGGCTCATCTGCTTGCCCAGTTAGTGTGTGGCGTTCATATTCTGGGCTCATCTGCTCGCCTGTATATACAGTAGTATGCATCATGGATAAACTGTATAAAGAAATTGATCTGTCAATCTCACTGTTTTATTACTTTAAGCTACTTAAGGTGAATACTCTACTGTTTAGTGATTGAAATACTGCAGCAGGTGCTGTTTATGGATCACAAGTGCCAGAAACGTGCATTTTACTCACAAATATTTTGTTTACCTTTTTTGAGACGCAATTGACAGGCCTGTCCTGCAGTTCTATGGATGTTTTGCCCTCCAGGTCTCTGCTCCAGTCACCTGACTGAAAACTATGAGTAAGAAAATAGCCTGTTGAGTAAAGAAATAAAAGAAAATCAACATAAGAATAATTGCTTTATTCCAACCCTAGCAAAGATTTACATGATTATAATATTGAGTGCATAACACACACTACTGTTCATAAGTTTGGGCCTGTAAGATTTGTTTAATGTTTTTGAAAGAATTCACTTGTACTTTCCAAGGGTACATTCCTTGTATTTGATCAAAAATACAATATAAACAGTAATATTTAAATTATTACAATTTAAAATAACTAGCATTACAATTTGTAATTTATTCCTGTGATCAAAGCTGAATTTTCAGCATCATTACTCCAAGCTTTTGATCGGTAATGTGAAATGCTAAATAATAAACAAGGTAAACAATACCGTGTTTCTCGATGGATAGCATGGGTTTCATGTTTACCCCCTTGTATTTAGATAATTAAAGAGTTTTAGGGCACAAGGACATGTCCATGTAGCATGTTAATCTAACCACAAAACGGCTTACTCTGAGTCTGCACTGTTACCCGCTAAAATGTCATGGTTCCTACACATGATAACAAATAATGTACATAAGCGACTTTGCGCACCTCCGGGCGGGTGCCACCTCACCCGTTTCTAGTTTCGCACCACCACCGTTCAGTTTGGTATATGCCCTCCGTTCCTTCCACGATGCCCAGGACGGCGCATCGTCTCCGGCCTGGCTTCTGGGAGTTACCCAAGCTCCCAGAACCACCACCATACAGTTTGGTATATGCCCTCCGTCTCCTTCCACGATGCCCAGGACGGCGCATCGTCTCCGGCCTCGTCCCTGGAGGTGAGCCCATCCTCCGGGCGGGTGCGCCATCACCCGTTTCTAATTTCGCACCACCACCATACAGTTTGGTATATGCCCTCCGTTCCTTCCACGATGCCCAGGACGGCGCATCGTCTCCGGCCTCGCTTCTGGGAGTTCCCCAAGCTCCCAGAACCACCACCATACAGTTTGGTATATGCCCTCCGGTCCTTCCACGATGCCCAGGACGGCGCATCGTCTCCGGCCTCGCTTCTGGGAGTTCCCCAAGCTCCCAGAACCACCACCATACAGTTTGGTATATGCCCTCCGGTCCTTCCACGATGCCCAGGACGGCGCATCGTCTCCGGCCTCGTCCCTGGAGGTAGGCCGATCCTCCGGGCGGGGTGAGTGCACACCAAAAGACTTAGTGCAATTTTCGAGCACGGACTCGTTTTTTTGACAAAGTCCGAGAGAGCACATTCTCCCCAGTACCGCGATGGCCTCGTTTCGACGCTTCTGCGCTAGACTCGAGTTCCAGACCGGGGCTCAATCCGACGGCGCCCGGGGACAGGCCATCTCGGTCGGATAGGAAAAGCAGCATGTAACCCCTGGATCTTTAGAAAAAATAAAATAAACTTACCTTGTGTTAATAATGATGATGATGATGATGATGATATGAGCCTCGGGCCCGAGCAGAGCGAGACCCGCGTGTAGGAAGCCAGCGTGTCACAGTTCTCCATCCGGGGCTACCTGGTTGATCTGGAAGTAGCATATGCACTTCTTTACTCATGCCGGTGCCGCTGCATTCACCTGAAACAATCAGGACAAACTCAATCACAAGTGAGTGCACTGGAGCTACAATGTCCCAAACATCACCAGCGAAGAGGGCAACAAGACTGCTGAGAAATCCAAGAGTGCGGAGAACTTGAGCCACGAATCACAGAGAGAACGAGCCGTCTGAACGATACTGCTGCTTCAAGGTATGTTAGCCATGCCAAAGAGCCAAATAGAAACATGACTGAACAGATATAACACGGACAATAGCTGCTGCCTCCTGGTTCGACTCTGTTCAGTCACTGGATCACATGTCGCATGTGTCGTCAGAGTTTGGCCCTGTCCAAGATGCAGCGAAGAACCATCTGTACAATGCATCACTATTGACATTTCTGGACAAGATACTGACATATCAAGGCATCACAGAGCTGTTACAGTCCCATTCTGGTTATCGACATGATCAGTGCCTTGAAGCAGCAGTGGCTGGTTCAGACGGCTCGTTCTCTCTCTCTCATGGCTCAAGAACTCCGCACACGTGGAATAGACAGACCACCTCATGATCGATCGGCTTGGTGTTGTCCTCCACATGTGATGCTGTCGGACTAATAAAATGATTGGCATAAATATAAGCCCACAAGCCTCCTGGCTCATCAGGGACAGAGCCCATAGCAGCGATGTTCAGGTACCTGGCACATCTCTGCTCCGGTCCAAGACAAATCCATCTTCCTGGCACCTGTTTTCAATTTGCAACAACAGTTTTTATTATTAAATTATTAACTGTGTTCTTCAGAGAACACGTGTGTGAACGAGAAGACGGCCACACAGCTGCTTTATGGCAGAAGTATAAATGAGTGTGAAGCTGCATTCATTACATCTACACAAACACCCACACATGAATCGAGCACGATTTACTATTTCGTTCCCTCGATTTGCTCAATCATGCGCACGATATGAAAAAATACTATAGTAATTTGTATACTACAGTGTTTTTGAACCATGGGGCTCTGTATATCTACACAAATAAAACTCAAGTTCTGGTCTTACAGTTTTTGTAATAATCGCTAGGACAGATTTGTCAAGAATTTGGCCATGCTTTCAAAACACTAAGTTACACACAGTTTTCCTAAGAAATAACGTTTAAAAAAAAAAACAAACAAGACATCAGCGCGAGTAATAAAGAAAATGCGGTTCACAATCAGAAAATAACGACATAACATTGAACAACCTCTGGTGTTGTTTTATGTAAACATGTTATTTACAATGATTTTGTAAATCTGCACTTACCTTCCCTTCGTCTGATGTAAATCTCTCAGAAAATACCGGATGCTGTCAGCGCGCGCAAGATTTGAATGGAGCACGAGCGGGAATAAACGACTCGAAACAACGTCGGGCTAGAAAATAGTTGATACAAAATAGAATAAAATTTGTGGTTATGTTCTGGCAAACATGGTTTTTAAAACAACTCTACGAACTCACATTTACCATTTAGATTTTCTCTCTCCGCCTCAGAACAGAACGCTCTCTGCTGCTGCGCGAAAGCGATTAGAATAAAAGACTAATTATATTGACGTGCACAGCTTGTGTTTGATGTTGAAAATGATGTTAAACTAAATTAGATTTAATTTGAAAGGTTAGTAGCATGAAACTTAGTATATTTACTAGTTGCCATATCAACACCATCGGCTGTATTTTCCTCAAGATAAAATACTAAAAAGCTTTAATTCCAATCTGTCTCTGTCTGATTCATCTCATCACATAAGATATCAGTAACTAAACCCGTTTATTTATTTATTTATTTATTTTTATATTTAACTTTAACATTAATATGTTACATACTCTTTTACATACTTTAAACAGCATTAATAGAGGGTCGTAACATACAGGAAATACGTCATCTAAGTAGACAAGTGGTCAAGTGCAAAGACCGTTTTTCCTGCTTAAAATTGGTCACTTTATCAATATCAATAAACATTTTCATTTGGCATTTTCATGTAGAAAAAGGAAATATACTTATTGAAAACATCTATTTATTTAAGTAGAAACTTGAACAAACACATTTATCTATTTTTTAATGTATTAAAAGTTTTATATTTAATAAAAAGTATTTTTTATTAAATTATTACTTTTTATTTACCGTCTGCGCCCGGACGCGTTCAAAGCATACTAAACCACGGATGCCAACACATGCGCAGTACAATTTTTTTCTGTACTTTTACCAGACATCGTAGCCGTTTCTCAATATGCATTCTTGTCTGTACTTGTGTTCTTGTGGACTTGTGAAACGTCATCAGTTGATTACTGTTCCAATTCAAAGTTCACATCTAGCCAAGTTCAAATCCCCGGATTAAACATGATATAATTTGTTTTTTGTATATCTAATCGTTGTAGCCTACTGAAGGGGGGTGGATTCTGGAAACCACTGCCGCTTCAATATACATCTTTTAAGTTATTAATCAACATTTATCTTTCTGATAAAGAAAGGCTTCTTCAATGTATGTTAAAGCATTTATTTTCCTTTTCAAACACTAGAAAATAATTTTGAATATCGTCTGTACCTCTCAGGAGCTGTGGACAGCGGCGGCGGCTGGAGCGGGCCTCGGCGGCGGCTGGAGCGGGCTCGTTGGCAGTGAGGGCTGGCGAGGGGTCTGAAAACGGGGTCCAGTCCATCCCCTCATACTCAACCAAAAGACCCACTGACACTGGAACGGGCTGCGCGGAGGCAGAAAACTCAGGAGACTGGGGCTGCGCGGAGGCAGAAAACTCAGGAGACTGGGGCTGCGCGGAGGCAGAAAACTCAGGAGACTGAGGTTGCTTGGCGGCCTTCTTCCTTTTCCTCTTTAGCCGTTTGGGCCCAGCGGAGGAATTTTTGTTGGCCATGCGAGGTTTTGGGTCCGGCAGGACACCGGGGAAAAGCTCACTGGAGAGGCAGGCGGAGGAAGATGGAGATTGACGAACCGGCACGGGAGAAGCGGGGACCTCGGAAATGAAGAATAAACCCATCTTCCTTGTAGACTTCCAAGCTGTTTAGGTCCGTTATTCTGTTACGTGCTGTGCTGCATAGATGAGGCGAATACAGAAATCCACAATTATATGGGCTTTATTGAACAGTCCAGGAACTAAGAAACAGCATGAACAGACATATCAAACAAGATAACGGACAAGGAGTGCAGGGAATGAGTCCAAAAGGGAGTGCTGACAAGGACAACAGGTGCTGGGAATCCGGGGAGATGGCGGGAAGACTGATGAGGGAAGTGCAGACAGGTGTGCGGAACAGGAGGATTCTGGGAACTGGAGTCCGGGAAGGCGTGGATGTAACAATATTAATATGTTTAATATTTTTTAAATATAAACAAAAAGAGGCAGGGTTGTTTAATATTTCGTTTTGTTATAAATACTATATATGCAGACATTGAAGATAATCAGTGAACGCGTTCCTGAACCACATTTGTGAGGCTATTAATATATTTTTTTTGTTCGTTTGTTTGTTTGTTTTTTAAATAAATTGAAAAGAGGCAGAGTGGTGTTTTATAACACATTTTGTTTTATTGTTGTCTAAAATATACACAGAGATAACCGGAGAGCTGAGTGACATTATCAAGTATGCTGCTGTGCCATTTGCTGAATCACCGGACTTGTGTTCTCCCGTTCACGGGAGTCCGTTCTCCTGAGTTGAACTTGCCAAGTCCTAACTACCAAGGATGCAACTCTGAACTTTGCGAACTTGGTATTGAGAAACGCCTCGTGTCATCAACCGGACATTCGCTGTGCAGGATCGGAGAAGAAAAATAGTGCATTCACCATTGCAACATAGTTCAGAAGATACACCAAGAGAACAGGAAGTGTTTACTCGTCTTGTTTTTGAATCGCTCTTTACACACTCTTCTTCGACGACTGCAGATTGCGCTCAGTACTGTGCGTATTGCTGTCCGCACGATCTCGAAATTTGAGAAGGGTCTGGCTGCCAGACCATGGGCGAGTGGAGCTCCACTCTCGAACAGGAAATACGTCACCTCCACTTGTGTTTTACTAACGTCTACACCTACCCCAACCCTAAACCTACCCTTACAATAATGCAAATACAGTAATTAAATGACGCAATATTGATGTGCGCATGCCCAGCGGCCACAGTAGCTAGCTCCTCTAGTGGAGGTGACGTATTTCCGCCCTTAAGTGGAACTCCACACGCTGCAGCCAGCCCCTAAGGCGACATTTGGGCTGCACGCGGACGGGGCGTGCGGCCGGCCGCGAGTATACCCGGGGCTTAAGTTACCGAAAGCGAAACCACAAACAAAACACTCGAACTGTATGACATGACAGACAACTAGTTGTCCAGTTCCGTTCACACAGCTCAAATATTCCGAGAATGCAGTTGTGAGTCCTGAAAATGTACGGGTGTGAGTTCGGTTATAGAATGCGGTTGAATGCGTAAATAACCGTACTGTATGTGAACATAACCATATTAAGGACTCAAAGACAGGAGTGACTACCGTATTCTGCTGCTGTGTGAATGTGGCCTGAAAAAGCTCAAAATTATGATGTTGAAAAAAATGCCACAAAGTTTTTTTTGTTTGTTTTTTTTTTTTTTTTTACAAACATAAGACTGACCTAGCAACAGAAGGCATATAAACGATTAAATACAACTAACCTTTGTTCCAGTAATGGCTCGGTTGAGTTTGGGTACTGAAAAAATGGCACATATATGTATGTCGTCATATGTGGACATAGCCTACCTTGGTCTTCCCTTCAGGACCATCTGTCACTTCATCCACTGTAATGTAAATTACAAAGAGAAAAATGTTATTGTTATTTAGATATTTTATTAAAAACATTTTCCATTTTGTTTTCTCCTACTAGTTCTAGGCTTAAACCCCAAGGGAATACTCAGTTTCGAATAACTGAGTATCCACTGAAATTGACATTACACAGGACAACATGTTGTATTTATTTAGCACTTACAATTAATTATATCTATGTCCAGTTACCGAACCATTAGTAACATGTCAGATTTTAAATTAGAAAAGCCATTAGAAATTAATTTTCACCAACAATGAATGCATGTAAAAAATAAAATTAAGATATTAGCAAGGTATTTATTTATCTCTCTATTAGACATGAAAATTACACTTTTGGTTTCACAATAACATAGTGAAACATAGTCATATTTATATTGTTTGATGCCACAATACCAAATTCTCTGTGATTTCAAAGCCTTTCAAATGTTTAACAAAAAAGTAAAAATACTCAAATGGTTTTTGAAATTAACATTTTTACTAAAATTAGCAGATATAATTACCTACTTGCCTTACCTTCTAACAGATGATGTTTTCTTTTTTATTAAAACCATAAAGATCAAGTTATACCAAAAAAAAAGTAAATTTACATAAATTAACCTTAGATTGTATTAATTACAATCATCCCTTAACTACTTCGTGATAATATAGTGGCCTCTAAACTTCTATTTAAACTGACCAGTAATTCATTACAACATTGTTTACTTGTAACTGCTGAAGCTAAACCTTGACCCCCATTGGCCTGCCCCAACGTCCTACTATTGGTTGAACCACAATGATTGATATGTTTTGAACAAAGTCAATGCCATCACACTCACCAACAATCGGTTTTGCTGTACTTTTGCTAAACAACCGAACTCGCTGGAGTGCACACTATTGGGAATCTGTGTTGCAGATTTTGGCACATTTGTCAGAAGGAAACTTTAGAGTCTAGAAAGTCATTGTAGCTAAAGACACAAGTCTCACCATGTATTTCAAATCCGAGAATGATCTAATTATTTTTAGATGATGCTATTTAATTTTTCAGAGACTTTCTATTTGTGCAAACCACAGAAAACATGAGGTATGAACTGAAACATCTAGTTTGTTTCTGCTAATTGTCTGTAAGGGCAGAATTTTCAAACCCAACTTTTGCCTACAGCTCAGACGTAACCATGAGAAATGTGCAAAAAAAAAAAAAAGATTTAATTTGTTAAATATTTAAGTACTTCAGTAATTTATTTTTGTTGAATACTATGCTGCCTATGTGTGGATCAGATACCCTCGGATTTCATCCAAAATATCTTAAATTGTGTTCCGAAGACGAACGAAGTGTTACCAAAAGAAAGATTACCTTAAAAGAGAAATGATCTAAATGTTGCTGTGTCATCAATGAATGTGTGTATATTTGCTCTGTATTAGTAAATTACGACCATTTTTCAGATATAGTGTATTGTGTAAATCTGCGTATCTATTTATGCTTACCAAAAAAATCCAGCTCTTGGCAAGGTGTCAAGACCTTTCCATGTCCGTGATGGCTCGGGTGCTGACAATACAATGCAGAATCATATTTTTAATAATATACTTAAAATAGCGTATGCTTACCTTCATTGCTAGTTTTTATAGGAACACCCACCTGGAGGGTAAAACAAGGCCAAATTCAATATACACCTTTTTGATGATGCATACTATATATACAGGTCGAGCAAGCAGATGAGCCTAGAACATAAATGCAACGCACAGTTTGAGTTTGTCGGTAGGCATTGCATTTATGTTCTGGGCTCATCTGCTTGCCCAGTTAGTGTGTGGCGTTCATATTCTGGGCTCATCTGCTCGCCTGTATATACAGTAGTATGCATCATGGATAAACTGTATAAAGAAATTGATCTGTCAATCTCACTGTTTTATTACTTTAAGCTACTTAAGGTGAATACTCTACTGTTTAGTGATTGAAATACTGCAGCAGGTGCTGTTTATGGATCACAAGTGCCAGAAACGTGCATTTTACTCACAAATATTTTGTTTACCTTTTTTGAGACGCAATTGACAGGCCTGTCCTGCAGTTCTATGGATGTTTTGCCCTCCAGGTCTCTGCTCCAGTCGCCTGACTGAAAACTATGAGTAAGAAAATAGCCTGTTGAGTAAAGAAATAAAAGAAAATCAACATAAGAATAATTGCTTTATTCCAACCCTAGCAAAGATTTACATGATGAGTGCATAACACACACTACTGTTCATAAGTTTGGGCCTGTAAGATTTGTTTAATGTTTTTGAAAGAATTCACTTGTACTTTCCAAGGGTACATTCCTTGTATTTGATCAAAAATACAATATAAACAGTAATATTTAAATTATTACAATTTAAAATAACTAGCATTACAATTTGTAATTTATTCCTGTGATCAAAGCTGAATTTTCAGCATCATTACTCCAAGCTTTTGATCGGTAATGTGAAATGCTACAATGTTGGCCTGACGAAGAGCTTCTGTAATAATAAACAAGGTAAACAATACCGTGTTTCTCGATGGATAGCACGGGTTTCATGTTTACCCCCCTTGTATTTAGATAATTAAAGAGTTTTAGGGCACAAGGACATGTCCATGTAGCATGTTAATCTAACCACAAAACGGCTTACTCTGAGTCTGCACTGTTACCCGCTAAAATGTCATGGTTCCTACACATGATAACAAATAATGTACATAAATAACGAACACATGTCAAAATGAAAAACACAGATACTTACAAGACCAAAAGCAGGAAAGAATTTGCTTCAACATTTGCTCTTGCTTGCTGTCCGACAGTTGTAAAATGGTGGAAATGTTCATCGCGAGATCTGGGAACAGTGATCTCTACTAACTAACAAGTCTCGCGTTGCCAGTAGTCATGTCTCAGTAGAGCCACAGTTGCCATCTAGCGGTTGAGAATTGTAATTGTCAATTTTTATGTAACTTAAAATTAAAGACAGTCATATAATGTGTGTAAAAAAAAATAAAAATAAATAATAATAATAATAATAAAATAAAAAAGTTTTTAGACAAACTTTAAGTTGGCTTGAAAAAGCCGGTCCAGAAAGTTTGAAGTAGTTTTAAAAGTTTGAAGTTTGAAAGTTTGAAAGTTTAAGTTTTAGTTTAGTAGTTTAAAAGACAGACAGACAGACAGACAGACAGATAGATAGATAGATAGATAGATAGATAGATAGAGTCAGGGTACTCTGAGTGGTTGCAAGGGTTTTATATGGTTGCTGGGGTTTTGCTTTGTGGTTGCTAAGGTACTAGGGGTGGTTGCTAAGGTGTTGCTATACGGTTGCTAAGGAATTCTGGGTGGTTGCTAGGGTGTTCCTATGTGGTTGCTAAGGCACTCGGGCTGGTTACTAGGATGTTGCCAGGGTGATTTGTGTGGTTGCTAGGCGGTTGCTAGGTTGTTCTAGGTGGTTGCTATGAGATGGTAGATAGATAGATAGATCGATTTAGTTAGAAAGATATGATCGAAATAGTCAGATAGATAGAGAGATAGATAGAAATGGTCAGATGATAGATAGATAGATAGATAGATAGATAGATAGATAGATAGATAGATAGATAGATTAAATGAGTTTATGAGTTTGAATGAGTCTCAATGGTTTAGAAATAGTACATAGAATGGCAGCTAATGGAGTCTGATGAGTCTTTAGTCTGAGTTTGGTGGTTGTAGCTTGTACAGTCTAGGAGGAGTAGCATTTAGAAATTTAGTCTAAGAATCGGAAGAATAATAATAATAAGCTTAAATAGTAGATGAACAGTTTTTTAAAAGCCGTTTTTAATACCAATGTACTCGGCAAATGTGTTTATTTTAACCGTGCGGTGGGGCCGGATATTCTTTAATCGGTAATGACAAACGGAGACATAATTAATTTACAACATTAACAGGATGACTCGTTGAATTCATTTTGGGAGCGACGACTGAATGTATTTTTAGTCAAATGCCTGTATATAAGATTAGTACTGGCAAAGTTCAGAAGCTGTCATATATGTGAATCAACTTTATTGTTGAAAAAAAAAAAACGTGTCATGGATTTATTGCATTTTGGGGAAAAAATAATCCATTATATAATAAACATTTTAAAATCAAAATGTAGATTTGAATTTTTAATGTTTTTATAACCAAAAGATGCTATGTGAAAGTTTGAAACAGAAAATAGTGGTTTTCATCTTGCCACTTTCTTGGTAAAGAAAACAGCTTTTAACTCAAATTAATCAAAATCAGAGTTATAGCGTTTTGGAACCAAACTCTTCACATACATTGTAGAATGTGTATGATTGTGTGACACCAAAAATATGCTGTTTCAAATGTATGGGCGACTTGCATTTGATGGTAGCATATATAATGAATCCCACAAGCTTTGTGGCCGAAAATTAGGCTGCTTAACACTATTTTGGCTACACTAATTGCTGGTCTGAATCAGGGCTATAGTCAAGCTGTAAAAATTAGACTATAGATTGCCTCGATTTCGCCGGGTGGGCTAAAAGCAGACTGCACATAACCTATCAAATTCAGAGCTAAATCGTGACTACAGATAGACCATGTCATGAAATGTCACTTACATCTTGTAGATATCATTGACATTGCAAACATGATGGGATATCAATCATCTCATGCACTTCCTGTTCAAAAAATACAATAAATCAGGATTGACTATAGGTGGGCTACAAATAGCCGGTCTGACTACGAGCTAAATCGTGGCTACGCACAGCCTACGCAATAGAACGTCAAAGATATGAAACCAAACACCTTGTAATCAGTGTGGGCATGGCTCAGGATTCCAACCACTCAAAACAACATCATAACTGTTAATCATTTCGAGGCTAATGGTGCCTAATAAATAAATAAATAAATAAATGAATGAATAAATAAATAAATAAATAAATAAATAAGTAAACATGATCAAATTGGTCTGTAAGGGCATAGAGTTTTGATGCTGTTTGTGTCTATTTATTTGCTTAAGTAACCCAAACAATAATGTGTCTGCCTGTTGTTTATCTGACAGGGTCCTGGTATGCTGACAATACATTAATAGGTCATTTTTCATAATTACAGCGCTGTTGCTAATGTGTTACACTGTTTCCAGTGTGATGTACTGCAACTCCAAGTCATTTTGCATGCAAATTATACATTAATATGACTTGAAAGTTACCAATGTCTCATTTGTCATCTGCCTTCATTCCTATTAAAGGAAAGACGTCAAGGTGCTCTGCAAGCATTGAGTAATAGATGCAATTCATGGGCTGTAAAGTATGATATTCTTGCTTACGTTCATGTCCTTGCACTTCAAGAAATGTTGTTGGAACTACAATCATAAAATTCCTAATAAATGTTAGTAAAGCAAGATGCCTGCACTTTTTAAGAATTTAGAAAATATAATAAATAATATAATTAATTAGGATAATTTGTTCAAACACCTTAAAACTTTTTTTAAATGAATACATCTTATTAGATTCAGTAACAATAAATCCAATGCACATAACAAGCACAGAAAACAAAATAGAAGAACAGAGGAATAAACCCAGAGACGTCAGGTAGTTTAACAAACAACACTACTGTGTAAGATGCACCTGTGTTTTCTCTTGAATGAGGAGGAATTGTTAGACTACTGAGAAGTGCACATGCAAAACCAAAATGGGCGTTTACCAATCAGTGGCCAGAGTTTCAAACATACCTGCATGATCTTGTGGTCATCAACTACAAATCACCGTTAGTTCAGTGTCACTGTGTAGGGGAATTTTACAATTAAAGACCCAAAAGGCCAGATATGATGAATGAAGATCAGGAGTCAAAAATAAATTGAAGAAAATTTTGTTGAAGAATAGTTTGCAGCCTCATCAGCAGAAGCCAGCTTCAAGTCTCACATGGAGTTCGTAGGCCGCTCTGCGTACATTCACATTTCCACTAACTACGTCATTACCACGGGTTAAAATGATTCGGATTGGCTAAGAAAAATAGACAAGATTAGGAATCTTCCACACATGGACAGATAGTCAGAAGCATATCTCCATTCGTCAGGATGCTGACAAGGGGACCCTGGATTTAGGTACTGGATGTCCTGTTGGGTCATGACATGACGTCTTCAGGTCTCCGGCCAAATGCCATCTGTCCATTGATACCAATACAGGACCTAGACACAGAACACTAGCGCACATACACAGATACACATGATTCACAGCTTCTTCAAGGCTGAAGTTGGCCCTGTCTCCAACTGTAAACAGGAACGTTCCTCAAAACATACTGATAAGTTGTACTTTTCTCTCAGTGAGAGGCACAGACAATATTCATCATTATTCTCTAATGTTTGAAAAGGAAAATAAATGCTTTAACATAAGTTGATGAAATGAACTTAATCATCATAAATGATGATTAATAACTCAAAAGACATGTATTGACGCGGCAGTGGATTCTAGAATTCACCTTTCAACTGTCTTCACCCATGTGTGCGGTCGGCTTTCATCAAAATTTCAACGCTGATCCAACGCACTCTTTAAACACTGAAATGTCAGTCTCAACCAAAATGATGCTTTGGACCAAAAATCTACATCGTATCAATGTCACCATGCTATCTGGGTACTTAAGAACACATAGCGTATAGAAAATAAATTGTAAAAAGAAATGTATTTTGTTCAAACATGTTTATTCATGAAACTTACACAACTTAAAGTGCACAACAGAGGAAAAAAAACATGAAAAATCAATACAAGTATAAAAATGTCAACTTTCTATTAGAGTTTTAACAAAATTAGTTTGTCTTTGAGCATTTTGACACTCTGACCTCTGCAACTTTTGGTTGCCTGATATAAACATGAATACCTATGACAGGTACACGATTAATAAAGTGCAACAAATAAGACTTGAATAATGACAAATACAGATCATTAACAACAAAAGAAGAAATGACAAACGTAGATTGAAAACATGAACAAAAAATTATAATAGCATCTGTATGTACAGAATAAGAATATAATGATTATAGCTGTCTTGTTTTGAAGGCTGTGTCCTCCGGAGGTCACTTTTGAAGGCTGCATATGTCATCGAGGCGGTCTCATTTGAAAAAAAATTAACTGTTAGATTGCAAAGTAAGAAAGAAATTATAGTATTTTACGTCTCACGAGGAATAACAGTTTGTTTAATTACGTTTACTTTTCTTAAATAAGACATCCTTGATGACGTATGCAGCCTTCAAATGCGACCTCCGTAGGACGCAGTCTCCGAAATGAGATGCAGCGTATGGATCCAGCGTGCGCCTTCCTCTGTCAAATCCTCCTCCTCCTTCTTCTTCGTCTTCGTCTTCTTCTTCTTCTTCTCTGGAGTCCTCATGTAGTGGTCCTCGAGTGAGCTGCTGATGTTTGGTTATTTGTAGCTGCAATGAAGAAAAAAATCACAGTAGTTCAACTTAATGAATTGAATGATTAGTGGAGCATTTGTGAGTTTGTGAGTGTGTGAGAGTGTGCATAAAGGTTTTGTATCATTACCTGGTGCACTTCCAGTTGCCTATGAATATTGAAAGAAAAAAAAATCTGTATTGGTGGTCTTTTTTTACTTTTTTGTGGCTGAAAACAAAAAAGTAGGCAAGGAGAAGAGATATGTGGCTTGGAAATTAGCCCGCTCACATATCTTTGAGTAAAGTACTAAAAAAAGAGACAGAGTCATTCAGGGCAACTTGGAGAGCAAGAGAGGTGGTGTTTTGTGGCTGAAAACAAAAAAGTAGACAAAGAGAAGAGATATGTGGCTTGGAAATTAGCCCGCTCACATATCTTTGAGTAAAGTACTAAAAAAAGAGACAGAGTCATTCAGGGCAACTTGGAGAGCAAGAGAGGTGGTGTTTTGTGGCTGAAAAGTAGGCACAAAAATAATGTGGCTTGGAAGTAGCCCGCTCACATTTATTTTTGTAACCCACAGAGCCGCAGGGGAGCTGTTCAAGGCTACTTGGAGTATTTCTTGAGTATTAGGGAAGCCTGTGGGACGTTAGACGTCCATCCTTGTTTCTCCACCCAGGCCTCCACTTGTGACTCAGACAGCTGACACCGACCGAAATATTCTATAAAGACAAATCACGAGAAGCATTAGCCATTGTGGTTACATGTTCTATGAGATTTCACTATTTGTGCAGCCCTGACATTACATATATGACTGTCACAGAACACGTATGTGGCTCCTCACCAAGGACACGCTGTTCACGCAGCTTGAGCTGCTCGCTGCGCCAGCGGTCGTAGCAGTGCCTCTCGTGTTCAGCGCACAGTTCGTGTCTGCGTGCCCTTTTCGGAGGAGGCCCGTCAAGAGTCACTGGGCAGGACTGAACCAGCAAGTCAAACGCCGTCTGTTCATCCATCCTTTTCTCTTGGCCAGAAGCCCCACTAGACGCACCTCTATAAGATCAAAGAATAAAAAGCAAAGAAAGTGCTAATTAATGATGGCTTTGAGTAGCAACATCACAATAATCTCATTCGTTAGATTTCAGATTGCATACCGTGTTTTTGCAGTGAGCTCATCGACCACAACCTTGGCCAGGAATGCATCTGCCGGAGTTTTCATCCGGTAATGCTTCTCTGCTGTTTCCGGCGTGTGTCCCAAGAGACGTGCCACCGCATTCCTCTGCACCTCCGGCAGATTTTTAGCAGCCGTCTCAAAGGCTGTCCGAGCGTCGCTGCTGGTCACCCTGGGAATGTTGTATCTAGGACACACAGCAACATAAGTATGCAAAACAACAAGGGGACCATGAACAAATTTGTGTACTTTAGATTTTGTAAAAAATGATACAGATATGTATAATGGCACTTACTTGGCATGGAATCTTTTCAAGTCGTTGCAGGGGTTATAAATTGGCCTTCCAGTACTTGAAACAAAAAAACTCTGCTCTGCTGCTGCATTGTCCACTGACTTATTACCTTGTAACATCACCGGCCGAATCTCATCGAAGTACAGGCCAAACCACTGGGAAAATAAATAAATAACACTCACACATTAATACATATAGCCCTGTAGTCCTGCATGCCTTTATCCACAATACATTTAATCTGAGTGTAATTTTGAACTTAAACTCACATGTTCTTGGTCATCAGTCAGCGGTACTTCTGCTATTTGCGACGCGGCCGTTTTATGCTCCTTCACCGCCACGGAAGCTCCGTTTGGATGCCGGGTTCTCCCCTTCCATTCCTCAACCTGAAAACAGACAGTTGTGTGCTTTCAATGACAGGCGTCACAAACACTCAAAAGGTACACGCATCTGTGAAGCACAAGATCAGGAGGCATATGGGTAAAGGAAAATAAAAGATGCTGTTGTTACTAAAATACACTTACGGTCATATTCGTAACAACCCCTGGGCGTTGTAGAAGTTTAAGCATAATTATGGCCTCAAGATAATAGAGGACAAGCAGACGTTCGTTTTTGCTGAGTTCCTCCCCTGAAATGGCTCCTGGACCCTGAAGTTTGCCCATGACAGCCAGGAAATCCGTATAAGCAGCATCCAAGATTGTGATGCAGTCAGCCGGAAATTTTTCCTTGCCGTAGCCGCGGAACCTGAGGGAAAAAAAAAAAATAGTAATGTTGAACTTGAACTCACCTGTGCTTTCCATTAAATAGATTAAAAAAAAAAAAAAAAGAGTAAAAAAAAAAAAAACTGACCTTTTTTGTGTCTGCTCCTTGTTGACCTTCTTAGACATCCCAGCCCGTATGCCATCCAGAGGATCAGTGAAGCTCTTGCAGTCGTTGTACAGGCTGGGATCTTTGACACGGATGCTGGTGCTGGTAACAATGTACCTCATGAACCTTGAAGAGAGAGACAGGAAGGGTTGTTACAGTCAGAAGACGAATAATCATCCCATAAATATTAGTTGAAATTCAGATGAGATGTTTACGTTACACAGTACTGACCTCTTGAGACTCTTCCAGTAGTTCAGCACCGTCTGCTTCGAGAGCTTTGTCTGGGTCAGTGTATTGAAGTACTCTCGCACTTTCTCCACCTCCCGCACAAAATTCAGGTTCGGCTCACTGGGGTCCACGTAATACATGAACCTGGAGACTTCTTCCACCTGTAAGTATACATTTCACATTAAAATCTGCAGGGCTGAATATAACACAGGTTAACATGTGACCGCAGCACACAGTTCAGAAGAGCATTTGTCTTCACATTTATTTCTTTATTTTTCTGTGTGAAAGCGTGAGTGTGTGGGTGACACTTAAAGGTATCTTTTCTTTCACTTACCTCTTGTTTGCTCTTTTTGTTGCCCAAGTCAACACGCAAATATCGATTAAATCCCCGAAGGAGGGGGTGATCGATGGAGTGTTTCTTGTACAGGCCCTTTTTTGACATCTCCACCCTGACTTCATCGGTCCACCTCGGTCCCTCAGTGCTGAAAGAAAATAAACTAGGTGCTCAAATGATTGTGAATATGTTCAAGAGAAATCATGTCCAATCGCTGCACATGTTATCTGAGAATGATGATGTGAAACTTTACCTCTGATAGAACTCTCCAGAGCTCTCCTCAGACGATGGCTCGCGGTCTGGCTCCTCGTCTGGCTCGTCCGCACCTTCTCCAGGGCTTTGAGGAGCAGATGTAGCTGGAGAGGGCGCAGGCAGCGGGGGGGCCGGGAGAACTGGAGGTGTGTTCATTACAACCAGGCCCTTCTTCTGCATCTCCTCTAACAACCTAAGGAAATAAAATACATAACAGTGAATACACACACACACACACACACACACTGAGTATTGCACTGCAACAGGACATGACAAAGGAGCAAAAATTTACACACCTGGCAAGAGGATCAGCAGTTGCCAAGATGTCTCGAATACGCTGGTAATCCCAGAAACGTCCCTTGTGGGTAAATTCAGACATCTCTTTCTTGGCTTCAATCACAGTGGCCTGTATCTCTGCCTCTGTGCGGTCGCGCATGCACGCCGTCCTGAGGTGCCCAGGAAGGGAGCGTGGAGCCTTCTTGCAGTGAGAGCAGAGAAAGTAGATCCTGCTGTGGAAAGAGCTGTGCGAACAATAAGAAGACCAACAGTGGTTTAATCAGACACAACTCTTCAAAAACAATCACAAAAATATAAAAATAAAACACAAATTGTAGTGCCAAGGTGCAAATGTGTATCTTTTCACTCTGGCCTGAAAGCTTTGTGTCACCGACTCAACTATCCCCAAAATGACATTACTGAATTTGCACAAATTTTGTTTAACAGTAAGATCTTTTAACAAATAAAAACAAGACAGCTACACAGTGTGTGTGTGTGTGTGTGTGTTTCTTTAAAAATGCTTTTCTTTAGTTTTTTTTTCTTCTTGTTTCCAGTCCAGATAATTTAGCTTGTTTCAAGCAAAAACTCACTTAATTTTGATTGTTTTTTTCTTCAGAAAACAACACAATACTTTTTACTTATCTAGTAAATGCTTCTTTGTTTAATATTTTTTTTAGATTCTTGGACTGGAAACAAGAAAAAAAAAAAAATAAATAAATAAGTAAAGCATTCTATGCGGTGTAGTCAGATAATAGATAGAAAGTACTTACCTTTCAGAAGCCATTTCAAATGCTGAATATCCAAAACAAGCTGTTACTGGTCACAAAGAACAGATAATTCTCCAGATGATACTGAAAACAACTCTTGTAAGTCTTCACAGTCACAAGCAATAGACTGATTTCCAGATAAAACTGAAAAATAGCTGTTGGTAACTTTTCACAATGATGTCCAGATGAAGCGGTAGACAACCAATCGCATCTCAGCACCCAACAGCCCCGGATCAAACAACCAATCAGCATCCTGCAGCCCATGGCCAGGTGTTGATGGCCCATCACGCCCTACTGCTTTAGTTTAGTTTAGTAAGAAAAAAAAAAAAAAAAACTCTTTACCTCCTTTCATATAATAATACTATTGATATTATGTTGATATATTTGAACTAAGTCCTTGACATGGTGTCTTTGAGGTCAAGTCAAGCCTTCACAGAAACCAAGATTTTAGTTTTAAACAAGTGTTTGACAGTCGAATATCTGTGTTTTCTTTTTATTATGACAGGGGGTCTAATAAATGTAAGCACTGTATACTAATGTGTTTCTATTTTAAATAGAAATAAGGAAATTGTTCCTTTGTAGTTCTATATAAAAACCTGTATGTCACTTGTATGTGTATCCTTCAGAGGTTTTCTTCATTTTGAGAAATAAGTTATCCAAAAATAACCAGTTAAGGTCAGAGGTTATATTAGCAAAGAAAAGTTACTGTGTTTTGTTTTAAAGCAAATTTATAAATGCTCACCTGGAAGAAATGTTGCATTATTTTTGTAAGATATATGTTAAACTATGCATCGTCAGTTTATGAATAAATATCGATCGATCAGAACCTCTTTGTCTTACAATTGGAAAAGGTCTTTTTTCAGCTTTACTGCAAGCAGATCAGGCCTAAGAACATTTATCTGTGTTCTCCATGCCACGTCGGGTATTTCATAATAATATATTGTATTTATAATGGCATAAAAGAATATGTTTTCGGTCTGATTTTTTGATCCGATGCCACATCACATCAAAGAAGGTTTCTTTTTTCATTGCATTGATACAGTTTCAAAGATGGTGAAGTGAGAAGTTTGATGAAAGAAATGAGGGATTTAATCTGCTTGAATACAACATCGTCAGTAATTATAATAGAGACAAAAGAAAAGAATAATTTGAGCCATAATCAGGTCGGAGAGGTGTGAATGTGTGCAGGGGACTGAAACTGAACGGGGAAGTTTGCACCACATAACAAAAGAATGAATACACTGAATGGGTGCGTACAAGATGGCAATAAGTCATGCTATAATCAGTTAGCATTTTAGAGTCTTTTCAAAGTAAAACCACATGACTTGATCTTGAAAACATCATAATTAAACTTCTCATCTGCAGATTTGAAATATAACATGGTCAGACATGTGGCTTTAGCTGCAATGCATTTCTAGATTGCTACAAGGCCAACTTCACTTTTATTTTCATAACGATATTTCATAAAAAATAAATTTTGAATAACTATTATGACAATAATTAATTATGACTTTACAATAAACTGCATAGTGTCTGCCATTTCTTGGGATTTATTCAAAGGGGGGAGGATGTGCTGGCTAACAGGTTAAAAATGTCACGTTTTCATGAATACATCTTTATTATATGATTTAATATATGGAGATAATATTTATACTGATTAACTGATTACACGGTGGAAAACTGAACTTTCTGAATAAAAGAATGAAACTTTTCCCTTTTCCTTATAAAATGCTTGTTGTCAGTGGAGTCAGTTTGTGCTGCATCACGCTAAGAATATGCAGATAAATTAAGTCTGATTACACATTGGCAAAGCTTTCCAAATAAAGAAATATGTCATGTGACACTGACGACTGGAGTAATGATGCTGAACAACAGAAATAAATTGTATTTTAAAGTAGCCCATAGTAAAAATAGAAAACCATTGTTTTACATGGTGATAATATTTCACCAGTACAAAAGCATCTTTTGTGAGCTGTAATGTGTGACTCCATTAACACTCGATGTACTGTCGTTTACACATTAGAGATGAAACTCTGATAATCACTGCATCATCTGTTAATGAGACAGTGATGTTGTTTCTTACAAATAATTTGCTTTGCAAAACAAGTGTTGATCTTCCCAACAACAACAACAAGTGGTTGTTCCCAACAACCCAGTTAAATTTATCTTAAACTTGTTGCAGTTAATAACTGATTTTTGTTCTCAAGATTGTTTATAAAAAAAGAATAAAAATAAAGATTCCAAAAAAAAAATGTTTATTAAGAATGAGAAGAATATTAAGATATCTTGAATACTTTTAGAGTAACAGGCATGGAAACTTTAGAAAAAGAATATTTATGGCACTCAGGTGTGTTCTATGCATTTCAGGTGATAGAAAAAAGGAGATGCATTTCTAGTTTCAACATTATTTGTTCTTCAGATATTCCTCTTTAAAATAAAAACAGCATCGGCTGTTTGTATAAAAGTGACCCACATTTGGATTTTGACCACTGAAAATGTGTACATTCAACCAATTTACTGATGGGACCGCATTAAGATCTCCATATCTCTGAGATTGAACCATCGAGAGCCTTTAAAATGAAGATACCAAAAGAAAAGTTTGTTGAGAACCAGAATCTTTTTTTTTTTTTTTTTGACTTTAGATAATTAATAGGAATATTGATAAATCACATTATGAAATAAATGTTTTTCTCCAAAACATGTTGGCCACAATTATTGGCACCCTTTTATTCAATACTTTTTGCAACCTCCTTTTGCCAAGATAACAGCTCCGAGTCTTCTCCTATAATGCCTGATGAGTTTGGAGAACACCTGACAAGAGATCAGAGACCATTCCTTCATACAGAATCTCTACAGATCCTTCAGATTCCAGCTCCATGTTGGTGCTTCTTCTCTTCAGTTCACTCCACTCATTTTCTATAGGGTTCAGGTCAGGGGATTGAGACAGCCATGGCAGAAGCTTCATTTTGTGCTCAGCGACACATTTTTGTGTTGGTTTTGATGTTTGTTTTGGATCATTGTCCTGATGGAAGATCCAACCACGGCCCATCATTGGATTTCTAGCAGAAGCGGTCATGTTTTGATTTTTTTATCTGTTGGTATTTGATAGAATTCATGATACCATGTATCTGAACAAGATAGGCCCACAACATATTTATCTGATCAAAAATACAAGGGAAAAAACAGCAATATTGTTTAAAATAATGGTTTTCTATTTTAATATACTTGACAATATAATTCATTTCTGTGCCATGGCACATGATCCTTCAGAAATCATTCTGATATGCTGATTTATATTATTAATGTTGGAAACAGTAGTGCTGCTTAATATTTTTTATAACCTGTGATATTTGATGAATAAAAAGATTTATATTGTTAGAAAAGATTTCTATTTTGAATAAATGCTGTTATTTTTAACTTTTTATTAATTAAAGAATCCTGAAAAAAGTATCACAACAGGTTATAAAAAAATATTAAGCAGCACAACTGTTTCAAAAATCATCATATTAGAATGATTTCTGAAGGATCATGTGACACTGAAGACTGGAGTAATGATGCTGAAATGATGCTGAAACTCCCTGAAAACAATATATATTTGGAAAAAAAGGTCCACTTACACCAAAGCACAGTGGATCCTAGGTCACCATCACAATCCCATGGGATAGACATTTACATGGCTGCACTGTAGTTTTGCCAAGCACTTGAGTAATGACACATTAACTGGACTGCTGGAATTGAATTTAAATTTATTTGATGAATAATTCAACCATAACATTCAATGTGTATTTTGTTTTCAAAAACTGTTTCATTTATACATAGAAGAATGGATAGCTAAAGTGCTTTAAAACCAGTGTAGGTCTGTTGTAAATAAAATATTGCATTAGGTTTTTCCCCTTCTCAAAAATAAAACAGCAATACTACATGAACATGTGCATAGGTTAACTGCATCAAAATCAATGTCCCAACAAGTCCAAACAACAGGTCAAACTATGGTACTGTAACTTAACTTATAGACATGGTGTCTTTGTGTCAACTGTGTTGGATTTCATAGATCTAAACAAGTTCAAAACCAAACTCAGAAGTGCCAATGCACATAAGGAGTTTGTCCTTAAAATGGCTGAAATCCGTGTAATGACCTGGTAAGCGTAGCATGTTGAAGCAAGTGGAGGACTTCGGCATGTCAGCATTAACAACTTTCACTGCCATCTTTCCATCTGGCACTTCCCACCCCAGCCACAACTTTACTAAGTGCTCAAGGTCAGAGCTGGATGCTAGATAAAGACAAAACAAAACAAAAACAAACAAACAAATTAGTAGATGAATTCCTAATACAAGTAGTTGTTCTTCCTAACAGTCAGCCTTACCTCTTTCCTATTTAAGAAATAGAGTGGAGGAAGTCTGATGTCAAAACCCCACCCCTGGTTCCCTCAAGATTTTCTTAATGGGGTTTAATGAGTTCCTTGAATTTAAGAGTAAAATAAGTTCTGTGATGAACATAACGTGACAATACTTTGAGAGTTTGTTCTACAATAAACACGGCACACTCACACCCCAAGCACACTGTAGAAGAAAAAGCATCATCAAGTTATGTTTACCACAGGCTTTATTTTACTCAAATTATAAAACCCCATAGGAAAATCTCAAAGGAACAAGTGATGAAATAGTCTTTCCTGATGTCATCCCTGCCACCACACCATTATATAATCCAGGTCATCAAACATGTAGTCATTGTAAATTAAAGCAAATTGTACGTGAAATACAGACCTACATAAACAGGATTCCCACTCTTTTTTTCAGCGATCATTTTCCAGGACATTTTCAATTTTACGATAGCAGGAATAAAATACAAGGATCACACTCTAAAGTAATATATTGCTCTCTAAGTCTTTAAAAGGCGTAGCTACAGTTTGTTGCCATAACTTAACTATAAAATTCTTTTTTTATATGAGCTCTTAATCATACATTATGACTATGGAAGCTTAAAAAAAGTTAATTGCATCTTTTTATCTCGCTATTCTGACTTTTTTTCCCCCCTCACAATTGCGAGTTGCAGAATCACAATTCTGACTTTATATCTTCACAAATCCACAATTATGTAAGCTCGCAATTGTGAGAATTTTTTTGAATTTGTGAGATAACGAGTTCCCTTTTAAATCACTGCAGCGCAATCTCACGAAGTTCTGCACTGTTGTGAAAAGCAGTTAATAGCATTAGCTAACTGCTGCAAGTGGCAACACAAGACTAAACACCATTGAAAATAATACTCTCACATGTCAAACCTCAGCATTCCGGAACATCGCACTTTCTGCAAGTGATTTCTGCAGGTAATTGTTTTTGGCCAGTGATAAACTCTTTGTTCTTGGCTAAGAAAAAACTGAAGAACTTTTTAAAAAACTATGGTCTCAATGAAGTGATGCAAATCCACACTGCCAGCAGATACAGGGAAGCAGCATCTGGAAACAATTATAGTATATTTCTGTTTCAACATCTATCTATAGCTATAAACTGATGTGTATATGTATTACACACACACACACACACACACACACACCTACCTATCTATAGTGGTGGCCAAAATTCTTAAATTAAATCATGTTTTAGAAGAAGTCTGAAATATTTTTACAAATTTAAAATTACACTTTACTATATATTCAGTTAAAAGTTATGTATTCCTGGGATCAAAGCTGAATTTTCAGCATCATTACTCCAGTCTTCAGTGTCACATGATCCTTCAGAAACCATTCTGATATGATGATTTGATGCTCAAGAAACATTTATGATTATTATCAATGTTGAAAAAACAGTTGTGTACAACTTTTTCAGGGTTATTTGATGAATAGAAAAGTTCAAAAGAACAGCATTTATCTGAAACGGAAAGCTTTTGTAACATTACTGCTACTGTTCGAAAGTTAGGGGTCAGAGTTTTTTTTTTTTTTTTTGAAAGAAATTAACACTTTTATTCATCAAGGGTGCATTAAATTGATCAAAAGTCACAGTAAAGACATTTATAATGTTGTTTCTATTTCAGATAAATGCTGTTCTTTTGAACTTTCTATTCTTCAATAATCCTGAAAAGAAATTGTACACAACTGTTTTCAACATCGATAATAATAACAATAATAAATGTTTCTTGAGCAGCAAATCATCATATCAGAATGATTTCTGCAGGATCATGTGACACTGAAGACTGGAGTAATGATGCTGAAAAGTCAGCTTTGATCACAGGAATAAATTATATTTTAAAATATATCCAAATTGAAAACAGTTATTTTAAATTGTAAAAATATTTCACAATTTTACTATATGTATACACATGCATCACTTTATAGCAATTAAAAATTTACCGACGGGGTGAGTGAATTTTCATATTCTTTCGGAAAGATATCCACATCTTTCCTTTCGATCAGCAGTGGCCACACTCTAGTTTCTTTGAGTCCTTTACGTATTTGTTTCAACTGCGTCCAATGACCTATAGTATTGCACTGAATATCAAGCTGTCCTTGACCTTAGTCTTGCTTGGGATCTTCCTGGCCCAACATCACAACTGAGTTCAGCCTCTCCATCAAGCTCCATGCAGAACAGTATAAATGAATTAAAAAAAATTATGAATTGTTTCAATTACTGATTATGCTACATACCAGTTTTATGGTTTCACGAATAACTGTAGCAGTCTCGGGTGAACCTCCTAGAAGTACATGGACTATTGCTTGGCTGACTCCAGCCATCCGAGGTCCACCATGTTGGAAAGAGTGTCCTATCATGCGTCCTGCAACTAGGAACAGAAATTGTGATGATGATGATGGAACAAGATGACCTGGTTCACCTTCAAAGAGACATGTCCTTGCAGTATTAAAACAATGGGCTTAAAGTAATGCCGTTCGGTGGCAGAGCAGTGGTGTCCAATTCAATTTGAAGAGGAGCTATGTAAAGAACTCCTTTAAAACCTTGTGTTGCTGTCTTCAAATGCTTGGCACTGTACCCATCCTTCTTATAAAAAAAAAAAAATGCATTGGATCCTGTGGTGGGTGAACGCTCGACTGGCCCCTGGAGAGCAGTGGTTCCTCTCAGTCATCCAGCACCAGCATCTCAGTGGGCCAGGTGAGTCATTAAAAATGTAACAATTCCACTTGTATGTATGGAATAAGATACAATGATTATGACTACAGTGGAAAAACAAAAAACAAAAAAACAATACAGATTTAGTATTACTGGTTGGCAGTAATGTGTGCTGTGGGACACCACATCCCAGGATGCACTGGGGGTAAACAGACATGACGACACACAACAGAAACAACAGTCCCTGATAAGCCGGGAGGCTTGTGTGCTGGAGGACAAGAGGTCTGCGTGATTTTGATTAATGGGCTTTCCTGCTGAAGGACTTGAGGGGGAAACAGTGGTTTCTGCAGGACACTGGGCGTCTGGTGATGAGGCGTCTTCCTCCTCCTATTACCCATCCAAGAAACGGGCCAGTACAGTAAAAAATTCTTTTATTGAGGCACACTCTCTCAATTGAGGAAACTATTTGTTTTCTCAGTGTAGCCGAGCTGTGGCGGTGCCAACTAAGCAGGCCTCAATCTGACCCAGCATACTCCCGTCAGATCTCAATGCAAGCGATCTGGCAGAATAATCCAAACATTTCCGTAGTGCTGTTTAAAAAAGTGCTAAGTCTTGATTAAAACCATGTACAGCACAGAGGTCAGAAACGAACTCCCCGTCACTCGTCACTCATGGCTCCACCTGCAGCCGGAGTTCCGAGTCGTCTCTGTCATCTCTGGGCTTTGGTTGAAGACGCAGAACTTAGTATATTCTGGATAAAAAGATATAAAAGTGATGCATAAGCTTTATGTTAAAATCACAAAGAAAACATTTGAAGTAAAACTTAAAATAGACAAAAACAGGCGACTCTCATCTTTTCTTTCCTTTTAAATCTTTTTACAAGAAATCCCTCAGGTCATAAAGATCTTTGTTTTTCCACCTTCACGAAGAGACGAGTGCTATCTTTATGTCTTCTTGTTCACCTAAATGCCAAGTAATGTATCTGTTTCCTTGCTTTACCCAAGGCAAAAAAGCCATGTGTAAACTGTGTAACAGAGACTTTAAATTATATGCATTTATGGTGAAATTACGTATCAGGCTCTTAAGATTTAATATTTTATTTTAGGCAGGCAACCACCGTACTCATCAGCAGGACAGTAAGCTGTCATTAAACAGTGCGGAGATTTTTAGACGGAGATTATTGTATTAGTTGCCCTTGTTTTGTTAATGTTTTGTTTGATTAGAGTTTGAAGAGTTTTTTTTTTTTTTTTTTTTTTTTAAATAAATATTTTATATAAAAAAAAAAAAATAAAAAAAAAATTGAAAACGCTCTGCATCTGTTTTGGAAACGCATACGATCCCGGTTAAAAGAGTTCTCCAACTCAAATCTCACATCGAGAACGTAGTTAGTGATATCAGCCGAATAAAACCGCTTCTGGTAATAGCACAGCTTTATTGCAGCAAATCCCAAATCAGCAGTAGTGTTTTTGTTTTTTTAAATAAATATTATTAAATTATAAAAAAAATCCAATATAACCCTGCCTCATGTCTGAGGCTGTAACACATATGTAATAAAAATGGCACACACATTTAGGAAACTGAATAAAGAGGAGATATGAAAAGGAATTGAAATAACTTTTAGTTCTCATTATGCATACAGTTATAACAGATGAATGTTGCTTTAACAATTTTCCATAAAGGTTCTCAAAACAAACATTAAAAAAAAAAAAAAAAAAAAATTACTTTGTGATTTAATAATTCATGCATGAAAGGGTTAAATATTAAAACAGTTCTTTTACACTGTAACAATATTTCACAATAATACTTTTTTACTGTAATTTTTAATCACTTCTTTCAAAAAGATTTAAAAAAAAAGCTTCATTATTCCAAACTTTTGGAATTATGATTGGCTGGCCTCTTTGTATGTGAAACTAGTTGCAGTATTACAAGATTACATATGAATACTGGGGTTTACCGTAGTTGTGTGGGGTAAAGTTCCGTCCATCCAGGAGATGACAGAAGCACCGCTGAACACGCAGGACACGATCAGACTCGAGTTTTGGTCTTCACCGCGTAGAAGACGAACACCAGCAAACTGACAGCTACCAGATAGAAACAAAATCATCATTATAGCTGGACTTTCTGCACTTTATTAGTTCTTTAATATCGTGACATAATTAATGTGGTGATGAGGAGTCTCATTTGGTCTAGTTTTAGTAACATTAACCTGCAGTTTTGACTGGAGAGCAGCTTTCACTCTCTGAGCTTTGGACTCGAGACGTGGAGACCCTCCATCCCCGGCTCTCTTAAAAAGCTCCGGAAACCACATCCATAACCCATAGCACAGAGAGCTTTACATCATTCGATCATACTTACTTATCTGTATGAAACTTATCGTAATCCAAAATTAAGTTAGCTAATCACAACAGATTTAAATCTAGAAATCTTAAAGGTACAGTAGCAAAAACAGCCTGTGTGAAGGTTAGCCAATCAGAACAGAGCTCATTTTAAATTTGGATTTATAGTTTATCCTACTTTACCTGCATACTATGGAAGCTTGTTGACTCTACTGAATAAAAAATAAAAAAGGTAATTGCAACTTTTTATCTCAAAATTCCGCCTTTTTTTCTTGCATTTGGGAGTTATAATGTCAGAATAGAGAGATATACAGCCAGAATTCAGTCTACCCAAATGAAATGCAGAAAAATAAAGTCAGCAGAACGACGCTTCTGGAAGCCAGCGGTCCACTGAACAGCTGTTTCACGGGGTCCAGTGCCTGTAAAAGAAGAAGCAAGGCCATCAAGACCTTAGTAAGGCTTTATGACATCTTGAGCTGCTACTGGGTCTGTTTTTCTCTTCATCGTCTTTGGGTCTGATCACAAGACCTACTGCCTGTTAACACAAACACACACACACACACACACACACACACAATATACAAAAAAGGAAAGAAAAAGATAAGTAGAACTTACCAGACAGCATTGTAGAGACGCTCCTCTTTCAGCTCAGTTTACCTACTTTAAGTTTAGTCTATAAAACTGGTGAAAAAAAAAAAGTTTTTAAATCAACTCATCTACTACACTCCACCAGGATATCAACCTCTAGAGATCTAGTCATATTCAACATACATTTTACATGATTAATAATGCATTTTGTCCATATTAGTGGACAATAGCAGGGGTTCTGTGTCTTCATGAGCCCGTCGAAGCATAACATTTCAGATCAAAGCATTTATGAGTCTAAAAATTTGACTTTTGTTCCCATGATCACATGTTTTAATATTTATACTGAATAAAAAAAAGTATTGGTACTAAAAAGAAAAGAATGAAATTAAGCAATGGGTTAAGGGAGATTATTTATTATTTTAAAAAAAGAACTATATACAAAGCACAGCATAACAAAACATGAACAATAAAAGAAAGTAAACTATTGAACAAACAAGAACACACAAAATCAATAAATACTAATTAACAACCAAATAACAATAAAAACTCTTAGGAAACATGGGGAAAACTAGAAATTAACAAGATTAAAAGTTACATGAAAGCATAAAACAACGTGAAACCAACTATATACACACAACAAAACCAAAGCAACAGCAACCTAAATAAAACAAACGCAGTGTGCTGCTCTTCTAGGGCTTCTCTCTCCACTGGAGAAAGAAGCCCCTCTGTACTATGGCTTTGCTAAATACCCCACGGAGCGTGAGCAGAAGCTGCCGCCTTCGCTTCCTCCAGAGTGACTGTCTAAATAATGAACAAATACAAAAACACATTAACTACAAACAAAAGTTAAGAACTCAGAAACTGCAATGAAAACTGTAAAGGTAAAGCGTGTGCTCATACCTGGTTGCCCAGACAGCATATCTGTCCTACATGTCCTATGGTGTGGAGCTGTGCCACTCAAACAGGTCACAATCTGACACAGAACACCCCTGTTCAGCTCCTCTGAGAGCGCCAGAACCGGCCTGGTCTGCTCTTCTTCAGGCAGATTGGGTGCAGCCTGGAGCACATCTACCAAATACAGGAAAAATTAGCATTTGCGTACAGTTTTGAATGCATTTAGCAAAAACATGTTCATATTTATATACCTCGTTGAGCCCTCTTGGATCACCTGGGATTGGCAAGTCCAGATTGCCCGGTCTGGTATGTTGCCAATCTGTTGGTCTGACCGCTCTCTTGATCATCGTCCTGGCAAGAGGAGAGTCTGTAAAGAAAATCTAAAAAAAAAAAAAAAAAAAAAAAAAAGAACAAGCGGTAATCTCATTGACTGTGCTAGTGATGAGCCGGTGAGTAAAAAAAATAAAATAAACTTACCTTGTGTTAATAATGATGATGATGATGATGATGATATGAGCCTCGGGCCCGAGCAGAGCGAGACCCGCGTGTAGGAAGCCAGCGTGTCACAGTTCTCCATCCGGGGCTACCTGGTTGATCTGGAAGTAGCATATGCACTTCTTTACTCATGCCGGTGCCGCTGCATTCACCTGAAACAATCAGGACAAACTCAATCACAAGTGAGTGCACTGGAGCTACAATGTCCCAAACATCACCAGCGAAGAGGGCAACAAGACTGCTGAGAAATCCAAGAGTGCGGAGAACTTGAGCCACGAATCACAGAGAGAACGAGCCGTCTGAACGATACTGCTGCTTCAAGGTATGTTAGCCATGCTAAAGAGCCAAATAGAAACATGACTGAACAGATATAACACGGACAATAGCTGCTGCCTCCTGGTTCGACTCTGTTCGGTCACTGGATCACATGTCGCATGTGTCGTCAGAGTTTGGCCCTGTCCAAGATGCAGCGAAGAACCATCTGTACAATGCATCACTATTGACATTTCTGGACAAGATACTGACATAATCAAGGCATCACAGAGCTGTTACAGTCCCATTCTGGTTATCGACATGATCAGTGCCTTGAAGCAGCAGTGGCTGGTTCAGACGGCTCGTTCTCTCTCTCTCATGGCTCAAGAACTCCGCACACGTGGATTTCTCAGCAGTGCACTTACCTTGTGTACCCTAGCCCTCGTGATGCAAGCAGATAGACAGACCACCTCATGATCGATCGGCTTGGTGTTGTCCTCCACATGTGATGCTGTCGGACTGGCAACAAACAAGCCTGAGGCTGTAATAACTATATACAATAAAGAATAATAAATAAATAAAATGATTGGCATAAATATAAGCCCACAAGCCTCCTGGCTCATCAGGGACAGAGCCCATAGCACCGATGTTCAGGTACCTGGCACATTTCTGCTCCGGTCCAAGACAAATCAGTTTGTTTCAAATGATCAGAGCAAAAAAGAATATAATTACAGACAACAGAACAGTATGAGACCGATTAAAAGGATTTTTTTTTTTTCAATTACATAAGGGCAAAATATTTTTATATTTGCTTACAATAGTCATTTTGACTTTAAAAAAAAAAAAAAAAAAAATTGCATACCACATGTTTCAATAACTCTGACATCATATGTTTTCCAGTCAGGTCCAGGCTCCTCTGAATTTTTCACTGCCCTGTTTACTCTTTCATCATTGTAGTTTGGCCAACAGAGAACTCCATCTCTACACCAGGTTTGTGGCACCACTGCTACCATTTTATTGATCAAGAGCTCGATTAAGTGGAACATCCTTAACCGAGAAGAAAAGAAACAAACAGCAACACAGAAATATAACTTTCTGTTTCAAGAAGTTCTGAAACAATTGTTAGTAATCAAATACATTCTATAGCCATCATTAATCATTTATTGCTGTGGCGTATGAATCTGTTGTGCATTAGCTGGAAAGTTTTTGTGAGAGGAATTGTTGGTGAATGAGACCCAATGATTTGCTGATCACGCTGTTTTTACTTTCTTTTCAGCCTAAGCTTTTCTGGGTCAGTACGTCTACCTTGTTTCACCAAGTGCATAGTGTAATTGCATATGGGTCACTTTTAAAAGAAGATGTAAGCTGGTCGTCCAATAAAAATCAGAGATGGTCAACAAATCGGAATTATTGAACTCAACTGAATCAACAATGAACTGTCAACTTACTGCAAAGTTGCTTTGAAACAATCTGTATTGTATGAAGTGCTATATAAATAAAAATGACTTTGAACACAAGCAACTTACTACACAAAGTACTTAGTTTTGACTGGACAGGTGTTTATGCAAAATTAGGATCAGACTCAGTGACAAAAAAAAAAAAAAGACATCACCATGCATCACCACAAACACTGCAGTCTGAAACTGGATAACAATTGTCTGTGCAACCGCATCAATTCCTTCTGCTAATATATGAACACAAGAGCTACAACTAAAACTACCATCAATACTACCACCATCATTCTCCCCAGGAAAAAATGACAACATGCTGCCTTTGACAACATAACATGAGACATTCCTAAAATGTATGAAATAAGGGTATGATCACAAATCCATCCCTATGAGGTAAAGCAACACATTTCTGGACAAGCTCTGAAGCTTTAACACGAGTATATCTGATGTTTGTGAAATGATATGGATATTCAGATATTCAGAATTGAATGGGTAAGTGAAGAACAAAGACTTCTCTGAAAATTCTTTGTATACTACGTACACTCCATCACTGCATTCCACAATGTATAATGCAAATCTCGTTTCCAATGACAAACGTTATCCCCGGGTGAAACTTTAACCGTCCACTTGTCACATGCCATCTCACCATACTGTGCTTGTCCATCTACAAGTGGCCCAACAAAATGCTGTTTTTTAAAAGAGGCACCATTTAAAGGAGTGTCAGTAATTCTCATCTCTGACTATCGATGAATAATTTGGGCATGGGGAAAGTCTGGTTTTCTGACGAGCCTTTTTAGCTTGTTCAGGTAACTTCCATAGGGAAATGCAGAAAACGCGTCAAGACAACCATGTCGTTGTACTTAATCTGCCAGATGAACCAAAGCATGCACATTATAAACCAGTTGATCTTTGCCATAAATTTCACCAAAGTGAGAAACAAAAGATCTAAGCAAGGTGTGTGTGTGGCAGGATAGTCTAGGACTTACTAAAATAGCAATACCAGAGAAGAGTAGCATGAAATTGCTGTACATATTTCGGTCCAGAAAGGTACACTACAGGTCCTGTGTACAGCAGAAACTGCCTAAATTCAGTGGCCTTCCAGTGATCTAATCAGGATGGCAAATGCGAAGTATGCGCAATAGTGCTGTCAAAGCAACCAAAGAAATGCCAAAGTGTATGGCCCAGTTGGAAATACTGTCAGAGAGTGAAAATGTCTCAGGCAGTTCATCTTCTGAATGTTCTGTATCAGTTGTCTGAATCGGCCTATCACAGCTGCCCATCACGAAACCCTCATGTATGTCTGCATCTACCTCCATGCCACTTTCTCCTCACTAATAACTAGTCCAGTTGCAGTGTCTGAATAAGTTGGATTGTCTGGACTTTCTTCAAAAAGATCTCTATTGACATCTACAAGGTCCCTCTCTGTTGTCACTTGAAAGTCAGTCAAATTTATGTAGTCATCCCTAATTTAAGTCGTTTATCAATGTCTACATGGGTCCTCCGTCTTAAGGTAGAGCTGGAGACAGATAAGATGAATAGAAAAAACGTTCCTAAAAGAAATGTTACAGAAGCACAAAAGACAGATTGCAACCAGTGAGTTGCAGAAAAGAACAAACATTTGTGTTTTCAAAAATAAATATACAGCAGGACTCGACAATAAGGACTGCCTGGTGCCCCAGGGTCAGCACGAAAGTGAAACCAACCAAGTAGGTTGTAAACCTGAAAAGTAGGTTTTTAAACAAAGACTTCTCTTGAAAATTCTTTGAAAAAAACGTACACTGCTTTCCATGTTATGTATAATGCAAATCTCGTTTCCAATGACAAACACAAACTTAAAAAACAGCCTAAAGAGTAGGTTTTTAAAAACTTTTAACCTTGAATGAATCTTTTGAAATGGCACATTTATTACATGTTAAAAGCTGTAGTTGTGGACCATTATCAGTAGTTGACAAAATAGCTGGCTAAATCAAGCTTAAAACAGTTGTTAATCTTACTTTACTCAGACGTTCGGTAAAGGTGAAATAAAAAGATGAAATACTCCAAAAACACACTGGTGGCACTTGAATGAGCTGTAAGCTGCAACAGAACACACACACACACACACACACACAGAGTGTATCTTAATATGAATTAATATGATATAAAATAATGATCTGAAACAACATTACATGAGGTGGAGAACTGTCAAATGTAAACAAAAATAGGCTCAAATTAGTATAGTAGAAGTTCAGTGAAAAAAACAGGTAGGCCTAACATTAGCTTATCTCGCCTGCTATTTTACTGGAAAGGGGTGAAAATTTGTGCTTAGGATTGGACTGAAACCAGGACAGCTTCTTAAATCACCCCACCTCCCAGAAAGACAAAGAAATTCTTTCCAAATAGCGTTTTACTCAAAAGTTAACGCTAATGACACTGAAGAGCTAACTTGGCCACAACCATTTTTAAAATTAAAAACATGTTACTGGATATAACTGTACAAATAAAACATATTTTAACTATTCTTACCGTGTTCAGTCTTCACCGACCTGTCGGCTCCAGCTTTTCCACGGTGAGGAGAATGATTCAGTGACGACGGGGCATATTCTGTGTGCATTGCCGAACTGAATCTGAGTGTACAGCAGAGCTGGTGACTTGAAGGCGGATTTGCCCCGGAGTCTATTATCTGTTGATGCTATGGAGAGAAAAAAAAAAAAAAAAAAAATCACAGATTAGACTCAGACTGCTGTCTGTGTAGTTCAGCTCAGTGTGCTGAATTAAAAGACTGGTGCAGCATATCAAACAGTTGTTTCTATTGGACTGTACAACAACTAGGAAATGCTAAAACAGAGAATGATGGAAATTATTGTGTATTTATTCATTTTAACATTCATTTTAGATTAAAAAGCTTACGGTTTTTGTCCAGTAAGGAAACTGCCACATTCAGACTGGAATGGAACTGGAGGAAGAAAAGCCCGTTGCCCAGGGAGACCATATGCTTGCAGACAACCAGCACGAAGTCAGCGAAGGCAGCAGCGTCCACAACACTTAACGCTGCCTGAGGCATTCAGCAAAGCCATTGTCCAGAGAGACGAGCTGGGCTCCTGATGCAGATGTCCGAGGCTGAAGGAGCAGGGAGAGGGTAGCCATAAATCTGAGGACCACTGAAGATGGAATGAACACATTTTTCTGCACAAAGGCAGCAGCGTCCACAACACTAAACAAATCCAGCTCTTCTCCAGAGCAGCAGACGCTGAGGCTATCAGCAAAGCCATTGTCCAGAGAGACGAGCTGGGCTCCTGATGCAGATGTCCGAGGCTGGAGGAGCAGGCAGTGGAGAGGGTAGCCATAAATCTGAGGACCACTGAAGATGAAATGAACGCATTTTTCTGCACAGAGGAAGTCAGCGAAGGCAGCAGCGTCCACAACACTTAACGCTGCCTGAGGCATTCAGCAAAGCCATTGTCCAGAGAGACGAGCTGGGCTCCTGATGCAGATGTCCGAGGCTGGAGGATGCAGGCAGTGGAGAGGGTAGCCATAAATCTGAGGACCACTGAAGATGGAATGAACACATTTTTCTGCACAGAGGAAGTCAGCGAAGGCAGCAGCGTCCACAACACTTAACGCTGCCTGAGGCATTCAGCAAAGCCATTGTCCAGAGAGACGAGCTGGGCTCCTGATGCAGATGTCTGAGGCTGAAGGAGCAGGGAGAGGGTAGCCATAAATCTGAGGACCACTGAAGATGGAATGAACACATTTTTCTGCACAAAGGCAGCAGCGTCCACAACACTAAACAAATCCAGCTCTTCTCCAGAGCAGCAGACGCTGAGGCTATCAGCAAAGCCATTGTCCAGAGAGACGAGCTGGGCTCCTGATGCAGATGTCCGAGGCTGGAGGAGCAGGCAGTGGAGAGGGTAGCCATAAATCTGAGGACCACTGAAGATGAAATGAACGCATTTTTCTGCACAGAGGAAGTCAGCGAAGGCAGCAGCGTCCACAACACTTAACGCTGCCTGAGGCATTCAGCAAAGCCATTGTCCAGAGAGACGAGCTGGGCTCCTGATGCAGATGTCCGAGGCTGGAGGATGCAGGCAGTGGAGAGGGTAGCCATAAATCTGAGGACCACTGAAGATGGAATGAACACATTTTTCTGCACAGAGGAAGTCAGCGAAGGCAGCAGCGTCCACAACACTTAACGCTGCCTGAGGCATTCAGCAAAGCCATTGTCCAGAGAGACGAGCTGGGCTCCTGATGCAGATGTCCGAGGCTGAAGGAGCAGGGAGAGGGTAGCCATAAATCTGAGGACCACTGAAGATGGAATGAACACATTTTTCTGCACAGAGGAAGTCAGCAAAGGCAGCAGCGTCCACAACACTAAACAAATCCACCTCTTCTCCAGAGCAGCAGACGCTGAGGCTATCAGCAAAGCCACGGCCCAGAGACACACCAGAGTGTGGACACTTCCATGCTTATGAATACGCTACTTCCAGATAAACCAGGATAGCCTCGGATGGAAAACGAGAGACGGCACGGCCACTCCTATTGCCATAGCTATGATCAAGAAAGCGAGCAGCCCAACAAATCTGCATTCATGCTGTCAACATAAGACCGAACAATCTTGATGACCCAAGAGGGCTCTAGCACTGGCAGTGTGCGTGAGAATCTACGAGGTGTATCAATATGAACATGTTTTTGCTAAACGCATTCATAATTATTTGCAAACGGAGCTGCTAATCTTGTCTGTGTTTGGATTTGGTAGATGAGATGCAGACTGCACCCTCTCTGAGCTCTCTGACTGAAGAAGAGCAGACCAGGCAGGTTCTTGTGCTTTCTGACGAGCTGAACAGGAGTATGCTGGGTCAGATTGTGACCTGTTTAGGTGGCACAGCCACAGCTCAGCTGCACTGAGAATGTGCCTCACCATTCCAATGCGCTACTTTTTCATTGTTTTTCTATGTAAACATGCGCTAGAAGGACTCTCCGAGCTCTCTCACAGAAGAAGAGCAGACCAGGCAGGTTCTTGTGCTCTCTGACGAGCTGAACAGGAGTATGCTGGGTCAGATTGTGACCTGTTTAGGTGGCACAGCCACAGCTCAGCTGCACTGAGAATGTGCCTCACCAAATGCGCTACTTTTTCATTGTTTTTCTATGTAAACATGCGCTAGAAGGACTCTCCGAGCTCTCTCACAGAAGAAGAGCAGACCAGGCAGGTTCTTGTGCTCTCTGACGAGCTGAACAGGAGTATGCTGGGTCAGATTGTGACCTGTTTAGGTGGCACAGCCACAGCTCAGCTGCACTGAGAATGTGCCTCACCAAATGCGCTACTTTTTCATTGTTTTTCTATGTAAACATGCGCTAGAAGGACTCTCCGAGCTCTCTCACAGAAGAAGAGCAGACCAGGCAGGTTCTTGTGCTCTCTGACGAGCTGAACAGGAGTATGCTGGGTCAGATTGTGACCTGTTTAGGTGGCACAGCCACAGCTCAGCTACACTGAGAATGTCCTTCGCCTAGTCTGAGCACTCTGACTCGAGAGGAGCAGACCAGGCAGGTTCTTATGCTTTCTGACGAGCTGAACAGGAGTATGCTGGGTCAGATTGTGACTTGTTTAGGTGGCACAGCCACAGCTCAGCTAGACTGAGAAAACAAATAGTTTCCTCAATTGAGAGATTGTGCCTCAATAAAAGATTTTTTTACTGTACTGGCCCGTTTCTTGGATGGGAGTTCTGAGTCGTCTCTGTCATCTCTGGGCTTTGATTGAAGCTCTTGTGAGACTTTACAGCACCAGTGCCTACAGTGGAGAAATATGAAACATCTTTTATGAGAAAAAAGTTGACTGTAATCAAAAGAGTAACATTACAGCATAATACATTTTCAATATAATTAAAAAAAAAAAAAAATACTAGCCTAAAAAAAAAAAAAAACTCTCAAGCTTACTGAAGACAAGTAAACGGTGATAAAGAAAGAGCAAAGAAAAACTACAATAGAACTAAGAAACAGACAAAATAGACCGACATGAAAAACTTCAAGCACTAGAAATACTGCATAAAATGTATAAAGTATTAAAATGTATAAAAACAATGCATAGCCTTTACTGTGTTAGTTAAATATACATTTATTCTTATTAAAGTTACAAAAGCAAGCAGGGAGAGATTTTCTCTTTTTTGTTGTTTGATTTGCATTAATAATGACAGCAGGTACATTTGGATGCTGTCCCTTTAAGACTGACTGCACCGATCCATTCACTCGAGCCTTGTCTTTCTCAACTGTACCTTCACTTAAGACATAAATTACTGTGTTAACTTGCACATACATGGCCACTTTGGCACAACCGTTCAAGCCCAATTAGGTAGCAATAAGCACTCAGTTCAGTGCTCACACGCTCTAGGAGCAGCGTCTCTCAGACCGCGCTGAGAAACAGTCTCTCAGAGAGCCCTGGCATATGCTGAAATGGGTTGTCTTCTGCTCCTAATTGTGCTTTAATGGTTTGAAAACACCCAATGCTTAAAAACTCATGCACATGATAAGCTTTCGTGACCGTGAGCGTAACCGCGACAGAGACGATTGTCCAAAATCTCTACCGGTTGACAAATTTCTACCGGCTAATCGTGTCTACCACTTTACCCCTACTTGTTGTGCTTAATAACACTTTAGCATCGAGAACATCCCTAATCGCCTTCTGAGAGGGGCAGGTTTCTGTGCACACACTTTGGTAGTGTGCTCAGTGTGCCAGTCACTCTTTTTAACATCAAGCACGTCCCCATGCATTTCATCACTCTGAAGTGTCAATAGTGCAATATATTTACATACTGCGATATATACTAAAGGAGAAAACCCGCACAATTTAAACATACTGCTGTTATTATGTCATGATTTGTAGTTCTAAGAGTTTTTCAGGCGAGAATGTACCTGTTTAAAGCTCAATCTGTGGTTTATTGATAAAGATAGTGCCTGTTTGAAAATTTGATCTGACATTTTCGGAGTTGTGAGATCCACGCGATCACGGGGCGCTCAGCGCTCATGCACCCAGCCGAGAACAGCCTTACCTCGGCTAATCCTTCCGACGTTTGCCGCTGGCTCTGATGTCTCTGTAGCAGTTAAACATGAGATAGTGCGTCTTTTGTATATCTAACGGGCTCATGAATCTCATAAATAATAAATTATTCCCTGGCAAATTGTCATTTATCATAGTCTGGTCTGTCTTGAGTATGCTGGTCACATGATTTGTTTCAAGTCTTCTGTGAACAATTAGTCAGCCTGACCTAAATCCAACATGGGCACCATTGGTGCAGGACATTCAGATTTCGTGATGAGTAAATATATATTAATCTTTTTTTTTTTTTTTTTTTTTTCTGAAAAAAAGTAAGTTCTTATATCTTTTTGGTCATTGATTGTGTTAAACTGTTAAATAAAATAAATTGACTAA
Organism: Ctenopharyngodon idella; assembly: GCF_019924925.1. Classification (NCBI taxonomy): domain Eukaryota; kingdom Metazoa; phylum Chordata; class Actinopteri; order Cypriniformes; family Xenocyprididae; genus Ctenopharyngodon; species Ctenopharyngodon idella. The sequence continues at coordinate 531,417 of NW_026138716.1, read as the reverse complement.
ACGTCAACATCACATTGTAACATTGATCAAACAATATTACCATTGATTAATTTTGTTAATTTCTATATTGATTCAACATCAGTGATGTAGAATCAACATCATAGTCTAGCGTTGATTCAACAATAATATATATATAACACCGTAATAACGCATTAACACAATTTATACTACGGGGCTGTTGAATGCTCGAATCTGATTGTTTGACCAACGATCTAAGGTGTGCAGTTATTTTCAGGAAAACGCACGGCTAAAGTAGTTCTTGCAGGTCTTGACCGCATTTCAGTTCCATATCGCTTCGCCAAATGATTTCAGTTATTTCAACAGTTCCTTACAGCCTACAACCGCAAAAGAACCAAAACCCACAATGACGCCGACCAAGCAAATAAATATAGTAAACTATAGGATGAAAATGACAAATTATTATCATGGTTTTTGCCACAAAATACATTTTATTGTGTCCTGAAAGCGCATACTCTCTTGCGCGCTCTTTTAAATGCACACACTTACTGTATAGTGCGGACACACACTCGCACAGAAACGTTTGGTCAGCGCTGCTCTGACGAATTAATCAGTAAAATAGTTTAGCAACTTATTAGTAGAGACACTGCTGCCGTTAGAGACGCACAGATCAGGTAGGCTAATTCATATATGCTTATTCTCTCTCTCTCTCTCTCTGTGTGTGTGTTAATAACTGTATCAACGGTATTATTGTACTGTCAAGGCTCAAGCCTCCATTACTCGTTCTGAAATGACGTTTTGGAATGAGCAACAGAGGCTTGGGATGAGATGCGTAAGAAATTAGTCCCACACACAAGAGTGTTTTAAGGACAAAAACCTGACAAATGTCTTGAAATACACCATCTGAACAGTGTCTTGAGGCGTGGTAACCGTAGTAATCGGGGTTATCCTTTGCTGAAATTTCCTCGTCATCCCTATGCAAGGAAGGAAGAAGATTCAGCAAAGGATAACCCCAATTTATTTCTAGGCCTTGCATTAGCTCTACTACTAGATATATTTATGGAGATGAGAAATAAAAACCTGCCCTGTACAGCTATGATCAGCTGTTTGGCTGAGCTTTCGATGTTGTTATGGAAAAAATGTAAAGATTACAGAGTGAAATGTGCGATTAATCACGAGTTAACTCATGAAAGTCATGTGATTAATTGTGATTAAATATTTTAATCGATTGACAGCCCAATATATATATAATATATATATATATATATATATATATATATATATATATATGCTGATGTTGCTTGTAACTGTAATTCCCACCCCTCTCCAGTTGGTGGTGAGTGCGCTCCAGTGTGTCTGCAGAGCGCGAGTTCAGTCTCCAGAATAAAATGATGCGTTTGATTACACACAGGCGAGCACCCAGTTTAAGTCCATTTTATAATAATAAAGTTATAATACTTATACTTACATAATTAAGTTTCTAATCCAGTTCGTTTTGTTTTAAATGGTTCGTTTTGTTATTTTTCCTGCTGACTATCAAGTTTATGGTCAACGAATGGCTTTTCTGAGGTATAATGTTACGTGACATTGTTTGCAACACTAACTGAACTGACGATTTCGGTAAGCTACTGTGTCTTTCACGATCTGTGACCAGTGTTCAAGATGAAAACTGAAAAGTGACGCAGTCTTTGTTCAACTTTCTTTTCATAGTATAAATAAATGCATAGCCTAGGTCTATTTACTTATCCTGTAAATTCGTGAATAAAAATGAAAATGAAGCTATTAAATGTCTTATCTTTAAAATATAAAAATTAAAATGATGGGTAATAATTGATTATGACGGATTTTTTACTGTCCGTCATGTGCGAAAATCTAATGCAACCAACCAACACCCAAACAACCAAACAACAAAAGAGAGAAAATCTCTCACTGCTTGCTTTTATAAATGTATATTTCATTTACACAGTAAAGACTATGCATTGTTTTTTAAACCTTTGATTACTTTATACATTTGAAGTTTTTTCATGTAGGTATAATTGTAGTTTGTTTTCTTTGCTCTTTCTTTATCACAGTTTATTTGTCTTCAGTAAGCTTGAGAGTTTTTAGGGTAGTTTTAATTTTTTAATTATATTGAAATTGATGATAATTATGAAATTTCAATGATATGGAAAATTTTGATTTCATAAAAATCTTATTTAAAGCAAAAATAACTATATTGTGATATATATTGTGATCGCGATATAAAATTACCCATATCGTGATATAAGATTTTGGTCATATTGCCCAGCCCTATTGCCATGACGCAAACAATAGTGTTCAAGCACCTGTACCCTTTTATCAAAGATAGCAGCAGAAAGTTTGCACTTTCACGCCATTTTTTTTTTTTTTTTCAATTTGTGTTGTGCACTCAATATTCATTCACATTTTAGTATCTTTATCCAATGAATGTGAATTAAATTTAATAATTGGACATCAACATACCAAACTGAACTGCCAACTGCTTCACTTTTAGCCTGAAAAGAGAGAGAATGAGAAGTTAGTCAGGTTGTAATATTTTCCAAAACACTAGGACAAATATCTATGAAGCACATTGACACTAATCAGTTATTTAACTAAAAGGAATTATGTGAAATACTATGCTCTGTCTGATACCATAAAACAAACCTTAAATGTTTAAATATGTATTTATACTGTACAATTTGCTTTTTGAAATGTTAAATGTTAAGCAAGAACACAGAAATGTCTCAGCTTATTTAGCAGAGATTTCTGTTGTTACCCGAAAACTTTTTAATATGTATTAAAAAATCTAAATACAGTACTTCAACAATTTAATCTATTTTAACGTTTAGTGAGGCAGAATAAAATGGCTCAAACTCTTCTTCGCTTTGCAAATGCATAAAACACATTGACTGCTATGACACTGAATACATTTGCAAAAAATAAAAACGGGAATTTACCAGATTAGCGTGCCCAAAAAGAAGAGGAATATAATGGCGGGCAGCACAATGAAGAAAAGCTTGTCACCAGCAGGTTCAGAAAATTGCATCACGTCGCGTTTCAGGTCAGGCAACACCAGAGCAAATTCCCATTCCCGATCGAAAAATATCTCCTCTTACGCTATTTTTATAAAATACGAGTGAGTTTTTCATGTATTGCAAATTTAGTTTAGCATATTTAAATCTGAGGCGAGCAACAAAAAACATGGCGTCTTTTCACAAACTTGCAACTGCTAGTTGGAGGAGGAGCTTGTACGCATTTGCGTGACGTCAAACGGGATTTTGTACTAATTACACATAAAATCAAAGGCGTAATTACAACCCATTTTCTTTATTTAAGTTCTACTATTTCTCTCCAGTACTTTGCAGATGATGAAGAGAAGTTTTTTTTTTTTTTTTTTTTTAAATATTATTAATAAATGTTTTATAGTTTTCCAACTCAAATCTCACATCAAGAACGTAGTTAGTGATATCAGCCGAATAAAACCGCTTCTGGTAATAGCACAGCTTTATTGCAGCAAATCCCAAATCAGCAGTAGTGTTTTTGTTTTTTTAAATAAATATTATTAAATTATAAAAAAATCCAATATAACCCTGCCTCATGTCTGAGGCTGTAACACATATGTAATAAAAATGGCACACACATTTAGGAAACTGAATAAAGAGGAGATATGAAAAGGAATTGAAATAACTTTTAGTTCTCATTATGCATACAGTTATAACAGATGAATGTTGCTTTAACAATTTTCCATAAAGGTCCTCAGACGATGTGTCGTTATCAGATCATGCGGTGATTTACAGCACATCATGTCTAATGTGTAAACGACAGGACTAACTAACGAGTGACTAGTGTTAATGGAAGTCATTAAAGTCTCTTATGCCCACCAAGGCTGCATTTATTTGATTAAAAACAGCATTATCGTACATTGATAATATTAATAAATGTTTCTTGAGCAGCAAATCAATTTCTGAAATTTCCGAAGGATAACGCGATTTAAATTGTAATGATATTTCTTTTTCAGGGTCTTTGAATAGAAAGTTAAAAAGAACAGCATTTAATACAAATAGAAAGCTTTTGTAACATTACACATGGCCCTTAAAAAGTTTGGGGTCAGTAAGATTTTTTTTTTTTTAAACAAATTGAAGAAATGAATACTTTTATTTAGCAAGGATGCACTAAATTGATCAAAAATGACAGTAAAGACATTATATATATAAATATATATATATGTTGCAGATATTTTCTGGCCCCTCCTTCTTGTTCTTTAATTGGCTCAACTTCAGTGACATCACTGCAGGTGAGCTGAGCCCCGCCCACAGGCACAAAACCACAATGTGAAATCACTGCTCTCTTACACTGTGTGTTCTTTGATCCAGATACATACTTGTTTCCTGCACTGGATAATTTGCTCTTTGCTGTTACAATGGCTGAACAAGCTCAGAAGAGGTAAGGCTTGTGTTTTTGAACCTTGACTTTATTTGCTTGTGTTACTGGTGTTTCCTTCAGAGGTTTTCTTCATTTTGAGAAATAAGTTATCCAAAAATAACCAGTTAAGGTCAGATGTTATATTGGTCACATTGAATTGTTTTGCTCATTTTAGTCGCATGGAGTTTAAGTCAAACCAATTTTGCTCAAAATCAAATTAAACCTAAGTTAGCAAAAAAAAGTTATTGTGTTTTGTTTTAAAGCAAAGTTATTGTACGTTTTTAAGTTTTAAACATTGAAACTGGGCCCCAGGTATTTTTCCAGACTTGTAAATCTTATAGTTGTTTACTCAGAATATTCCTAATCGTTTTGACTAGATTGTGAATACGGATGTTGAATATGTGCAAGTACATGCAACTGTGTTTTTTGGTGTATTGATTACAATGGTTAACCACTGGTTACTACAAAAAAAAAAAAAAAAACAATGTTTAAACTATATTAACCATGGGTTTTTGGTTTTATTTGAAAAGCATGGTTAATTTTTCTAAGGTTTTATTAAAGACAGTGTGGGGGTTTACTAATTGGTCACAGTCTGTGCTCTTTCACACCTCTGAACACCCATTACAGGCACTTACAATAGAAGTGCTAATAGACCAGGCCCTGTTCTGCTGTTCATATTTCTTTATATCTTGTCTTTTTCTCTTGAAGATCTGCCGATCGCAGCATCGTTCACTGCCTGCTCTGCCACAAGCCGCAGGAGAATCTCCCAGTCCACCTGACAAGGGTGTGCATGAAAAACAGCACCGCAGAAGAACGAGCAGATGAGCTGGCCAAGGCCAAGGCTTCCGGCCGAGCGTGGATCCGCAAAAACAGGGCCTGGAATTACAACCAGCTCTGTGAGATCCTGCCCGACAGGTGCTCGCGCATCGCCATGGTGAAGGAGCTTCTACGCCGTGGTTTCTTCATCACGGACCTGCCCCAGGAGTCTGAGCTGGTCTTGGAGGCTGAACGTGACTCTCCCAGTGCTGCCGCTCCATCTCCAACACAAGAGGCTGACCACCCATCTGATCGTACTCAAAAGTAAGTGCAGTAAACCATGTACTGTAAGTTGACTGCAAAAAATGCTTTTCTTACTCAGTGTTTTTGTCTCGATTCCAGTCCAGATATCTCTAAAAAGTGCCATAAGATATTGTCTTGTTTTCTGAGGGGAAAAAATCTAAATGAAGTGAATTTTCTTACCCCACTGGAAGACAATTTAGCTTTTTTAAGCAACAGCTCACATGATTTAGATTTTTCCTCCAGAAAACAAGACAATATCTTATGGCATTTTAAACAAGACAAAAATACTGAGTAAGTGTTTATAATTTCGTGACAAGACGGGGTTAAGGGTTTAAACGCGTGTGGTGATATTTCTGAGATTCAAATCAAATCGTCCTGTATAAACTGCAGAAATGCATACATTGACATTAATGTTGACCTTCATACAGTACATGTTGTAAGCTGTGACATTTCCTTGTGTTCAGTTTCACAAGAGTGTTGTCTTCAATAACGTGTCTTGTTTGTTATGTTTAAACACAGGCGGTTTGTGGATGGCGCTCCTGGCATTAAAGATTGCCAGACGATTTTGCGAGTGGCAAAGCCAGATTTCCTCAGGATCCACGGGGATCTGCTGAAGAGGAAAGAGCTGTCAAACACAGAGAAGACGCTGTACCGCTATTACTGCGAGGCGCTCTTGGTGTTCCGGCACATGCAGCGTCCAGGAACTGTGGAAGCCTTGACCGTAAGTTCATCTGTTTGTAATGAGTTTATACTCGTGATATGCTGAAATATTTGCACACGAATGCATTAGTAAATAACCCCTTTTCGATGTTTTCCAGGATGCAGACTGGGTGGAGAGGATCACAGAGGGCGGCAGAGTGGTGATCTGCGTACAGAAGCATAAGGCTTCAAGTATGGGAATCGCCTTGACGAAAGAGGAGGAAGCTGTAAGATTTAGTATGATTCAAACAGCAGATTGATTATCACCAGTGTTTTACATTCAATAACTCTTCTGTCTTTTTTCACAGTGCTTGCAGCTGTACTACAGGCAGATCAGGCCTGAGAACATTGGGCTCGAAAAATTCTGCCAAAGTTTTTTCGTGTCATCGTCCCGCGAGGCTGTTCACAGTGTCTCACAAGACATGAATCGCCTCCATGAAATGTACGTACCTACAAGGATCCACGTGCACGTGTCTGAACGGATACATCTTGTCAGTCACAGTCATATCTCAATTAACCTTTCTTTTTACATTTTCTTACTGCAGGTATAAACTGGCCCCTTTCACGAGTCAGGATGTACGGAGGGCTGTTGGGACGGCAGCACAGAAGCTCCCGGCGCAGCAGCAGGAGGCCGTGAACCAGTACACCCATAGCGCTGGTGCGGTCCGGCCTCGGGATGTTGTGGACGCAGCTGAGCTGTTGGACTCGTTGGCCGGGTATGTCTCTTCACCAACGATTTGTACAGCTGAAATGAGCAAGTTGTCCTCATTTTTCTCATATCTTAAACCCTGTATTCCTCACTTGTACAGCACTTCTTCGGACGATGACACCTCCTTAGCTGAACTGGGTACAGCTGGAACCAGTTCGCGGAAAGACTTCTCTGCCTTTGTGACCAGATTTCCGGTTTCTCTGGAGGGCCAGCCACCAACCAAAAGGCAGCGGGTTGATTCAGGGTTTCCTGCAGACCGTGTCTTTTACGACAAGTGGCGGACTTCTCAGTACGCCCAGAGAGAGGAGTATCTGCTGTGTAAGTTATTAATATTAATGCATTGATACAGCATTGACACTCATTAACTCATTGACACAAGGCCACTGTGACGAGTGACAGGCATGAGTAAAGTCATTTCATTCTGTCTTTCAGCACGCTTCACACTCCGCAAGCCTTCAGCCGTAAAGGTGGCGAGGCTGATCACGCAGGAGGGGTGGAAGGCCAACTATCCCAAGCCCGAAGAGATCGAACGGTTGTGGAAACCGGCTCCCAAGCGCACCATCGAGACTGATGAGGTCATAATTAGATGTGTGTCTGAGCAGACCTGGACAGGCCTGGCCATCAAGGACTTTGGTGCCGAGCAAGGTCTAGGTAAGAAAACCTTATGCAATAATGTAAATGTACATTTTAGCTGCCATTAACTGCACCAAGAACTAAAATGAAATCCTGAAATGTCTGTCTACATGTCATGTTTATTCAGTAACTCAAAATGTAATGCTCTCTTGATTATAGGAGTGGTTGCAACACGACGGTTTTCTAAAGGCGACATTGTGTGCGATTACCACGGGAAGGTAATCCCAGCTGCAGAAGGGAGGGCCATGATGCAGAACATTCATGACGAGGCCGGGTACGTGTTCTTCTTTAAAGCTGGACAGAGAGACCTGTGCATCGACGCCCAGACCTTCCCCTGCGAGTGCCACCCCGACGCAAACACAGTTGGCAGAAGAATTAACCATTCTTCCAAAAGGCCCAACTTAAAGCCCTTTCACTGTGTGCTGAAGGTGAACGGAGAAGACAAGGATGTCATCCTCTTCAAGGCACTGCAGGACATCACCGTGGACACACAATTCAAATTTGACTATGGGGTAAAGAGAAAGTCTTTCCGTGGAGAGGGCCTGAACCTGGAGTGGCTGGATGAGTAGGCTTCCATGTACTTTTTTTAGTAGGTTACACAAAGATGAATGAGCGGGCTAATTTTCCAAGCCATTCATTTTTTTTGTGCCTACTTTTTCGTTTTCAGCCACAAAACGCCACCTCTCTTGCTCTCCAAGTTGCCCTGAATGACTCTGTCTCTTTTTTTAGTAGGTTACTCAAAGATATGTGAGCGGGCTAATTTCCAAGCCACATATCTCTTCTCCTTGCCTACTTTTTTCTCTTTAGCCACAAAAAAGTAAAAAAAGACCACCAATACAGATATTTTTTTTCTTTCAATATTCATAGTGGAAGTGCACCAGGTAATGATACAAACCTTTATGCATAATATAATATAATTTTCATTTTATGTTGAATGTTTGCATAAACACGAGTTCTGTCAAAATGGCACACTCTCACACACTCACAAACAGAGTCACATCAGTAACGTGTCCTTATTACAGTCTGCTGTGACAGAAACCCCTGCTGCCCATCATCTGTTTGTCCTGGAGAGAGAAAGATCACTGACTTCTCCAGCCAAGATAAGCTCAACCAACTGTTTTATATGCTCCAGTAATCATTCGATTCACACAGACAGTCTGAGTCTAATCTGCGATTTCTTCTTCGTTGCAGCTACAAATAACCAAACATCAGCAGCTCACTCAGAAGAAGAAGAAGAAGTTTTAGCGTTCGTCCCACCTTTTAACAACTGGAGACAGTATGTGCCATGATGCACAGTACACAGTAATGACCTGTTCATTGCTTCTCTCCGTATATCAGTTTATTCGGTCTCCAAGTGCTCAACTTCAGTCCACAAAATTACACTTCCCCTAAAACCTTCTTCTTCCAGCAGTCAACACGACGAAGGTATTTAAATTAAAACAAAACTCATCCGACTCGTGATTTCATGACATCAGTTAATTTGCTTTGTTTGTTCAGGACTTCATGTGGCTTGTGTGTTCAATTCATCTTATTCTTCTCTTACTTGCATTTCTTTCAATGTCTCTTTATCTGTCACAGTGAGAAGGACTGCTGCCGGTCTGTTGTGAGGAACTCCAGATATATTCACATCAAACACAATCAAAGTATGTATTCATTGTATTCATCAAGTACACATTTCTCTTCGCATGTGTATATGCTTAAGCTCTCTTTATCTCTCACAGCAGACGCAAGAAAGTGTGGAGGAAACGACAGGAATCCACAGGTGCATAGTGCTGGATCTTTTGGGCTTAGACCTGATAAACAATGTGTGTTACAGCTGAAGCGTTGCTGCCTGTGATTCACTGAGCGTCAGCTCCAGTTATCCCTTCTGCACAGACAGCAGTCTGAGTCTAATCTGTGATTCTGTTTTTTCCATTGCATCAACAGCTAAATCAAGGCCCACTCCATGATGGACCCATGCTGGAGAGCTCCCTTCGCCCCCCTCTGCACCAGTTTGGGATCATACAAAACACACAACATTCGAATGGTCTCTCTGCTTCTGTTACACATAGTACCACCAAACACAGTATGATCAATGAATCATCTTCATCTACATCTCGACCTGAGGACAGTAAGCTGAGCGTCAGTAGTCCATGCGACGTGAAAACCAAGAAAGAAAGACTTATTTAGCCAGACGTATGTTTTTTGTTTTTATTATTCATTTGATTCTTTACATATAAATACAATGCTTTTGTGTAAGTTAATTTCTTGTTCTAGTGTTCATGTTTATGATTTACTTGTTATGTTGTTAAAGTTTGTTCATGTTTATGTATCGTTTTAATGCATTTCTGTACAGTTCTGGTGTGTTCTTGCACGTATATTTCTCTTGTCTACCCTTCTTTGTTTTAATAAATGTTATCAGTTTATATGTTTCTTTTTTGAACGATTAAAAACAATTCACAGTGTAATGCCTGAGTGCTTCCCCCAGTTCACACCTTTTGAACCAACGTCAGCAAAAAAGTTAGGAAAACAGAAATCTCTGAACTGAACCCTTCAGTGATTTAAAACATTTTACTCTTATTGTATGTGAATAACCGAACGATTATTCATTGTGTCCATTTCTGCTGCAGTTTTATTGGACGATTTGATTTGATCTAAAGTTCGAATCTAAGAAATTATACCACAGTCTATGCTTTTTTAGACCCTAAAAATAAACATTTTAATCTGGAACCTGCATACTTCATAATTACAGTGGTTTTATTAGGTGAAACCTCCAGTACATCGCACAGAAAACACAATGTAACATATTACAGCACTGGAATTATGAAAAACTAAAATATCTGCCACTTGGGGTAAGAAAAATAATCTTAATTCAACAAGATTAATAATTTTTTAGCTCATTGGCAGATAATTTTGCTTGTTTTAAGCAAAAACTACTCATTTTTCAATTTTATTTTTATTTTTTTATATAAAAAAAACAAGACATCTTGTCATTTTACTTGTCTAGTTTGACATACAGTGAGTCTCAAACACCATTGTTTCCTCCTTATGTAAATCTCATTTGTGCAAAAGACCACTGAAAAACAGGCGAATCTCAACATAACACCGACTGTGGCGCAACAGTCGGGGTCATTAATATGTACGCCCCCAATATTTGCATATGCCAGCCCATGTTCTAAGCATTAGACCAGCCACTATTAACATCTGGAGCTGCACAGCTGAAATGCAGATGGAGCGATAATAACTGTTCATGATCCATGATATCATGACATATTTAGTGATATTTGTAAATTGTCTTTCTCAATGTTTCGTTAGCATGTTGCTAATGTACTGTTAAATGTGGTTAAAGGTACCATTGTTTCTTACTGTATTCACAGAGACCACAGCCATGTCGTTATTTTCATTTTTAAACGCTTGCAGTCTGTATAATTCATAAATGCATCTTCATTCTTTATAAATCTCTCCAACAGTGTAGCTTTAGCCCCGTTAGCCATGCAGCATTATCAAACTCATTCAGAATCAAATGTAAACATCCACAAAGTACATGCCATACTTACGTGATCTGATATGCTGCATCACGAGCACTTTGTAAAGATCCATTTTGAGAGTTATATTTGCTGTGTGAACAACTGCTGTAGTATTTATCCAATGATTAATAGAGTTGCAAGCTTGGGGGCGGAGCACGAGCATTTAAAGGTGTACACACACTGAATCTGCGCATTTTTAATCCCACCCCAAAACAGGCAGTTAAAACATGGTATAATAAAAAATCTATGGGGTATTTTGATCTGAAACTTCACAGACACATTCTGGGGACACCTTAGACTTATATTACATCTTGTGAAATAGTGTTCTAGGGCACCTTGAAATGTCTGGACCACCGCATCGTTTAATTTAAGGGGAACCCCTGGTGTTAAGACTTGTATGGCTTAATATAATGTAAATTATGTCTCTTATTGAAATATGTAGTAGAAAACCCATGAAAGATTTACGTTATTTAAAAAAATCCATGAATTTTTTTTTTTTTTGCTTACATAGTCTTGCTTTAACGGACATTAATATAAGACAACACTGCAAAAACAGTTTACTGTCAAGCTGTTATATTCTGTTATATATTTATTGTCCTACATTCCCAATTTTTCTGATGCATGTCCTTAATTTAATTTCATATGTTGGTATTAATTCATGCTAATACTTGAACTTCAAATAATTTCAACCCAAACTGACATGGTTTCTAGAGAGGAGGTTTTGTGGAGAAAAAAAAAAGTGGAAGACTTAAACACAAAGTCTGTATAATAAACCACTGCCCTCAGAGAGCGTGGCAATCCTGCTGCTACCGGATCTAGTTTACTTGAAAAATAGTCCACAGGTCGCAGTCTGTCCCCATGACGCTGCAAAAGAACAGAAGTCATAAACCCATTTTTCTCATCCACCATCTGAACAAAAGGCTTTATTGGCACAGGTAGGCCCAATTTTGGAGCTTGAGACAGTTGAACTTTCATGTTATCAAATGCTTTATTTGCCTCTGAAGCAAAGCAGTTCCAGCTGTCAGGGTCAAAGGCTCCAGACTCCTCCGGAGTGCCTCATTATAGATTGTGGGGGATTCACAATACCCTTGGCACAACCTGGTAAATGTATATCCCTTACCGTTGAAACTGAATGCAAACCAAAATTCGCTATCTTTATCCATTGGCGCGCTGAAATAAGCATTAGCCAGATCTACCATTGAGAAAAATTTTGCATCTTGTGGAATTTGTGACAGTATAAGGGTTTGCCACTAACGGGGCTCTCTGTCTGACAGCTGCATTTACTGCTTGCAAATCTTGGACAAAGCGCCACTCTGTTGGTTGACCCTTGTCCCTGATCGTTTTTACAGGAAAGATTGGAGTGCGTACTGGAGAATCATTGCATGGAACTATTGCACCTTCCTTCTGCTGCAGACATGAAGGTTTGGTAAAGATATGCAGGAGAAGCTTCAGATTTGGCAACATCTTTACCAAAAACATCCATCAAACCTTGTGTCTTTTAAACTCTCCAGTTCTGTTCAAATCACTTTCGCACACAAACATGTACACTGCTCGCTCTCATGCATACTCAAACATATGTGACGGCGGCGTGTTTTAGGAACTACAAATCCCATCAGCCTTAGTTCTATAAAAGGAAGTGATGAGAGTATTTGTTAAATAATGGGTTGCCCTTCTGTTTGTTGTACGTCTTCCTGTTTATTGAAATGGAAGTCGCAGCAGGTTTACGAATTGCATGGTGGCAATAGACCAGCAAATGTAAGGATCACTTATGTGTAGTCACATGTCAAATACTGGTGGAACATGGTTGAGTGTTGAACACATGAGGCATCGTTTAGGAGGTAGTAGTTTTATTATCCGATGATCGCGTGGCCATGTGTATTTAACACGTGTTTTATTGATGTTATTTTGTTTGTTTTTTAGTATTATGGCTGGATGGTTGCCCGAGTGTCATAAACCAAAATAACAGATGGTAGAGGTATTATTCTTATTTTTCTAAAAAAAATAAAGGGTTTATAAAAGGGAGTTTTAAATGTTTTAATGATTTTAATGTGTATTTTGAATGTTTTATTTCTTGTAAAATGTTTTGGGTATGTGACTTTTCCTTTGTATTGTGTAAATTTTTTTAAGTAATAAATTGTTATGTTGGACCAGAGTTGGCCAAGGTATTTGCATTACCCTCTTAATATTATTGTTTGTTTTTGTTTTTTTTGTTGTGTGTGTGTGTGTGTGTTGGTTTTTCTTTTTGACCTGACGGTTGCTGCGGGGTTGCCTTCACTGGTGGATAGCAGTGGTGTGGTGGTTTGGTCACTTTATTTTTCTTTCCTTCTAGGTCTGCAGTTTGACTTGCCGTGAGCTTGATTGCAGTGGGAGCACGTTTGTCTGTATGCCACTTCTGTCTTCACAACCTAGGTAACCTGTGGCCATCTGTGGGTTTCGTTTATTTTTATTTGTTTTATTTATTTATTTATTTTTTTATTTATTTGTGGGTAATTACATTGAAGGTCTGCTGCATCCTTTTAACATGTTAATGTTTTTTTTTCGTAATTATATTATTTTCTTTTGAATAAAATGTTGTTTATGGAATCTTCACTACCGCCTTCTGCCTGATTATTTTCCCCTTTTTGGGGTCATGATGTCACACATACATACTGTGGGATTACCTCTGTTTCTGCAGGGAATAATTGGTTATCCTCTGTTCAGGTCATCTGAGCAACTCGGAACAGACATGGAAATGCATTAGAAATCGACTCTACAGTGAACAGACACCGCAGCTATTCAGGCGCCATGGACTTTTAAGACATCCACGCTTAGGCTACATGGTTTTCTGTGTTATCATGTAATTTATACAACATGTTACCACCCTGTGTTGTATATGTGTGTGTCAACAGTTTACTCAAGTAAAAGAAAAACACTTATGTAAATGTCAGACATGACACAGAATAAGATGTATGTGCCTGTAACTATTTCAAGTTACAGAAAGTTTAAATTTGTATTATGTGAGAGATATTAGAACTCTCAAAAGTGGGGACTGTGGGATTACAAATTTAAGTTTAAGATCTGCTGATCCTACATCTGACATAACATCACATGAAATACTAAGGTGAAGTACATTGTATTTAGCCTTTTTAAGGTAAAGATGATGACATTCTAAGACACAGATGATGTTTCAACCTGCAGAAAGGCCATGTTTATACTGTGAAAGACAGTTTTATTTATTTAATAATATAAATTAAAAACAGGTGCCAGGAAGATGGATTTGCCTTGGACCTGACCAGAAATGGGGCAGATGGACCTAAAGTACACTCCTCAAGTGCCACTCTGTCCAGATGAGGATGTGCCCAAGAAGATGCCAGTGTTGTGCGGTCGCTCCTAACCCTGCAGCTCATGCTGTCCTTAGACTCCTTGCTAGTCTGGCGACAGCGGTCTGAGCCATGGGGGCATTTTTAGACAAGCCTAAGCGCTATCCAGCGAGCAGGCCAGGCCATGGAGCTGCTGGGCAGTGACGGATCCATGATCAGCATGACCAGGCTCTTTCAGCCAAAGCAGCCGCTCCGCAGTCGACGGTGAGTACATGGCATCGACAAAAAGTGGAGCCATGATGAGTGATGGGGAGTTAATTGAGCTGCACATTTCATTGTTCAAAACATTTAGAGTTTACATGCTGTTCCTTCTTGTATATAGTTAATTCCATGTTTCTTAAGAGTTTTAGTTCAACTGTAATTTGTTTAATTTATTATTGTGATTGTTTGTTTCGTTTTGTCATTCATTTATTAATCATTGTTATGTGCTTTGTATATAGTTCTGTGTTCTGTTACAATCTCCCCTTTTTAGGTCTAGGGAAAAATGTAACAAAAATGAGAGAGACCATGGGGAACTTGTCATCCCCAACCCCAGCTCACAGAAGAAACACTGCCAACCAAAGATCAAACTGAAGCATAATTTATTAAAAAAGGGAAGAAATAGGAAACAAAAGCTTTAGGAGGGAGCAAGGCCAAAATAATAAACAAAAAGATCCTAAATAAATTTTATTTACCTATAACAAAAATGGGGGAAAAAAAAAAAAAAAAAAAAAAAAAAAAGCAATACTTCCGTCTCACTCAGAAAAAACAGGAGAAAACAATGAATTATAAAGAAAATGGCACATAATTGGCATAGTCATCATATTCTTATTCTGTACATATAGTTGCTATTGTCATTTTTTGTTTATGTTTTCAGTCTACGTTTGTCATTTCTTCTTTTGCTGTTAATGATCTGTATTTGTCATTATTCAAGTCTTATTTGTTGCACTTTATTAATCGTGTCAAAATGCTCAAAGACAAACTAATTTTGTTAAAACTCTAATAGAAATGTGCGGGCGTTTCAAGTTCTGCGCGTGAAGTGCATCAAGACGCGCCGCGTCTAGCAGCAAGCAACTAACAGTATCAGTATCTGGACAACGCGGACAGACCGAGTGGAGCTGCCTGTGTGCGTGTACACTCATAGGGCTCGTTCTCACAGAACGCGTTTGTGCTTTGAAAAATGCGAGATGCGGGCAGTGGAATGGGGGAAACCGCAAGGTTTCGAGACGCTTTTTTAAACTGTAGCATTCATTAACAAAGTGTTATAAATACCATAACGTATACTACAATTTACTATAGTATGGTGTTGAGATACTGGAAGCAGGACGACAAGCAGGAGAGAGAGTGCAAACTCAGTGCAATGGAGACTCTGGATAGCTTCAAAAGCTTGAATCCAGCAGCTGTCAGCAGCAGTTGCGAGAAACCAGTGCTGTACTTGGTGAACGCCTACACACCGGTGACACCGGTGAGCTTTTCCACAAAATTCACCAGCAACCTCAACCGTCCAGGTTCAGACGTCCACAGAATTCGGTGCGTGAGGACAGGAACAGGAGACGCAATTTCTTGCAGTGGAAGAGACCCAGTTAAATGTGTTCATGCTTCCTGGCCCTAAAATACCAGGCCTTCTTGACTGTCCAAACACACCCAAAGCTGTGATCTTGACCAAGGCCGTGGGAATATGTGCGTACGCTGCCTGAAACAGAAAGCCCAGGAGAGGATTTGGCTGAAAAGCAGGCGAAGGCAGTTACGACGGAGAATCGCTGAACTGAAACGGTGTTCATTCCGTTGAATGTGGGGAACATTTTGAAAAAACAAACAAAAAAAACACCCATGTAGCTCTACCAACTCTAACAATTTTCCAAAGAGGGTCATTATCTCTGACATTTTAGTTTGAATTGTAAAATCTGAATGTGTGCTCAGTTAAATTATCTTTTCAAACTGTTCTGTTGAACACAAAGGAAGATCTTTTGGAAAAAAATACTGCAGAACAAAACTCTCAAGGTGTTTGTCCGTCCATCCATCCATCCATCATCCATCATCCATCCATCCATCTATCCATCCATCCATCCATCCATCCATCCGTCCGTCTATTCATTTGTCTGTCCGTTCATCTGTCTGTCTGTCTGAGAGATATGGTTCATGTGCAGTATGTGTGTGTGTAGTGTCACTATGATGAAGTATTATTTTTACAAACCAAGAGATAAGATAAAACTTTATGTGAAAGTGTTACTTGTGTTACTTCCCTTTATAGAATAGGAAAAAAAAAAAAAAAAAAGTAACATTTTACATTCTCAACTTTAATGGCAAATTAAAATAGTTAATGCATTCATGGGTATATTACATTTACATTAACAAGGTAGTGATATAATGTCATCATCGTCATCCAATACCTCCACTGTGCTGTTGTTGTTGCTCGAGCCCCGAATGATTTAAATCTAGCCCCGAATGTTTTTGGCCTGGAACAGGCCCCTGAGTTTAGGGGAAATATTATACGAATTAAGCAAATATTGGATGTTTAATCTTAGCACTTCGGACTCGGAGCTGTCGCTGACTGGTGATTGTTGAAATCTGTCTCTCTTCCTCCCTCCCCCCGCACACACACAGACCACGTGAGTGATTAAGAGAAAATTACAGATATTAAAAATAACTAGCGAATAAAAAAAATAAAATAATCAATGAAACATCTGAGTGTACATCACAGAGGGGCTCTGAATCACAATCATACAAATATATCATGTGAATTCAACTGTTACATGAAATACAGCCCTAATTGAATCACCGCTGAACTTTGTGCGACCTACCGCTCTGACGTCTCATGCAGACTGAGAAGCAACAAAGTGCGCTGACCCCCCCAAGTCAGCATGGCGGCAGGAAACCCCAAATATGGTCATGACAAGTGGAATCACAAAATAATTTTCTAAATACACAACTGCTACACGCGCAACAGCAATTTAAAAAATAAATAACGCAGTCAGCGCCGCATAGTCCTCTGAGAGAAAATGGTAAATAAAAAGAATCGAACAAGTCTTCTTTATTTTTGGCAGAACACGAAGAAAGGTAACTTTTAGCTTAAATTCAACGATGCGGTGGTCCATTAACATTTAATGACTTTCATATGACCAGGAATCGGGTTTCCTGACATTTATATTTGCCTGATTTCAACGCTGCGGAAAAACATAGTATTGCCCAGCTCTAAAAAGAAGTTAACTAAGGCATAACAAGCATAGGCTATGACATTTTGTTTTATAAAAGCAGTATTTAAGTTAAAAATTGATCAATGACATTTAAAGTCCAACAAAAGGAGGAATATTAGTGCTATTTGGTGGAAATCAAGTGTAATGTAAATGTTTACTACTAGATGTAACAGCCATAAGCATTTACAAACATAATCATGTCGTTTCCATTAGTAGTAGGAAGAGTATTGTTTTAAGTTTTGATGCTGATTAGCATAAAAAAAGCTGTTCATCCTGTAGTTAGGAAAATAGTTTATGCCCAAATATTTCTCTGCCTGAATGCATCTGCTCACGTGCTTCGTATGACAATAGTGAATGTGGCATGTTTTGTCTATTGGATACCAATAGAATCTTTGACAACAAGAATTTTATAACATCATTTCAACTTACCTAGAGTGTGTCAAGGCAGTTTTCAGGTATTTCTCAGATAAAAGCAAGAGCACCCTAGTTGATGCTGTATTTTTATATTGGCAAACACGCACCTATATCTGTGCTTGCACTCTAGATATCATCATTAGCTGCGTCTCATTTCGGAGGCTGTGTCCTCTGGAGGTCGCATTTGAAGGCTGCATACGTCATCAAGAGCCGTGTTTCCACTGTTGGGCCTAAAGCAGGCGTGCTAGTGCGTGCCAGGGCCTGACGCGTTTCCACTGTCACTTCCAGGGCTTGATCGTGCCTCGTCAGGGCTTCCTCGGGGCCAACCGAATACCTTGGTCCAAAGTGGGCCAGCTGGGGCTTGAGGGAGTGGTAACGAACAAAGGCAGAGTTAATCTGTGTGTAGAGACGGAGGCGCCGTGGACGATGTAGGTCACCAGCTAACATCAGCATTAAAGACTTTTAAAAACATTTTAGCTCATTTTCAGACAGCAGCAAGTGTTTAGCTCCGCATATTTCATAAAATAAAGCAACTCCAGTTTTTCGGGATTTCTCTGTTTCTCAGACTGAAAATATAACTGTTGGCCTAAAGCTCCTCAGGTCATATTTTTGGTGGAAAATTTGTAGAAATTATCATTCTTTGTAAATGTGATGTAAACATACTGTCTCATGACTACAAATAACAGAAAGAGTAAATACCACTTTATTTCTGTGACTAATGTTTAATCTTGACACAAATTAATTAATTGTGATCAATTTGTTTGGTAAAACATTGACGCTTGGGTTTTTAAATCTTTAAGTAAACAACAAAATGCCAACAAAAACCTTCTTTTATCATGTTCACTTTACGATCTCGCTAGTTTCCAGTGATTTTTTTCTGATTATTTTTCTGATAAAACTTCCATTTATTTGTGAAATGACGGGTTTGTGTGACGTTGTTCCAGAGAGGCGTGTTACGGGCGGGTTTTAGTGAAGCGCTGCAGAGCTTCTGGCCCGACGGTGGAAATGCAGCATGATTTTGGGCTCGGTGCTACAAGTCCCGGGCTATTAGCCTAGCCTGGCCCGCCGAAAGCCCTGGCTCGCACTGGCCTGACAGTGGAAAAGCAGCTAAGGATGTCTTATGAAAAGTAACCACACAACATGGTGTAATTAGCCCCGTCTTCTAAGTAATGGGATTCACAAATATAGTACTTTAGTGCACCCAGGTTCACATGACTAAGCCACTAGTTAATTTCTCTGGGCTTCACTAGCCCAGACACATATAAACTGTATAAACTCACAACATCATCATCAAGTCCTGTGCTCTGCACATTGGGCAACAAGTGTTCTCCAAGTGTCTGCCGCGTTCTCCACATCTTCCCATTGGACACCGACATTCTTCAGGTCTTCGTGAAACATCTGTCTCCACGTCTTCCGTGGTCTTCCCTGTCCCCTGCATTCTCCTGGTGGTGTCCACTTCATAACTGTGTTTGGGTGTTGTTGTTCGGGCATGCGTAGGATGTGTCCAGGGAGGTGCACCCTTCGCTCTGTCACAGTTTTTAAAAGTCTTGATGTGGACTCCTCCTTATGATCTCTTTGAAACGTGCAGAACCAATATTGAAAATAGTAATTTATCTTTTTCCGTATTGTTAAAGCATTTTGTTTTCTCTTTTCAGCTTCATAAACTGTACTTGATGTCTGCCTAATGCCTTTATCAAAAAAAAGCATCAGTGCTTATCAGGAGTTTTAGAACTAGTGGCCATCCACTAGTTCTAGTCATGCAGTGACTTCATGATGCAATATTCTGTTTGATGCTGATAGAGTATTACAGAAATGACACACTCGACATACTAGACATTATTCTGTGATTTTGTTACCTTTACATTTAGATGTCTTCCTTTCTGTGGGTGTTGGCCTATTTAGTGTACTTTGGGACTCATATATGTGTGGAACGGCCAGTTGTGCATTAGGACAGTGCATAACCGCCTCAGATTTCTTCGGAAATCGGTTGTTGGATTTATTGTATTCCCTATACTCGCCAGTGCCATCGTACTCTGGACCACATGCATTTGTGCTGAAGTGTGTTATTTGGGTGCTTACTCATGCTTTGTGAAGTACATACTTACCGATAAATGTCCTGCAGTGTTGTGTTAAATTTTATAACAATATATATTTGTGTAAAATAATTTATGAAGCGCTTTACAGTGCTGAATGGGGATTGGTGATGGTGCAGGGGGCTCCGCCCCCATAGCCTATAAAAGCTTTGAGGGGCACTAAATTAATTGTCATTCTGGTCCGCCTGAAGAAGGATAAATACATTTCCGAAACGTCGCGATAGGCCTGAATGACACAGCAAAAATATGCTAATATGTATTGTTTTCTTTGGGGCTGTTCACGCAGAACGCGTTTTTCCATTCCAATACGCTACTTTTTCATTGTTTTTCTATGTAAACATGCGCTAGAAGGACGTGCAGAACTGTTGCGCTCGCATCTTTTGCAGCATCTCGCGCATGACGCCGTTTTAAAGCCATGAATCAGTTCAGCTAAGTTAAAATCAGTTAAAATAGTTTAAAAAAGCGTCTCGAAACCTTGCGGTTTCCCCCATTCCACTGCCCGCATCTCGCATTTTTCAAAGCACAAACGCGTTCTGTGAGAACGAGCCCTATGAGTGTAGACGCACACAGGCAGCTCCACTCGGTCTGTCCGCGTTGTCCAGATACTGATACTGTTAGTTGCTTGCTGCTAGACGCGGCGCGTCTTGATGCACTTCACGCGCAGAACTTGAAACACCCGCACATGTATTCAAAGCAAAGCGATGTTAAAAGGACAGTCATCACATTATAAAATGCGGTTATATTTTTTCCGGCATCACCAGGGCCCTCCCTCAGCCCGGGGCCCTGGGCTTAAGCCCGTGCATTAATGCGGCCCAGGATGGAAGAACATCCGTCAATGTGCACTTGATCATTGTTTGTGTTCAGATGTTCCGCGGATGTTATGAGTGCGAGCACATGTAAAGAGTTTTCTCTTCTTTCAAATGTAGCTGTATACATTATTATTACTCGTCTCATCTGTGTTTGTTGCAAAGATATCTAATTATGGTCAAAGGTTTAATGGACACAGGCGAATTGGGTGTTTGAATAAAGATCGCAACATTTTAATGATTATTCGTGCAGCTCTACGATCTGTTAATTTTACTAACCAGACCTCTGCAGATCTCTGTCACAGGACTGTACTGAAAATAATATGCAGCATTTGTTTCTTTTAACCCTGCAGTGGCCATATAAGGGCAGGCCGATGGAGAAATCATTCCTGTATGAGATCGTAGCAAACAAAAGAAATGGGATAGATGTGGATAAGTGGGATGACTTCGCCAGGTAAGATGGATCGCTGCTGGCTGATGATCGTTTTCTAATCTAAATTCATCTAAATGAAAGTGTGTGTTCTTATGGACAGGGAGTGCTATCCAGAATAACTTTGAGTATCAGCGCTTCCTCAAATTTGCACGAGTTTGTGAAGTGAGAGGAAAGAAGCATATTTGCACCAGAGACAAGGATTGTTTGGGTTCTTCTACTTGAGTGTGTATTCATTGATTTAGTTGATTAAGTGCACAATGCAAGTGATTTTAAATTCAACTTCTACACATTATAATGGATACACTTAACCAAGAAGAACTAAACTTGGTCCTGTGAGGTCACAGAACTATTTTTGTTTTCTAGCGGTTTGACGTGTACTTCAGACATGTGCGCCATGTGGTGATGAGCAGAGGAGGACACACAGCCAGGTATGAATACATCTTTACATTGTTTTTCATCGATTTTTTTGGCATGTAGTTAATTTATGTTTGTTCATTGTTCACGTTCTTTAGACAGGACGGTGAGAAGTGTGTAAAGGCAGCAGCCCCCACTGACCCTTCTCCGTCCTCACCACCCTCAACAAGTCCAGCTCATCTCCGGAGTGGCAGACGTTCTCTGAAGGCTTCAGCAGAGCCACGGCCAGAGAGAGCTCCTGGATACAGACGGTCCAGGCAGAGAGAGAGAGAGAGAAGGGAGGGTGTGGTATACATATAAACATTGAAAGAGAAAGAAGGCAGAAATCAAGAAAGCTTGCTGCCCCTTCACTTCTGTGCTGGGTTCCTGGATACTGTGCACAACATTTATTTATGCTTGTTTTATTGCAAGCTTCTATTCTTTTTATTTCTACTTTGGTTTTGTTATTGTATATAGTTCTCTTCACTTTGTTTTATGTTGTATTGTTATAGTGCTTTGTTGTACATAGTTCTTTAGTGTTTCCAAAATAACATTTCTCTTAACCCATTACTTAATTTCATTCTTTTTCTTTTATTAGTACCAGTGCACTTCTTCAGTATAAATATTAAAATATATTATCATGAGACCGGAAGACAAATTAACTCTTCCCATGCCAGCAGCCCCTGGAATTTTACCCTAACCCTAATTAAACTGTGGGAAGACTTGATGTAGACGTTCAATAACATAACTGTGTTACGACATGACATCTGCAGCAACACGGGGAATGAAGTCTTCACTTTGACGCGCAACACATGTACAAAAGGACAAGACGCGCAGATACATGTTGGGAATAGTAATAGCTGTTGTCCTGTGCAAATACTCAAAGGCTGAATGGATATTCAGTAAATGGAAAGGATATTCATATTTCAAGAGCACTCCTTGAACAAGGTTGAAGAGTAGGGAGGACCGTGCTTTTGCAGTGACAGCCATAGCCGCGGCAGAGGCAGATTTAAACACTAGGCAAAGGTAGGCGATCGCCTTTGGCCCCCTAAAAGGCTTTTTTTTATTGATTTTTTTTATACCAGATGCGCACAAGTGGTTGCTGTACTTACATAACCGCCTGTGCGTACGCTTTATATGTGCTACTGTTGAAAACGTAGGGCCCTGTGATTTGTAATGCATTACAATGTTGCGTTACTCCCTAAAAAAGTAACTAATTGTGTTACTTAGTTACTTTTTTGTAGTCTGCTCAGCTTGGCTGAGTGAGATTTATTCGTTTCACTTTTGGTGTGGAAGGGCCTTAACATTTGCCAAAAAACAGAACTTTTTTTGTCGTTATTAAAAGACAAATAAGCAAGCCCAGCCCGTGTGAGAAAAAGTAACACAAAAGTAACTTAACATTACTTTTCACAACACCCACAATGCATTGCAGAATGTAAACAAACATGGCTGCGTCCGTTATATCTCGGCGCGTTTGAGAATCACACTGGGTGAGTCTTAGTAAAAATACATTCATAACTTTACTGCTAGTGCGTAGACACAGATGATGTTTCAACCTGCAGAAAGGCCATGTTTATACTGTGAAAGACAGCTTTATTTATTTAATAATATAAATTAAAAACAGGTGCCAGGAAGATGGATTTGCCTTGGACCTGACCAGAAATGGGGCAGATGGACCTAAAGTACACTCCTCAAGTGCCACTCTGTCCAGATGAGGATGTGCCCAAGAAGATGCCAGTGTTGTGCGGTCGCTCCTAACCCTGCAGCTCATGCTGTCCTTAGACTCCTTGCTAGTCTGGCGACAGCGGTCTGAGCCATGGGGGCATTTTTAGACAAGCCTAAGCGCTATCCAGCGAGCAGGCCAGGCCATGGAGCTGCTGGGCAGTGACGGATCCATGATCAGCATGACCAGGCTCTTTCAGCCAAAGCAGCCGCTCCGCAGTCGACGGTGAGTACATGGCATCGACAAAAAGTGGAGCCATGATGAGTGATGGGGAGTTAATTGAGCTGCACATTTCATTGTTCAAAACATTTAGAGTTTACATGCTGTTCCTTCTTGTATATAGTTAATTCCATGTTTCTTAAGAGTTTTAGTTCAACTGTAATTTGTTTAATTTATTATTGTGATTGTTTGTTTCGTTTTGTCATTCATTTATTAATCATTGTTATGTGCTTTGTATATAGTTCTGTGTTCTGTTACAATCTCCCCTTTTTAGGTCTAGGGAAAAATGTAACAAAAATGAGAGAGACCATGGGGAACTTGTCATCCCCAACCCCAGCTCACAGAAGAAACACTGCCAACCAAAGATCAAACTGAAGCATAATTTATTAAAAAAGGGAAGAAATAGGAAACAAAAGCTTTAGGAGGGAGCAAGGCCAAAATAATAAACAAAAAGATCCTAAATAAATTTTATTTACCTATAACAAAAATGGGGAAAAAAAAAAAAAAAAAAAAAAAAAAAAAAAGCAATACTTCCGTCTCACTCAGAAAAAACAGGAGAAAACAATGAATTATAAAGAAAATGGCACATAATTGGCATAGTCATCATATTCTTATTCTGTACATATAGTTGCTATTGTCATTTTTTGTTTATGTTTTCAGTCTACGTTTGTCATTTCTTCTTTTGCTGTTAATGATCTGTATTTGTCATTATTCAAGTCTTATTTGTTGCACTTTATTAATCGTGTCAAAATGCTCAAAGACAAACTAATTTTGTTAAAACTCTAATAGAAATGTGCGGGCGTTTCAAGTTCTGCGCGTGAAGTGCATCAAGACGCGCCGCGTCTAGCAGCAAGCAACTAACAGTATCAGTATCTGGACAACGCGGACAGACCGAGTGGAGCTGCCTGTGTGCGTGTACACTCATAGGGCTCGTTCTCACAGAACGCGTTTGTGCTTTGAAAAATGCGAGATGCGGGCAGTGGAATGGGGGAAACCGCAAGGTTTCGAGACGCTTTTTTAAACTGTAGCATTCATTAACAAAGTGTTATAAATACCATAACGTATACTACAATTTACTATAGTATGGTGTTGAGATACTGGAAGCAGGACGACAAGCAGGAGAGAGAGTGCAAACTCAGTGCAATGGAGACTCTGGATAGCTTCAAAAGCTTGAATCCAGCAGCTGTCAGCAGCAGTTGCGAGAAACCAGTGCTGTACTTGGTGAACGCCTACACACCGGTGACACCGGTGAGCTTTTCCACAAAATTCACCAGCAACCTCAACCGTCCAGGTTCAGACGTCCACAGAATTCGGTGCGTGAGGACAGGAACAGGAGACGCAATTTCTTGCAGTGGAAGAGACCCAGTTAAATGTGTTCATGCTTCCTGGCCCTAAAATACCAGGCCTTCTTGACTGTCCAAACACACCCAAAGCTGTGATCTTGACCAAGGCCGTGGGAATATGTGCGTACGCTGCCTGAAACAGAAAGCCCAGGAGAGGATTTGGCTGAAAAGCAGGCGAAGGCAGTTACGACGGAGAATCGCTGAACTGAAACGGTGTTCATTCCGTTGAATGTGGGGAACATTTTGAAAAAAAAAAAAAACACCCATGCAGCTCTACCAACTCTTACAATTTTCCAAAGAGGGTCATTATCTCTGACATTTTAGTTTGAATTGTAAAATCTGAATGTGTGCTCAGTTAAATTATCTTTTCAAACTGTTCTGTTGAACACAAAGGAAGATCTTTTGGAAAAAAATACTGCAGAACAAAACTCTCAAGGTGTTTGTCCGTCCATCCATCCATCCATCATCCATCATCCATCCATCCATCTATCCATCCATCCATCCATCCATCCGTCTATTCATTTGTCTGTCCGTTCATCTGTCTGTCTGTCTGAGAGATATGGTTCATGTGCAGTATGTGTGTGTGTAGTGTCACTATGATGAAGTATTATTTTTACAAACCAAGAGATAAGATAAAACTTTATGTGAAAGTGTTACTTGTGTTACTTCCCTTTATAGAATAGGAAAAAAAAAAAAAAAAAAGTAACATTTTACATTCTCAACTTTAATGGCAAATTAAAATAGTTAATGCATTCATGGGTATATTACATTTACATTAACAAGGTAGTGATATAATGTCATCATCGTCATCCAATACCTCCACTGTGCTGTTGTTGTTGCTCGAGCCCCGAATGATTTAAATCTAGCCCCGAATGTTTTTGGCCTGGAACAGGCCCCTGAGTTTAGGGGAAATATTATACGAATTAAGCAAATATTGGATGTTTAATCTTAGCACTTCGGACTCGGAGCTGTCGCTGACTGGTGATTGTTGAAATCTGTCTCTCTTCCTCCCTCCCCCCGCACACACACAGACCACGTGAGTGATTAAGAGAAAATTACAGATATTAAAAATAACTAGCGAATAAAAAAAATAAAATAATCAATGAAACATCTGAGTGTACATCACAGAGGGGCTCTGAATCACAATCATACAAATATATCATGTGAATTCAACTGTTACATGAAATACAGCCCTAATTGAATCACCGCTGAACTTTGTGCGACCTACCGCTCTGACGTCTCATGCAGACTGAGAAGCAACAAAGTGCGCTGACCCCCCCAAGTCAGCATGGCGGCAGGAAACCCCAAATATGGTCATGACAAGTGGAATCACAAAATAATTTTCTAAATACACAACTGCTACACGCGCAACAGCAATTTAAAAAATAAATAACGCAGTCAGCGCCGCATAGTCCTCTGAGAGAAAATGGTAAATAAAAAGAATCGAACAAGTCTTCTTTATTTTTGGCAGAACACGAAGAAAGGTAACTTTTAGCTTAAATTCAACGATGCGGTGGTCCATTAACATTTAATGACTTTCATATGACCAGGAATCGGGTTTCCTGACATTTATATTTGCCTGATTTCAACGCTGCGGAAAAACATAGTATTGCCCAGCTCTAAAAAGAAGTTAACTAAGGCATAACAAGCATAGGCTATGACATTTTGTTTTATAAAAGCAGTATTTAAGTTAAAAATTGATCAATGACATTTAAAGTCCAACAAAAGGAGGAATATTAGTGCTATTTGGTGGAAATCAAGTGTAATGTAAATGTTTACTACTAGATGTAACAGCCATAAGCATTTACAAACATAATCATGTCGTTTCCATTAGTAGTAGGAAGAGTATTGTTTTAAGTTTTGATGCTTAACTTGTGTCAAAGATGTCATTAAAGATATATTTCACAGACCAGGCTTAAGCTAGTCCCAGACTAAAATGCATGTTTGAGCTGCTTTAACTGAAAGTGTCATTGTTTTGGTTCAAAAGCACACCACCAGTAATGTTTTTTCTTTCTTTCTAGGGCACATTTATAAGTAGCTTTTATAAAATAATGTTGTTATATTTTTAATTTATTCATTTTTTCTAGGGCACATTTATAAAAGCAACTTACATGTCTTATTGAACTAAGGCCTAATCCTGGCTTAATCTAAACTCTGTCTGTGAAAAACTTAAAGACTTACACATAAAAAAAATTACATTCTGGATTAAATCATACCCTCAATATTGATTGAAAATGTCCTGATTCTTTATTATTGTTTGGTAACATTTACAATAAGGTTCCATTTGTTAGTTAACATTAGCTAATTCTTTAGTTAACATGAACAATAGGCCTACTTTAAAGCATTTGTTAATCTTTATTGATGTCGATTTCAACATTTACTAATGCTTTATTAAAATCAAAAGTAAGTTGTATGATAATATTATTTAATGGACCTGAGCTAACATGAACAAACAGTGAACAGTGGCTTTTTTATAAAGTTAACAAAGAATAATAACTAGGCCTACTGTAAATAAAAATTGTATTGCTCATTGATAATGTTACTTAATACATTAACAAACATTGCCTAATAGGACCTTATTGTAAACCAACTGGTTATTATATTTCCAAGAATGCTGATATTTCACCACTATCAGTAGCATTAAACCTCTTCAATTGAACTATCAGTAGCATTAAACATCCTCTTCTGTATTTCCAGTTTGTATTGTGGATCATTCATTGCAACATTTAACCTGATACTCATGTTTATGTATCTGTTATCGGGCTGTGCTTGACAAATAATGTGTGAAATACTGACATGGTTTTGAAGCTATTGTTTTCCCTTGTTTTGGCCTTCAAACGTCTTAAAATGCACATATGCACACCAGTGGAATCAAAATTTTATCGGGGGGCATGCCCCCAACCCCCCTAGCAAACGCAGCTCTAGAAGAAAATGGTGTCATTGTCCAGCTAAAGTAAATTCAGTATTGATTTAGTAAAAATCAATAGTTATTCGTTTAGTAATTTATCTATATATCAGCTCTGGAGAAAACAGCCATGTCATCGTCCAGCTCAGCTCAGTTCGCATACAAAGGTGTCAATGCAGGCAGATCAAAAACATTGTTGAACATATAGAGTGTCCCCAACCAGGGGCGTTTCTAGGTTTTAAAAACATCAGGTGCTGTTTGCAATATTGTTTTATTGGTAAACATAAATATCATTTCACATTCTTGGAGGTTAAAAAACAAAAACAAACATAGGCTATTCTCTTTGGCATACCAAGGGCCGTACACAGGGTTTCATAATTACCAAGATCACAAAATAGTCTGTGCAGCCAAAATGATTTGCCAGTTATCACTGTAAAGCTGCTTTGACACAATCTGCACTGTAAAAAGCGCTTTATAATTTAAGTTGTGTAAGGAAGTTTCATGAATAAACATTTCTTTTTACAATTTATTTTCTATACGCTATGTGTTCTTAAGTACCCAGATAGCATGGTGACATTGATACGATGTAGATTTTTGGTCCAAAGCATCATTTTGGTTGAGACTGACATTTCAGTGTTTAAAGAGTGCGTTGGATCAGCGTTGAAATTTTGATGAAAGCCGACCGCACACATGGGTGAAGACAGTTGAAAGGTGAATTCTAGAATCCACTGCCGCGTCAATACATGTCTTTTGAGTTATTAATCATCATTTATGATGATTAAGTTCATTTCATCAACTTATGTTAAAGCATTTATTTTCCTTTTCAAACATTAGAGAATAATGATGAATATTGTCTGTGCCTCTCACTGAGAGAAAAGTACAACTTATCAGTATGTTTTGAGGAACGTTCCTGTTTACAGTTGGAGACAGGGCCAACTTCAGCCTTGAAGAAGCTGTGAATCATGTGTATCTGTGTATGTGCGCTAGTGTTCTGTGTCTAGGTCCTGTATTGGTATCAATGGACAGATGGCATTTGGCCGGAGACCTGAAGACGTCATGTCATGACCCAACAGGACATCCAGTACCTAAATTCTGGTCCGCCTGAAGAAGGATAAATACATTTCCGAAATGTCGCGATAGGCCTGAATGACACAGCAAAAATATGCTAATATGTGTGGTAATATGTGAAAGACTCAGCAAATATATGCTAGAGTATGTAGCCTCCATCATTTTGTGGATGAATGACGTTGAAGAGCATTATAAAAAATTGAGAAGTGATTTATATATTTTATTTTGTTGTTCACTGCCCCACACAGGGCAAAACAACACAAAATGGCCTCCATCATTGGTGTGTGTGATGTCGAGGAGCTAAATAAAATTCTAAATATGCCCCTTACACTCCACTGAACCCTAAACCTAAGCTTATTTTACATAAATAGATGGACTTGAAAATGTCTTGCATTTTGTTTCATTAAACCTTTTATTACAGTGGTCACTATAGTAAATGTCCACCATAACTACATCTATGGTTATGGTATCATTATATCACTACCTTGTTAATGTAAATGTAATATACCCATGAATGCATTAACTATTTTAATTTGCCATTAAAGTTGAGAATGTAAAATGTTACTTTTTTTTTTTTTTTTCCTATTCTATAAAGGGAAGTAACACAAGTAACACTTTCACATAAAGTTTTATCTTATCTCTTGGTTTGTAAAAATAATACTTCATCATAGTGACACTACACACACACATACTGCACATGAACCATATCTCTCAGACAGACAGACAGATGAACGGACAGACAAATGAATAGACGGATGGATGGATGGATGGATGGATGATGGATAGATGGATGGATGGATGATGGATGGATTCCTTTGTGTTCAACAGAACAGTTTGAAAAGATAATTTAACTGAGCACACATTCAGATTTTACAATTCAAACTAAAATGTCAGAGATAATGACCCTCTTTGGAAAATTGTTAGAGTTGGTAGAGCTACATGGGTGTTTTTTTTGTTTGTTTTTTCAAAATGTTCCCCACATTCAACGGAATGAACACCGTTTCAGTTCAGCGATTCTCCGTCGTAACTGCCTTCGCCTGCTTTTCAGCCAAATCCTCTCCTGGGCTTTCTGTTTCAGGCAGCGTACGCACATATTCCCACGGCCTTGGTCAAGATCACAGCTTTGGGTGTGTTTGGACAGTCAAGAAGGCCTGGTATTTTAGGGCCAGGAAGCATGAACACATTTAACTGGGTCTCTTCCACTGCAAGAAATTGCGTCTCCTGTTCCTGTCCTCACGCACCGAATTCTGTGGACGTCTGAACCTGGACGGTTGAGGTTGCTGGTGAATTTTGTGGAAAAGCTCACCGGTGTCACCGGTGTGTAGGCGTTCACCAAGTACAGCACTGGTTTCTCGCAACTGCTGCTGACAGCTGCTGGATTCAAGCTTTTGAAGCTATCCAGAGTCTCCATTGCACTGAGTTTGCACTCTCTCTCCTGCTTGTCGTCCTGCTTCCAGTATCTCAACACCATACTATAGTAAATTGTAGTATACGTTATGGTATTTATAACACTTTGTTAATGAATGCTACAGTTTAAAAAAGCGTCTCGAAACCTTGCGGTTTCCCCCATTCCACTGCCCGCATCTCGCATTTTTCAAAGCACAAACGCGTTCTGTGAGAACGAGCCCTATGAGTGTACACGCACACAGGCAGCTCCACTCGGTCTGTCCGCGTTGTCCAGATACTGATACTGTTAGTTGCTTGCTGCTAGACGCGGCGCGTCTTGATGCACTTCACGCGCAGAACTTGAAACGCCCGCACATTTCTATTAGAGTTTTAACAAAATTAGTTTGTCTTTGAGCATTTTGACACGATTAATAAAGTGCAACAAATAAGACTTGAATAATGACAAATACAGATCATTAACAGCAAAAGAAGAAATGACAAACGTAGACTGAAAACATAAACAAAAAATGACAATAGCAACTATATGTACAGAATAAGAATATGATGACTATGCCAATTATGTGCCATTTTCTTTATAATTCATTGTTTTCTCCTGTTTTTTCTGAGTGAGACGGAAGTATTGCTTTTTTTTTTTTTTTTTTTTTTTTTTTTTTCCCCATTTTTGTTATAGGTAAATAAAATTTATTTAGGATCTTTTTGTTTATTATTTTGGCCTTGCTCCCTCCTAAAGCTTTTGTTTCCTATTTCTTCCCTTTTTTAATAAATTATGCTTCAGTTTGATCTTTGGTTGGCAGTGTTTCTTCTGTGAGCTGGGGTTGGGGATGACAAGTTCCCCATGGTCTCTCTCATTTTTGTTACATTTTTCCCTAGACCTAAAAAGGGGAGATTGTAACAGAACACAGAACTATATACAAAGCACATAACAATGATTAATAAATGAATGACAAAACGAAACAAACAATCACAATAATAAATTAAACAAATTACAGTTGAACTAAAACTCTTAAGAAACATGGAATTAACTATATACAAGAAGGAACAGCATGTAAACTCTAAATGTTTTGAACAATGAAATGTGCAGCTCAATTAACTCCCCATCACTCATCATGGCTCCACTTTTTGTCGATGCCATGTACTCACCGTCGACTGCGGAGCGGCTGCTTTGGCTGAAAGAGCCTGGTCATGCTGATCATGGATCCGTCACTGCCCAGCAGCTCCATGGCCTGGCCTGCTCGCTGGATAGCGCTTAGGCTTGTCTAAAAATGCCCCCATGGCTCAGACCGCTGTCGCCAGACTAGCAAGGAGTCTAAGGACAGCATGAGCTGCAGGGTTAGGAGCGACCGCACAACACTGGCATCTTCTTGGGCACATCCTCATCTGGACAGAGTGGCACTTGAGGAGTGTACTTTAGGTCCATCTGCCCCATTTCTGGTCAGGTCCAAGGCAAATCCATCTTCCTGGCACCTGTTTTTAATTTATATTATTAAATAAATAAAGCTGTCTTTCACAGTATAAACATGGCCTTTCTGCAGGTTGAAACATCATCTGTGTCTACGCACTAGCAGTAAAGTTATGAATGTATTTTTACTAAGACTCACCCAGTGTGATTCTCAAACGCGCCGAGATATAACGGACGCAGCCATGTTTGTTTACATTCTGCAATGCATTGTGGGTGTTGTGAAAAGTAATGTTAAGTTACTTTTGTGTTACTTTTTCTCACACGGGCTGGGCTTGCTTATTTGTCTTTTAATAACGACAAAAAAAGTTCTGTTTTTTGGCAAATGTTAAGGCCCTTCCACACCAAAAGTGAAACGAATAAATCTCACTCAGCCAAGCTGAGCAGACTACAAAAAAGTAACTAAGTAACACAATTAGTTACTTTTTTAGGGAGTAACGCAACATTGTAATGCATTACAAATCACAGGGCCCTACGTTTTCAACAGTAGCACATATAAAGCGTACGCACAGGCGGTTATGTAAGTACAGCAACCACTTGTGCGCATCTGGTATAAAAAAAATCAATAAAAAAAAGCCTTTTAGGGGGCCAAAGGCGATCGCCTACCTTTGCCTAGTGTTTAAGTCTGCCTCTGCCGCGGCTATGGCTGTCACTGCAAAAGCACGGTCCTCCCTACTCTTCAACCTTGTTCAAGGAGTGCTCTTGAAATATGAATATCCTTTCCATTTACTGAATATCCATTCAGCCTTTGAGTATTTGCACAGGACAACAGCTATTACTATTCCCAACATGTATCTGCGCGTCTTGTCCTTTTGTACATGTGTTGCGCGTCAAAGTGAAGACTTCATTCCCCGTGTTGCTGCAGATGTCATGTCGTAACACAGTTATGTTATTGAACGTCTACATCAAGTCTTCCCACAGTTTAATTAGGGTTAGGGTAAAATTCCAGGGGCTGCTGGCATGGGAAGAGTTAATTTGTCTTCCGGTCTCATGATAATATATTTTAATATTTATACTGAAGAAGTGCACTGGTACTAATAAAAGAAAAAGAATGAAATTAAGTAATGGGTTAAGAGAAATGTTATTTTGGAAACACTAAAGAACTATGTACAACAAAGCACTATAACAATACAACATAAAACAAAGTGAAGAGAACTATATACAATAACAAAACCAAAGTAGAAATAAAAAGAATAGAAGCTTGCAATAAAACAAGCATAAATAAATGTTGTGCACAGTATCCAGGAACCCAGCACAGAAGTGAAGGGGCAGCAAGCTTTCTTGATTTCTGCCTTCTTTCTCTTTCAATGTTTATATGTATACCACACCCTCCCTTCTCTCTCTCTCTCTCTGCCTGGACCGTCTGTATCCAGGAGCTCTCTCTGGCCGTGGCTCTGCTGAAGCCTTCAGAGAACGTCTGCCACTCCGGAGATGAGCTGGACTTGTTGAGGGTGGTGAGGACGGAGAAGGGTCAGTGGGGGCTGCTGCCTTTACACACTTCTCACCGTCCTGTCTAAAGAACGTGAACAATGAACAAACATAAATTAACTACATGCCAAAAAAATCGATGAAAAACAATGTAAAGATGTATTCATACCTGGCTGTGTGTCCTCCTCTGCTCATCACCACATGGCGCACATGTCTGAAGTACACGTCAAACCGCTAGAAAACAAAAATAGTTCTGTGACCTCACAGGACCAAGTTTAGTTCTTCTTGGTTAAGTGTATCCATTATAATGTGTAGAAGTTGAATTTAAAATCACTTGCATTGTGCACTTAATCAACTAAATCAATGAATACACACTCAAGTAGAAGAACCCAAACAATCCTTGTCTCTGGTGCAAATATGCTTCTTTCCTCTCACTTCACAAACTCGTGCAAATTTGAGGAAGCGCTGATACTCAAAGTTATTCTGGATAGCACTCCCTGTCCATAAGAACACACACTTTCATTTAGATGAATTTAGATTAGAAAACGATCATCAGCCAGCAGCGATCCATCTTACCTGGCGAAGTCATCCCACTTATCCACATCTATCCCATTTCTTTTGTTTGCTACGATCTCATACAGGAATGATTTCTCCATCGGCCTGCCCTTATATGGCCACTGCAGGGTTAAAAGAAACAAATGCTGCATATTATTTTCAGTACAGTCCTGTGACAGAGATCTGCAGAGGTCTGGTTAGTAAAATTAACAGATCGTAGAGCTGCACGAATAATCATTAAAATGTTGCGATCTTTATTCAAACACCCAATTCGCCTGTGTCCATTAAACCTTTGACCATAATTAGATATCTTTGCAACAAACACAGATGAGACGAGTAATAATAATGTATACAGCTACATTTGAAAGAAGAGAAAACTCTTTACATGTGCTCGCACTCATAACATCCGCGGAACATCTGAACACAAACAATGATCAAGTGCACATTGACGGATGTTCTTCCATCCTGGGCCGCATTAATGCACGGGCTTAAGCCCAGGGCCCCGGGCTGAGGGAGGGCCCTGGTGATGCCGGAAAAAATATAACCGCATTTTATAATGTGATGACTGTCCTTTTAACATCGCTTTGCTTTGAATACATGTGCGGGTGTTTCAAGTTCTGCGCGTGAAGTGCATCAAGACGCGCCGCGTCTAGCAGCAAGCAACTAACAGTATCAGTATCTGGACAACGCGGACAGACCGAGTGGAGCTGCCTGTGTGCGTCTACACTCATAGGGCTCGTTCTCACAGAACGCGTTTGTGCTTTGAAAAATGCGAGATGCGGGCAGTGGAATGGGGGAAACCGCAAGGTTTCGAGACGCTTTTTTAAACTATTTTAACTGATTTTAACTTAGCTGAACTGATTCATGGCTTTAAAACGGCGTCATGCGCGAGATGCTGCAAAAGATGCGAGCGCAACAGTTCTGCACGTCCTTCTAGCGCATGTTTACATAGAAAAACAATGAAAAAGTAGCGTATTGGAATGGAAAAACGCGTTCTGCGTGAACAGCCCCAAAGAAAACAATACATATTAGCATATTTTTGCTGTGTCATTCAGGCCTATCGCGACGTTTCGGAAATGTATTTATCCTTCTTCAGGCGGACCAGAATGACAATTAATTTAGTGCCCCTCAAAGCTTTTATAGGCTATGGGGGCGGAGCCCCCTGCACCATCACCAATCCCCATTCAGCACTGTAAAGCGCTTCATAAATTATTTTACACAAATATATATTGTTATAAAATTTAACACAACACTGCAGGACATTTATCGGTAAGTATGTACTTCACAAAGCATGAGTAAGCACCCAAATAACACACTTCAGCACAAATGCATGTGGTCCAGAGTACGATGGCACTGGCGAGTATAGGGAATACAATAAATCCAACAACCGATTTCCGAAGAAATCTGAGGCGGTTATGCACTGTCCTAATGCACAACTGGCCGTTCCACACATATATGAGTCCCAAAGTACACTAAATAGGCCAACACCCACAGAAAGGAAGACATCTAAATGTAAAGGTAACAAAATCACAGAATAATGTCTAGTATGTCGAGTGTGTCATTTCTGTAATACTCTATCAGCATCAAACAGAATATTGCATCATGAAGTCACTGCATGACTAGAACTAGTGGATGGCCACTAGTTCTAAAACTCCTGATAAGCACTGATGCTTTTTTTTGATAAAGGCATTAGGCAGACATCAAGTACAGTTTATGAAGCTGAAAAGAGAAAACAAAATGCTTTAACAATACGGAAAAAGATAAATTACTATTTTCAATATTGGTTCTGCACGTTTCAAAGAGATCATAAGGAGGAGTCCACATCAAGACTTTTAAAAACTGTGACAGAGCGAAGGGTGCACCTCCCTGGACACATCCTACGCATGCCCGAACAACAACACCCAAACACAGTTATGAAGTGGACACCACCAGGAGAATGCAGGGGACAGGGAAGACCACGGAAGACGTGGAGACAGATGTTTCACGAAGACCTGAAGAATGTCGGTGTCCAATGGGAAGATGTGGAGAACGCGGCAGACACTTGGAGAACACTTGTTGCCCAATGTGCAGAGCACAGGACTTGATGATGATGTTGTGAGTTTATACAGTTTATATGTGTCTGGGCTAGTGAAGCCCAGAGAAATTAACTAGTGGCTTAGTCATGTGAACCTGGGTGCACTAAAGTACTATATTTGTGAATCCCATTACTTAGAAGACGGGGCTAATTACACCATGTTGTGTGGTTACTTTTCATAAGACATCCTTAGCTGCTTTTCCACTGTCAGGCCAGTGCGAGCCAGGGCTTTCGGCGGGCCAGGCTAGGCTAATAGCCCGGGACTTGTAGCACCGAGCCCAAAATCATGCTGCATTTCCACCGTCGGGCCAGAAGCTCTGCAGCGCTTCACTAAAACCCGCCCGTAACACGCCTCTCTGGAACAACGTCACACAAACCCGTCATTTCACAAATAAATGGAAGTTTTATCAGAAAAATAATCAGAAAAAAATCACTGGAAACTAGCGAGATCGTAAAGTGAACATGATAAAAGAAGGTTTTTGTTGGCATTTTGTTGTTTACTTAAAGATTTAAAAACCCAAGCGTCAATGTTTTACCAAACAAATTGATCACAATTAATTAATTTGTGTCAAGATTAAACATTAGTCACAGAAATAAAGTGGTATTTACTCTTTCTGTTATTTGTAGTCATGAGACAGTATGTTTACATCACATTTACAAAGAATGATAATTTCTACAAATTTTCCACCAAAAATATGACCTGAGGAGCTTTAGGCCAACAGTTATATTTTCAGTCTGAGAAACAGAGAAATCCCGAAAAACTGGAGTTGCTTTATTTTATGAAATATGCGGAGCTAAACACTTGCTGCTGTCTGAAAATGAGCTAAAATGTTTTTAAAAGTCTTTAATGCTGATGTTAGCTGGTGACCTACATCGTCCACGGCGCCTCCGTCTCTACACACAGATTAACTCTGCCTTTGTTCGTTACCACTCCCTCAAGCCCCAGCTGGCCCACTTTGGACCAAGGTATTCGGTTGGCCCCGAGGAAGCCCTGACGAGGCACGATCAAGCCCTGGAAGTGACAGTGGAAACGCGTCAGGCCCTGGCACGCACTAGCACGCCTGCTTTAGGCCCAACAGTGGAAACACGGCTCTTGATGACGTATGCAGCCTTCAAATGCGACCTCCAGAGGACACAGCCTCCGAAATGAGACGCAGCTAATGATGATATCTAGAGTGCAAGCACAGATATAGGTGCGTGTTTGCCAATATAAAAATACAGCATCAACTAGGGTGCTCTTGCTTTTATCTGAGAAATACCTGAAAACTGCCTTGACACACTCTAGGTAAGTTGAAATGATGTTATAAAATTCTTGTTGTCAAAGATTCTATTGGTATCCAATAGACAAAACATGCCACATTCACTATTGTCATACGAAGCACGTGAGCAGATGCATTCAGGCAGAGAAATATTTGGGCATAAACTATTTTCCTAACTACAGGATGAACAGCTTTTTTTATGCTAATCAGCATCAAAACTTAAAACAATACTCTTCCTACTACTAATGGAAACGACATGATTATGTTTGTAAATGCTTATGGCTGTTACATCTAGTAGTAAACATTTACATTACACTTGATTTCCACCAAATAGCACTAATATTCCTCCTTTTGTTGGACTTTAAATGTCATTGATCAATTTTTAACTTAAATACTGCTTTTATAAAACAAAATGTCATAGCCTATGCTTGTTATGCCTTAGTTAACTTCTTTTTAGAGCTGGGCAATACTATGTTTTTCCGCAGCGTTGAAATCAGGCAAATATAAATGTCAGGAAACCCGATTCCTGGTCATATGAAAGTCATTAAATGTTAATGGACCACCGCATCGTTGAATTTAAGCTAAAAGTTACCTTTCTTCGTGTTCTGCCAAAAATAAAGAAGACTTGTTCGATTCTTTTTATTTACCATTTTCTCTCAGAGGACTATGCGGCGCTGACTGCGTTATTTATTTTTTAAATTGCTGTTGCGCGTGTAGCAGTTGTGTATTTAGAAAATTATTTTGTGATTCCACTTGTCATGACCATATTTGGGGTTTCCTGCCGCCATGCTGACTTGGGGGGGTCAGCGCACTTTGTTGCTTCTCAGTCTGCATGAGACGTCAGAGCGGTAGGTCGCACAAAGTTCAGCGGTGATTCAATTAGGGCTGTATTTCATGTAACAGTTGAATTCACATGATATATTTGTATGATTGTGATTCAGAGCCCCTCTGTGATGTACACTCAGATGTTTCATTGATTATTTTATTTTTTTTATTCGCTAGTTATTTTTAATATCTGTAATTTTCTCTTAATCACTCACGTGGTCTGTGTGTGTGCGGGGGGAGGGAGGAAGAGAGACAGATTTCAACAATCACCAGTCAGCGACAGCTCCGAGTCCGAAGTGCTAAGATTAAACATCCAATATTTGCTTAATTCGTATAATATTTCCCCTAAACTCAGGGGCCTGTTCCAGGCCAAAAACATTCGGGGCTAGATTTAAATCATTCGGGGCTCGAGCAACAACAACAGCACAGTGGAGGTATTGGATGACGATGATGACATTATATCACTACCTTGTTAATGTAAATGTAATATACCCATGAATGCATTAACTATTTTAATTTGCCATTAAAGTTGAGAATGTAAAATGTTACTTTTTTTTTTTTTTTTTTCCTATTCTATAAAGGGAAGTAACACAAGTAACACTTTCACATAAAGTTTTATCTTATCTCTTGGTTTGTAAAAATAATACTTCATCATAGTGACACTACACACACACATACTGCACATGAACCATATCTCTCAGACAGACAGACAGATGAACGGACAGACAAATGAATAGACGGACGGATGGATGGATGGATGGATGGATGGATAGATGGATGGATGGATGATGGATGATGGATGGATGGATGGACGGACAAACACCTTGAGAGTTTTGTTCTGCAGTATTTTTTTCCAAAAGATCTTCCTTTGTGTTCAACAGAACAGTTTGAAAAGATAATTTAACTGAGCACACATTCAGATTTTACAATTCAAACTAAAATGTCAGAGATAATGACCCTCTTTGGAAAATTGTTAGAGTTGGTAGAGCTACATGGGTGTTTTTTTTGTTTGTTTTTTCAAAATGTTCCCCACATTCAACGGAATGAACACCGTTTCAGTTCAGCGATTCTCCGTCGTAACTGCCTTCGCCTGCTTTTCAGCCAAATCCTCTCCTGGGCTTTCTGTTTCAGGCAGCGTACGCACATATTCCCACGGCCTTGGTCAAGATCACAGCTTTGGGTGTGTTTGGACAGTCAAGAAGGCCTGGTATTTTAGGGCCAGGAAGCATGAACACATTTAACTGGGTCTCTTCCACTGCAAGAAATTGCGTCTCCTGTTCCTGTCCTCACGCACCGAATTCTGTGGACGTCTGAACCTGGACGGTTGAGGTTGCTGGTGAATTTTGTGGAAAAGCTCACCGGTGTCACCGGTGTGTAGGCGTTCACCAAGTACAGCACTGGTTTCTCGCAACTGCTGCTGACAGCTGCTGGATTCAAGCTTTTGAAGCTATCCAGAGTCTCCATTGCACTGAGTTTGCACTCTCTC
Source organism: Ctenopharyngodon idella (assembly GCF_019924925.1). Taxonomy (NCBI): domain Eukaryota; kingdom Metazoa; phylum Chordata; class Actinopteri; order Cypriniformes; family Xenocyprididae; genus Ctenopharyngodon; species Ctenopharyngodon idella. The sequence goes on along the minus strand of NW_026138716.1, from coordinate 492,012 downwards.
TCCTGCTTGTCGTCCTGCTTCCAGTATCTCAACACCATACTATAGTAAATTGTAGTATACGTTATGGTATTTATAACACTTTGTTAATGAATGCTACAGTTTAAAAAAGCGTCTCGAAACCTTGCGGTTTCCCCCATTCCACTGCCCGCATCTCGCATTTTTCAAAGCACAAACGCGTTCTGTGAGAACGAGCCCTATGAGTGTACACGCACACAGGCAGCTCCACTCGGTCTGTCCGCGTTGTCCAGATACTGATACTGTTAGTTGCTTGCTGCTAGACGCGGCGCGTCTTGATGCACTTCACGCGCAGAACTTGAAACGCCCGCACATTTCTATTAGAGTTTTAACAAAATTAGTTTGTCTTTGAGCATTTTGACACGATTAATAAAGTGCAACAAATAAGACTTGAATAATGACAAATACAGATCATTAACAGCAAAAGAAGAAATGACAAACGTAGACTGAAAACATAAACAAAAAATGACAATAGCAACTATATGTACAGAATAAGAATATGATGACTATGCCAATTATGTGCCATTTTCTTTATAATTCATTGTTTTCTCCTGTTTTTTCTGAGTGAGACGGAAGTATTGCTTTTTTTTTTTTTTTTTTTTTTTTTTTTTCCCCCATTTTTGTTATAGGTAAATAAAATTTATTTAGGATCTTTTTGTTTATTATTTTGGCCTTGCTCCCTCCTAAAGCTTTTGTTTCCTATTTCTTCCCTTTTTTAATAAATTATGCTTCAGTTTGATCTTTGGTTGGCAGTGTTTCTTCTGTGAGCTGGGGTTGGGGATGACAAGTTCCCCATGGTCTCTCTCATTTTTGTTACATTTTTCCCTAGACCTAAAAAGGGGAGATTGTAACAGAACACAGAACTATATACAAAGCACATAACAATGATTAATAAATGAATGACAAAACGAAACAAACAATCACAATAATAAATTAAACAAATTACAGTTGAACTAAAACTCTTAAGAAACATGGAATTAACTATATACAAGAAGGAACAGCATGTAAACTCTAAATGTTTTGAACAATGAAATGTGCAGCTCAATTAACTCCCCATCACTCATCATGGCTCCACTTTTTGTCGATGCCATGTACTCACCGTCGACTGCGGAGCGGCTGCTTTGGCTGAAAGAGCCTGGTCATGCTGATCATGGATCCGTCACTGCCCAGCAGCTCCATGGCCTGGCCTGCTCGCTGGATAGCGCTTAGGCTTGTCTAAAAATGCCCCCATGGCTCAGACCGCTGTCGCCAGACTAGCAAGGAGTCTAAGGACAGCATGAGCTGCAGGGTTAGGAGCGACCGCACAACACTGGCATCTTCTTGGGCACATCCTCATCTGGACAGAGTGGCACTTGAGGAGTGTACTTTAGGTCCATCTGCCCCATTTCTGGTCAGGTCCAAGGCAAATCCATCTTCCTGGCACCTGTTTTTAATTTATATTATTAAATAAATAAAACTGTCTTTCACAGTATAAACATGGCCTTTCTGCAGGTTGAAACATCATCTGTGTCTTAGAATGTCATCATCTTTACCTTAAAAAGGCTAAATACAATGTACTTCACCTTAGTATTTCATGTGATGTTATGTCAGATGTAGGATCAGCAGATCTTAAACTTAAATTTGTAATCCCACAGTCCCCACTTTTGAGAGTTCTAATATCTCTCACATAATACAAATTTAAACTTTCTGTAACTTGAAATAGTTACAGGCACATACATCTTATTCTGTGTCATGTCTGACATTTACATAAGTGTTTTTCTTTTACTTGAGTAAACTGTTGACACACACATATACAACACAGGGTGGTAACATGTTGTATAAATTACATGATAACACAGAAAACCATGTAGCCTAAGCGTGGATGTCTTAAAAGTCCATGGCGCCTGAATAGCTGCGGTGTCTGTTCACTGTAGAGTCGATTTCTAATGCATTTCCATGTCTGTTCCGAGTTGCTCAGATGACCTGAACAGAGGATAACCAATTATTCCCTGCAGAAACAGAGGTAATCCCACAGTATGTATGTGTGACATCATGACCCCAAAAAGGGGAAAATAATCAGGCAGAAGGCGGTAGTGAAGATTCCATAAACAACATTTTATTCAAAAGAAAATAATATAATTACGAAAAAAAAACATTAACATGTTAAAAGGATGCAGCAGACCTTCAATGTAATTACCCACAAATAAATAAAAAAATAAATAAATAAATAAAACAAATAAAAATAAACGAAACCCACAGATGGCCACAGGTTACCTAGGTTGTGAAGACAGAAGTGGCATACAGACAAACGTGCTCCCACTGCAATCAAGCTCACGGCAAGTCAAACTGCAGACCTAGAAGGAAAGAAAAATAAAGTGACCAAACCACCACACCACTGCTATCCACCAGTGAAGGCAACCCCGCAGCAACCGTCAGGTCAAAAAGAAAAACCAACACACACACACACACACAACAAAAAAAACAAAAACAAACAATAATATTAAGAGGGTAATGCAAATACCTTGGCCAACTCTGGTCCAACATAACAATTTATTACTTAAAAAAATTTACACAATACAAAGGAAAAGTCACATACCCAAAACATTTTACAAGAAATAAAACATTCAAAATACACATTAAAATCATTAAAACATTTAAAACTCCCTTTTATAAACCCTTTATTTTTTTTAGAAAAATAAGAATAATACCTCTACCATCTGTTATTTTGGTTTATGACACTCGGGCAACCATCCAGCCATAATACTAAAAAACAAACAAAATAACATCAATAAAACACGTGTTAAATACACATGGCCACGCGATCATCGGATAATAAAACTACTACCTCCTAAACGATGCCTCATGTGTTCAACACTCAACCATGTTCCACCAGTATTTGACATGTGACTACACATAAGTGATCCTTACATTTGCTGGTCTATTGCCACCATGCAATTCGTAAACCTGCTGCGACTTCCATTTCAATAAACAGGAAGACGTACAACAAACAGAAGGGCAACCCATTATTTAACAAATACTCTCATCACTTCCTTTTATAGAACTAAGGCTGATGGGATTTGTAGTTCCTAAAACACGCCGCCGTCACATATGTTTGAGTATGCATGAGAGCGAGCAGTGTACATGTTTGTGTGCGAAAGTGATTTGAACAGAACTGGAGAGTTTAAAAGACACAAGGTTTGATGGATGTTTTTGGTAAAGATGTTGCCAAATCTGAAGCTTCTCCTGCATATCTTTACCAAACCTTCATGTCTGCAGCAGAAGGAAGGTGCAATAGTTCCATGCAATGATTCTCCAGTACGCACTCCAATCTTTCCTGTAAAAACGATCAGGGACAAGGGTCAACCAACAGAGTGGCGCTTTGTCCAAGATTTGCAAGCAGTAAATGCAGCTGTCAGACAGAGAGCCCCGTTAGTGGCAAACCCTTATACTGTCACAAATTCCACAAGATGCAAAATTTTTCTCAATGGTAGATCTGGCTAATGCTTATTTCAGCGCGCCAATGGATAAAGATAGCGAATTTTGGTTTGCATTCAGTTTCAACGGTAAGGGATATACATTTACCAGGTTGTGCCAAGGGTATTGTGAATCCCCCACAATCTATAATGAGGCACTCCGGAGGAGTCTGGAGCCTTTGACCCTGACAGCTGGAACTGCTTTGCTTCAGAGGCAAATAAAGCATTTGATAACATGAAAGTTCAACTGTCTCAAGCTCCAAAATTGGGCCTACCTGTGCCAATAAAGCCTTTTGTTCAGATGGTGGATGAGAAAAATGGGTTTATGACTTCTGTTCTTTTGCAGCGTCATGGGGACAGACTGCGACCTGTGGACTATTTTTCAAGTAAACTAGATCCGGTAGCAGCAGGATTGCCACGCTCTCTGAGGGCAGTGGTTTATTATACAGACTTTGTGTTTAAGTCTTCCACTTTTTTTTTTCTCCACAAAACCTCCTCTCTAGAAACCATGTCAGTTTGGGTTGAAATTATTTGAAGTTCAAGTATTAGCATGAATTAATACCAACATATGAAATTAAATTAAGGACATGCATCAGAAAAATTGGGAATGTAGGACAATAAATATATAACAGAATATAACAGCTTGACAGTAAACTGTTTTTGCAGTGTTGTCTTATATTAATGTCCGTTAAAGCAAGACTATGTAAGCAAAAAAAAAAAAAATTCATGGATTTTTTTAAATAACGTAAATCTTTCATGGGTTTTCTACTACATATTTCAATAAGAGACATAATTTACATTATATTAAGCCATACAAGTCTTAACACCAGGGGTTCCCCTTAAATTAAACGATGCGGTGGTCCAGACATTTCAAGGTGCCCTAGAACACTATTTCACAAGATGTAATATAAGTCTAAGGTGTCCCCAGAATGTGTCTGTGAAGTTTCAGATCAAAATACCCCATAGATTTTTTATTATACCATGTTTTAACTGCCTGTTTTGGGGTGGGATTAAAAATGCGCAGATTCAGTGTGTGTACACCTTTAAATGCTCGTGCTCCGCCCCCAAGCTTGCAACTCTATTAATCATTGGATAAATACTACAGCAGTTGTTCACACAGCAAATATAACTCTCAAAATGGATCTTTACAAAGTGCTCGTGATGCAGCATATCAGATCACGTAAGTATGGCATGTACTTTGTGGATGTTTACATTTGATTCTGAATGAGTTTGATAATGCTGCATGGCTAACGGGGCTAAAGCTACACTGTTGGAGAGATTTATAAAGAATGAAGATGCATTTATGAATTATACAGACTGCAAGCGTTTAAAAATGAAAATAACGACATGGCTGTGGTCTCTGTGAATACAGTAAGAAACAATGGTACCTTTAACCACATTTAACAGTACATTAGCAACATGCTAACGAAACATTGAGAAAGACAATTTACAAATATCACTAAATATGTCATGATATCATGGATCATGAACAGTTATTATCGCTCCATCTGCATTTCAGCTGTGCAGCTCCAGATGTTAATAGTGGCTGGTCTAATGCTTAGAACATGGGCTGGCATATGCAAATATTGGGGGCGTACATATTAATGACCCCGACTGTTGCGCCACAGTCGGTGTTATGTTGAGATTCGCCTGTTTTTCAGTGGTCTTTTGCACAAATGAGATTTACATAAGGAGGAAACAATGGTGTTTGAGACTCACTGTATGTCAAACTAGACAAGTAAAATGACAAGATGTCTTGTTTTTTTTATATAAAAAAATAAAAATAAAATTGAAAAATGAGTAGTTTTTGCTTAAAACAAGCAAAATTATCTGCCAATGAGCTAAAAAATTATTAATCTTGTTGAATTAAGATTATTTTTCTTACCCCAAGTGGCAGATATTTTAGTTTTTCATAATTCCAGTGCTGTAATATGTTACATTGTGTTTTCTGTGCGATGTACTGGAGGTTTCACCTAATAAAACCACTGTAATTATGAAGTATGCAGGTTCCAGATTAAAATGTTTATTTTTAGGGTCTAAAAAAGCATAGACTGTGGTATAATTTCTTAGATTCGAACTTTAGATCAAATCAAATCGTCCAATAAAACTGCAGCAGAAATGGACACAATGAATAATCGTTCGGTTATTCACATACAATAAGAGTAAAATGTTTTAAATCACTGAAGGGTTCAGTTCAGAGATTTCTGTTTTCCTAACTTTTTTGCTGACGTTGGTTCAAAAGGTGTGAACTGGGGGAAGCACTCAGGCATTACACTGTGAATTGTTTTTAATCGTTCAAAAAAGAAACATATAAACTGATAACATTTATTAAAACAAAGAAGGGTAGACAAGAGAAATATACGTGCAAGAACACACCAGAACTGTACAGAAATGCATTAAAACGATACATAAACATGAACAAACTTTAACAACATAACAAGTAAATCATAAACATGAACACTAGAACAAGAAATTAACTTACACAAAAGCATTGTATTTATATGTAAAGAATCAAATGAATAATAAAAACAAAAAACATACGTCTGGCTAAATAAGTCTTTCTTTCTTGGTTTTCACGTCGCATGGACTACTGACGCTCAGCTTACTGTCCTCAGGTCGAGATGTAGATGAAGATGATTCATTGATCATACTGTGTTTGGTGGTACTATGTGTAACAGAAGCAGAGAGACCATTCGAATGTTGTGTGTTTTGTATGATCCCAAACTGGTGCAGAGGGGGGCGAAGGGAGCTCTCCAGCATGGGTCCATCATGGAGTGGGCCTTGATTTAGCTGTTGATGCAATGGAAAAAACAGAATCACAGATTAGACTCAGACTGCTGTCTGTGCAGAAGGGATAACTGGAGCTGACGCTCAGTGAATCACAGGCAGCAACGCTTCAGCTGTAACACACATTGTTTATCAGGTCTAAGCCCAAAAGATCCAGCACTATGCACCTGTGGATTCCTGTCGTTTCCTCCACACTTTCTTGCGTCTGCTGTGAGAGATAAAGAGAGCTTAAGCATATACACATGCGAAGAGAAATGTGTACTTGATGAATACAATGAATACATACTTTGATTGTGTTTGATGTGAATATATCTGGAGTTCCTCACAACAGACCGGCAGCAGTCCTTCTCACTGTGACAGATAAAGAGACATTGAAAGAAATGCAAGTAAGAGAAGAATAAGATGAATTGAACACACAAGCCACATGAAGTCCTGAACAAACAAAGCAAATTAACTGATGTCATGAAATCACGAGTCGGATGAGTTTTGTTTTAATTTAAATACCTTCGTCGTGTTGACTGCTGGAAGAAGAAGGTTTTAGGGGAAGTGTAATTTTGTGGACTGAAGTTGAGCACTTGGAGACCGAATAAACTGATATACGGAGAGAAGCAATGAACAGGTCATTACTGTGTACTGTGCATCATGGCACATACTGTCTCCAGTTGTTAAAAGGTGGGACGAACGCTAAAACTTCTTCTTCTTCTTCTGAGTGAGCTGCTGATGTTTGGTTATTTGTAGCTGCAACGAAGAAGAAATCGCAGATTAGACTCAGACTGTCTGTGTGAATCGAATGATTACTGGAGCATATAAAACAGTTGGTTGAGCTTATCTTGGCTGGAGAAGTCAGTGATCTTTCTCTCTCCAGGACAAACAGATGATGGGCAGCAGGGGTTTCTGTCACAGCAGACTGTAATAAGGACACGTTACTGATGTGACTCTGTTTGTGAGTGTGTGAGAGTGTGCCATTTTGACAGAACTCGTGTTTATGCAAACATTCAACATAAAATGAAAATTATATTATATTATGCATAAAGGTTTGTATCATTACCTGGTGCACTTCCACTATGAATATTGAAAGAAAAAAAATATCTGTATTGGTGGTCTTTTTTTACTTTTTTGTGGCTAAAGAGAAAAAAGTAGGCAAGGAGAAGAGATATGTGGCTTGGAAATTAGCCCGCTCACATATCTTTGAGTAACCTACTAAAAAAAGAGACAGAGTCATTCAGGGCAACTTGGAGAGCAAGAGAGGTGGCGTTTTGTGGCTGAAAACGAAAAAGTAGGCACAAAAAAAATGAATGGCTTGGAAAATTAGCCCGCTCATTCATCTTTGTGTAACCTACTAAAAAAAGTACATGGAAGCCTACTCATCCAGCCACTCCAGGTTCAGGCCCTCTCCACGGAAAGACTTTCTCTTTACCCCATAGTCAAATTTGAATTGTGTGTCCACGGTGATGTCCTGCAGTGCCTTGAAGAGGATGACATCCTTGTCTTCTCCGTTCACCTTCAGCACACAGTGAAAGGGCTTTAAGTTGGGCCTTTTGGAAGAATGGTTAATTCTTCTGCCAACTGTGTTTGCGTCGGGGTGGCACTCGCAGGGGAAGGTCTGGGCGTCGATGCACAGGTCTCTCTGTCCAGCTTTAAAGAAGAACACGTACCCGGCCTCGTCATGAATGTTCTGCATCATGGCCCTCCCTTCTGCAGCTGGGATTACCTTCCCGTGGTAATCGCACACAATGTCGCCTTTAGAAAACCGTCGTGTTGCAACCACTCCTATAATCAAGAGAGCATTACATTTTGAGTTACTGAATAAACATGACATGTAGACAGACATTTCAGGATTTCATTTTAGTTCTTGGTGCAGTTAATGGCAGCTAAAATGTACATTTACATTATTGCATAAGGTTTTCTTACCTAGACCTTGCTCGGCACCAAAGTCCTTGATGGCCAGGCCTGTCCAGGTCTGCTCAGACACACATTTAATTATGACCTCATCAGTCTCGATGGTGCGCTTGGGAGCCGGTTTCCACAACCGTTCGATCTCTTCGGGCTTGGGATAGTTGGCCTTCCACCCCTCCTGCGTGATCAGCCTCGCCACCTTTACGGCTGAAGGCTTGCGGAGTGTGAAGCGTGCTGAAAGACAGAATGAAATGACTTTACTCATGCCTGTCACTCGTCACAGTGGCCTTGTGTCAATGAGTTAATGAGTGTCAATGCTGTATCAATGCATTAATATTAATAACTTACACAGCAGATACTCCTCTCTCTGGGCGTACTGAGAAGTCCGCCACTTGTCGTAAAAGACACGGTCTGCAGGAAACCCTGAATCAACCCGCTGCCTTTTGGTTGGTGGCTGGCCCTCCAGAGAAACCGGAAATCTGGTCACAAAGGCAGAGAAGTCTTTCCGCGAACTGGTTCCAGCTGTACCCAGTTCAGCTAAGGAGGTGTCATCGTCCGAAGAAGTGCTGTACAAGTGAGGAATACAGGGTTTAAGATATGAGAAAAATGAGGACAACTTGCTCATTTCAGCTGTACAAATCGTTGGTGAAGAGACATACCCGGCCAACGAGTCCAACAGCTCAGCTGCGTCCACAACATCCCGAGGCCGGACCGCACCAGCGCTATGGGTGTACTGGTTCACGGCCTCCTGCTGCTGCGCCGGGAGCTTCTGTGCTGCCGTCCCAACAGCCCTCCGTACATCCTGACTCGTGAAAGGGGCCAGTTTATACCTGCAGTAAGAAAATGTAAAAAGAAAGGTTAATTGAGATATGACTGTGACTGACAAGATGTATCCGTTCAGACACGTGCACGTGGATCCTTGTAGGTACGTACATTTCATGGAGGCGATTCATGTCTTGTGAGACACTGTGAACAGCCTCGCGGGACGATGACACGAAAAAACTTTGGCAGAATTTTTCGAGCCCAATGTTCTCAGGCCTGATCTGCCTGTAGTACAGCTGCAAGCACTGTGAAAAAAGACAGAAGAGTTATTGAATGTAAAACACTGGTGATAATCAATCTGCTGTTTGAATCATACTAAATCTTACAGCTTCCTCCTCTTTCGTCAAGGCGATTCCCATACTTGAAGCCTTATGCTTCTGTACGCAGATCACCACTCTGCCGCCCTCTGTGATCCTCTCCACCCAGTCTGCATCCTGGAAAACATCGAAAAGGGGTTATTTACTAATGCATTCGTGTGCAAATATTTCAGCATATCACGAGTATAAACTCATTACAAACAGATGAACTTACGGTCAAGGCTTCCACAGTTCCTGGACGCTGCATGTGCCGGAACACCAAGAGCGCCTCGCAGTAATAGCGGTACAGCGTCTTCTCTGTGTTTGACAGCTCTTTCCTCTTCAGCAGATCCCCGTGGATCCTGAGGAAATCTGGCTTTGCCACTCGCAAAATCGTCTGGCAATCTTTAATGCCAGGAGCGCCATCCACAAACCGCCTGTGTTTAAACATAACAAACAAGACACGTTATTGAAGACAACACTCTTGTGAAACTGAACACAAGGAAATGTCACAGCTTACAACATGTACTGTATGAAGGTCAACATTAATGTCAATGTATGCATTTCTGCAGTTTATACAGGACGATTTGATTTGAATCTCAGAAATATCACCACACGCGTTTAAACCCTTAACCCCGTCTTGTCACGAAATTATAAACACTTACTCAGTATTTTTGTCTTGTTTAAAATGCCATAAGATATTGTCTTGTTTTCTGGAGGAAAAATCTAAATCATGTGAGCTGTTGCTTAAAAAAGCTAAATTGTCTTCCAGTGGGGTAAGAAAATTCACTTCATTTAGATTTTTTCCCCTCAGAAAACAAGACAATATCTTATGGCACTTTTTAGAGATATCTGGACTGGAATCGAGACAAAAACACTGAGTAAGAAAAGCATTTTTTGCAGTCAACTTACAGTACATGGTTTACTGCACTTACTTTTGAGTACGATCAGATGGGTGGTCAGCCTCTTGTGTTGGAGATGGAGCGGCAGCACTGGGAGAGTCACGTTCAGCCTCCAAGACCAGCTCAGACTCCTGGGGCAGGTCCGTGATGAAGAAACCACGGCGTAGAAGCTCCTTCACCATGGCGATGCGCGAGCACCTGTCGGGCAGGATCTCACAGAGCTGGTTGTAATTCCAGGCCCTGTTTTTGCGGATCCACGCTCGGCCGGAAGCCTTGGCCTTGGCCAGCTCATCTGCTCGTTCTTCTGCGGTGCTGTTTTTCATGCACACCCTTGTCAGGTGGACTGGGAGATTCTCCTGCGGCTTGTGGCAGAGCAGGCAGTGAACGATGCTGCGATCGGCAGATCTTCAAGAGAAAAAGACAAGATATAAAGAAATATGAACAGCAGAACAGGGCCTGGTCTATTAGCACTTCTATTGTAAGTGCCTGTAATGGGTGTTCAGAGGTGTGAAAGAGCACAGACTGTGACCAATTAGTAAACCCCCACACTGTCTTTAATAAAACCTTAGAAAAATTAACCATGCTTTTCAAATAAAACCAAAAACCCATGGTTAATATAGTTTAAACATTGTTTTTTTTTTTTTTTTTGTAGTAACCAGTGGTTAACCATTGTAATCAATACACCAAAAAACACAGTTGCATGTACTTGCACATATTCAACATCCGTATTCACAATCTAGTCAAAACGATTAGGAATATTCTGAGTAAACAACTATAAGATTTACAAGTCTGGAAAAATACCTGGGGCCCAGTTTCAATGTTTAAAACTTAAAAACGTACAATAACTTTGCTTTAAAACAAAACACAATAACTTTTTTTTGCTAACTTAGGTTTAATTTGATTTTGAGCAAAATTGGTTTGACTTAAACTCCATGCGACTAAAATGAGCAAAACAATTCAATGTGACCAATATAACATCTGACCTTAACTGGTTATTTTTGGATAACTTATTTCTCAAAATGAAGAAAACCTCTGAAGGAAACACCAGTAACACAAGCAAATAAAGTCAAGGTTCAAAAACACAAGCCTTACCTCTTCTGAGCTTGTTCAGCCATTGTAACAGCAAAGAGCAAATTATCCAGTGCAGGAAACAAGTATGTATCTGGATCAAAGAACACACAGTGTAAGAGAGCAGTGATTTCACATTGTGGTTTTGTGCCTGTGGGCGGGGCTCAGCTCACCTGCAGTGATGTCACTGAAGTTGAGCCAATTAAAGAACAAGAAGGAGGGGCCAGAAAATATCTGCAACATATATATATATTTATATATATAATGTCTTTACTGTCATTTTTGATCAATTTAGTGCATCCTTGCTAAATAAAAGTATTCATTTCTTCAATTTGTTTAAAAAAAAAAAAATCTTACTGACCCCAAACTTTTTAAGGGCCATGTGTAATGTTACAAAAGCTTTCTATTTGTATTAAATGCTGTTCTTTTTAACTTTCTATTCAAAGACCCTGAAAAAGAAATATCATTACAATTTAAATCGCGTTATCCTTCGGAAATTTCAGAAATTGATTTGCTGCTCAAGAAACATTTATTAATATTATCAATGTACGATAATGCTGTTTTTAATCAAATAAATGCAGCCTTGGTGGGCATAAGAGACTTTAATGACTTCCATTAACACTAGTCACTCGTTAGTTAGTCCTGTCGTTTACACATTAGACATGATGTGCTGTAAATCACCGCATGATCTGATAACGACACATCGTCTGAGGACCTTTATGGAAAATTGTTAAAGCAACATTCATCTGTTATAACTGTATGCATAATGAGAACTAAAAGTTATTTCAATTCCTTTTCATATCTCCTCTTTATTCAGTTTCCTAAATGTGTGTGCCATTTTTATTACATATGTGTTACAGCCTCAGACATGAGGCAGGGTTATATTGGATTTTTTTATAATTTAATAATATTTATTTAAAAAAACAAAAACACTACTGCTGATTTGGGATTTGCTGCAATAAAGCTGTGCTATTACCAGAAGCGGTTTTATTCGGCTGATATCACTAACTACGTTCTTGATGTGAGATTTGAGTTGGAAAACTATAAAACATTTATTAATAATATTTAAAAAAAAAAAAAAAAAAAAAACTTCTCTTCATCATCTGCAAAGTACTGGAGAGAAATATAAATCAAACAAAACATTAACAAAACAAGGGCAACTAATACAATAATCTCCGTCTAAAAACAGACGCACTGTTTAATGACAGCTTACTGTCCTGCTGATGAGTACGGTGGTGTGGAATACAAATCCAAAACTATGGACGGTTTCAACGGCAACAACATAAAGGTTTGAGGGGAAATCCAAGATGGCGGAGTGAGCAGTAGCGGTGTACTATCAAATGATCGAAAAAAGAATGGAGGAAAATACGCAAGCAGTTAAAGAGAACAAAGAAGACATTGGCAGAAAATGGAAATAAATGACATATGTTATATCTACATTACAAAGTTTTCACAATGTATCAATGTAAAACAAGAGATTAGAACTCAAGGATAATTAAATGTCTGGCATAATGTTAGCCCCCATTTTCACACACTGTAAACACAAACAGTAGAACTTAAATAAAGAAAATGGGTTGTAATTACGCCTTTGATTTTATGTGTAATTAGTACAAAATCCCGTTTGACGTCACGCAAATGCGTACAAGCTCCTCCTCCAACTAGCAGTTGCAAGTTTGTGAAAAGACGCCATGTTTTTTGTTGCTCGCCTTAAAATATAGATAGAAAGATATAACAGTGTTTTGATAGACCATTTTTCTTTGTGCAAATGCAACTTCTCGTGTCTCCCAAAATGCCCAATAAACATGCTTTAAGTCATGTTGTCCTCTAAAAGTGGACATGTATGAAATCAATGTCTTGTTTTACACCAGAAAGTCATATGTTGATTTGAAACCCCTTAACATTTTCCTGAGATATTGATTTATGACACACAATTTGAAAATGAGTAAGATTTAAATGATTATTACAAACTATTATCATATCTCCACGAGGGTGCTACATTGGAGTACTAAATTAATGTCAGCTATTTTTAAAGACCAAGGAAAGGGAGCAGGCATGGTGAAACTTACAATTTTATCTGTGATCAAATTAAATAAATATCCATGTGTGTTCTTTTTTCTTTTTTTTTTTTTTGAGGAAAGCATCCATCCTGTGAGTATGCAGACAAATTAGGCAATGCGTAGAAATAACAATAAATCATAAGATGAAAACTCCTTCTTGTTTCATTAGACAAACAGTCCTTACATTCCAACACAAAAAAACTGAGACAAAATTTCACCTATGCATACTTTAATAACAACAACAACAATAATAATAATAATAATAAAGAGTTGATCATAATCTTTCCAATACCATTATCATTATTTATAATTTTTTATTTTATTTTTGTTCCATTATTTTTCATTGTTCTCTTTTCCTGAAAGATTTACTTGTTCTCCTCCTTTGTATTATTATTATTATTATTATTATTATTATTATTATTATTATTATTATTGTTGTTGTTGTTTTTGTTGTTCTGGATATTTTATTTAATAAAAATTTTTTAAACAAGTGTGCTTTTGTCAGTAGTCATTACTTTGCCAATTTCATGAAACTTTGTTTGATTATGTGTCTTTTGGATGCATTTTTACAGTTTGCAGCATGTCAAAGTCATCCATTAAACATGTTCAATGAATTTCTTGTGAGTGCTGCCTGCCTTGAAGTCAGAATTAGCTTGTTTGTGAGTTAATTATTTTAATTATTCAGTGGCCTGTTGCATGAAGCAAGTTGAACAAACTCTGAGTTTCAGAGTAGGTTTAGAGTTGACAAATCCAGATAAATCCAAACTGGTTTAGATCAGGATCAGATGTTGCACAACACTCGGTATAAACTTTCTCTGTCAACTCAGGTTTAATCCAGAGTTTGCGATTAACTCTGAAGCGCATGCACCTGAAAGTGTGACACGTGCGGCAAACAGCCAATCACACGGAACATGCAGAGCATCCTTTTGATTCACTTCTCGCGAGAGAGCTGCGCAATTCACTTCTTTTCTGAAGATTAATGGTGCGTCTCAATCAGCTCCCTCTTTCCGTAGTCAGGGCACTGATCAGGGAAGCAGCCACATTCATTTACATGATATACTGATTCACGACCTAGGTAGTGTTGTATTAAATCAAGAAAATGCAATTACCCTCCCTCCTTGTTTAGATTTTGGAAGTCTGTTGCTACACATTTGGCCAATGTACTAAATATTAGGCATTGCTTACAATATTATTATTATTTATTTTTGTTTGTTTCTAAGAAATGTATTATACTGTATGGCCAGAGATGTACCGTTATTGTTGGATATGTGTGTGTGGTCCTATGTGTGTGCGCTCAAGGACACAGAGAACTGTGTTTCTACTCCTAGAACCTTATAAGGACATCAGCCATCTTGGATGAGTTTACTGGAGTTCAAGGACACAAAAGCCAGACATTTTTGTTTAATATAAAAAGAAAAGTAACCAATTAAAAGAAATTTAATTGATTACAAAAGCTGCCTACCTTGGCTTGATTTATAGTGTTTTAAGACTTTGAACAAGAACGTACCACAGAGGAGTCTTCTGACCAAATTGTAAGTAATTTTAAATGCTTATAATTTAGGCCAGACTCGACTTACTTTACCTAACCTGAGAATAATAAATGGCATTGATCCATCGACCCCTGGCCACGGTCGATCGAGCAATGCTTTCCCATTCGCTTCCGCACTCGTGCGCTTGAGTTTTAGATGTAAAAACTTGGGAAGCTAGTGAATCACCTGTGATAAAACCTGTAAGACCTGTGAGAGGGATTATTTATAGACGGCCCAGAAAGGGTTGAACGCACGTAGAACAGATAACATTACGAGCCAGGGAGCCGTAAAGGTTAAGAAAGCTGTAGGAGAGACAGAAAGTCTCACATGGCTAGCCTCAGAGAATGATAGGCAGAGACGAGCTAAAGATAAGACCTGTTAGTGAAGGACGCTTCGCTTATGGCAGGGAGAGCCCAGCAAAAATCCAGCAATGTGTTTAGGCTTATCCATGAGAAAGAAAAATTAGCCTTTCGAGCAGACACACCGGTTCTAGAAATGGAACGTGGCTCCTGTGACAGATGAAAATGGTCAAAACTTAAAGACTGAGGTAGGTCTAGCAGCTATACAAGAAGAAAAAGAGGAAATGGGGAAAATGTGTACCTGTGATAAAATTACAGTATAAGGCTCCTAGAAAAGGAAAATGTGATAGGTACTGTTGATACATAAAGCTAAAGAAAATGTTTTACATTCTTATAGGTGTGATAGAGTGCCAAAAAGAATACTATTTAAACCACCAGACCTGGATAGAAGATATCAAATAGTTGTTAAAATAGTTATAAATAAATAGAAGAAATTCACCTAACATTGTCAGAAGACAGTTTTATGAAGTGGAAATAGGCAGGCTACAAGTAGGACTTTTAATCTGTACCAATATGTGTTCAGTGTAAAATAGGTGTAGAGGCTGTAGAGAGTCTGTGAGCACAGCTCAGACTCAAACGTGTAACAGCGGTGTGTGTAAGATTGTCTCTCACACTGCACTGTCTGAGTAGAGAGAAGAGCTCATAGTTCAGAACGCTAGAGGCTAAAAGACTGGAAAACAATAGTTGTGATAACTGATAACTTTTCTTTTAATAGAAAGTTAAAGAATAGTTAAAAAGGAGTAACAATATTGTAGTATTGAAAGAATATAATTTGAATTTCCAGACAATGAAGATAATGGAAGATAGACTGTTAACAATAAACTTATTATAAAAAAAAAAAAAAAAAAAAAAAAACCCACCAACAATGCAAAGTAGTAGGAACTATATAAAAAAAAAAATCATCTGAGAAAAGATGATGCGCCAGGACCCTCTCAGCCATCCGCACTTCAGGATGAGAAGCCTGAAATAGGGAGAGATTTACAACAGAGACAGAGCCAGAGACAGAGTCAGAGGAGTTAGAGCTTGTATTCAGAGCTTGAATTTGACTCTGATACCGCTGATAGTGAAAGCAGAGAATCTGATATATTATATTAAAACTACTGTATATAATAGTCGACGTAAAAGTAACACTGTAAATATTGAATGATTAGCCTGAGCTTAAAGAGGGAAAACAAATATTCTGACATAGTGAGAAAAGAGATACTTAAGAGATACTAAAGTCAGGCCGGTGTTCACCCTTAACCGTATTGCTCAAACCAAGGGTCTAAAATGGGAAACAGATTTTAATGCATTAGGAACTATAAGTGAAGAAGTAACTAAAGTTTTAGATCTATTGTCATTAAAAAAAAAAAAAAAAATGGATTCTGAAAAGAGAGTTAAAGAAAGTAAGATGCCAGCAAGAATATCAAAAGCCAAGAGAGTGTTAAAACTGGCAGAGAGAATTTTCAGAGCCCAGATAAAGAGTTGGAAAAAGACCAAAGGTAACAGTGGGATTTTGATGATCCCAGTCTGGATTTTAACCCCCGGAGTTCAATGATGAACAGAATAGTGTACAAGAAAGAATATTGGAATTATAATTGTAAATATAACTGGGGTTAGTTATATTTTTAAATCAGTAAGAGTTAAAGGGAAAGGACATTAAAACTTATGTGGACAGGGGTCGAAGATGAGTCGAAGATGCCCCTGCAAGACAGACCTGTATCAACTGAAGTTTAATTAAAATAATGGAATTAAAATAATAAATTAAATAGGTTATTATTGAGAAATATCAATGGATAAAAGAAAAGTGACACTGAGATAAAAGAAAAACTGAAGCTTAGCACGATCTCAGTTTATAACATGACAGTACAATCTAGAGAGAGTTAAGAAAAGTTAAGAAAAAGATTTAAAAAACCAAATCAACAGAAGATTAAAAAAAAAAAAAAAAAGTAAATTTGTTGGACAATGACAAAATTTCATGGGAGAAAAGTGCCATAGTCTATACAGTGATGGGAGAAAAGGCTACAAAACACACTGTATAGCCTAATATATTGCAAATCTAAGGATACTTTAGTCCTGAATAAAAAAGGAAATAATAACTACAGAGGGAAAAAAATGCTAATACAATAGAGTAACTTAAAACAGTGATTAGTAGTCCAATTAAGTTTAGGAAAAAAAATAAGATTGAGAGTAGAAAACAGAGGCTACTTGAGAATGATTGACTAGAAAAGCCTAGAAAAGTTTAAAAAAGGGAGAGACTGAAATACCACAGGTTTTCTACAGAAAAACTTTGCTACCACAAGGAAAGAAAGAATATAATTTTTTATTTTGCTATTTAAGTAAAATATGGAATGTTATTATAGGTTATAAAATTTATTAGCAGTAAGAAATTGTAAGAGATTTTGCGATTAAAATAAGTAGAGAAGAGAAAGAAAAAGTTATAATTGGCAAAAGTGCTAATTAAAACCATACAATCCAACTATACATGTGAAGTATGAATTTTTATACAGAAACTGTATTTTTAAAGTCAAAATTATATTTTAAAATTATTAAAGAGGTTAAGAAACCTGTTACTAATGGTTAAATTTAAAGAGAGTCATTTAGGGTAGCGACTAAGTCAAGTTTAATGCTTTGAGCTGAAGGAAAAATCCATGATAGAAAAACAGAATAAGAGATGGAAAACTGATCTTAAATAAATTTAGATAACAATGTTAGGTCTATACCTAAGACATTTAGGAAAAGGAAAATGCTTTTACTTTACATAATAATAATTATTAATATTATTAGATTAAAAGTTATTTTAATTTGTGAGCTAGGTTTTTTAATAGTAGAAAGTTTTAAAGGAGTTTAAATGTCCATCCTTTCATCCTTCCAGCCTCTCAAGTTAGCCAAGGAAACACTCTGGATGGATGGTAGTTGAAATGTGTATTTAATCATTTGATTTTGAAGTCTTTTATAAAGAATAAAATGTTTAAAAGCTGTAGAAGTTGTACTCAAATTGCTTAGGAAGTAAAGTTTGAGGATACATATAAAAACAATGATTAATGATTTAAAATGAAAAAATTATTAATGATTGATGTGGTTGAGTTTTTAGTATTTTGGAATTTGACAAATACACAGTTTATAAAATATTACAAAATATAATACTGAAGGTGCCTGATGGTAAAAGAAGTTATAAATTATATAGTTTAATGGGTTACATTAAAATTGGAATATGTCGAATAGTGAAGCCTATTCACACTTAAAAGAGGATGATTAAACTAGACAGATTAAACAATAGAACATTAGACAATAGATTTGAATATTGATACAATAGGATATCAAGAATAGAAAAAGACATACCTGTTTGAAAAGAAACTGGCAATAAAGAAAATCCACTGTGCTTGATTGTTTTTGTTAATAAAATGTTAGCAGTTCTTTGTAAAAGATATTCCAAGCTGAAAAGTTGGGACCGAGGTTAGAAGTAGATGCAGCTGTAAACAGCTCATATGATGAAGATTTAAAAAGTGCCTCAAATACAAAAATGGCAAAGGAAGAAAAATCAATAAATGATAATAAAAAGAAAATAGATATCTTATGTTGTAACAGCTGTTAGTGATGAAAAAGGAAAAGAAAGAAAAAGAAAAAAGATTTGTTTAAAAAGTACAATTGTTTGAAAAAAAAAAAAAAAAAAATGTGCACTGAAGATTTAATTTTGAAGCAGGAGAAATGAGCCGAGATAAGAGAGTCAGTTCCAGGCACAGCCCAGAACGCAGAGCTCACGGGAGTGTCAAGGGCACTCAGAAAAAGGAGGAATAATTTCACCAGACATCCCAGCAACAGACAATAAAAGGGTAAAAAGATTTTTAATGAAAAAAAAAAAAAAGATTGTTATGCCAAAATGACAGGTAAATTTCTGATTTAGTTAAAATGTAGAAAAGTTGAGAGGACTTAACCTTTTTACCCAACCAGACAATTCTAAAGAAAAAACAGTAATATCTGTGGCAATAATAAAGCTCATAAGCTAGCTTGAATGAGAGAGGGGCAGTACTTGGACAAACAGAATGTAATAATAAAATAAATAAATAAAAAAAAAGATTTATGAACAAGTTTGACACCTAAGTGAAAATATGATCGAAGTTTGACAGATATGCCTTCCTGGTGTGACCCAGCACTGAGAGTGCACTCATGCAATCCCAGTGGCTGACAATCTAAAAATCCATTAACCATGTAACCCAATTAATTAAGGATTTAAGTATATTTTTCCTTGTTATACTCACATATATATACACCTACTCATCCTTTATAGTTCAATTATATCTTTAACAGCAATTCGTTGTAAAACCTGTGCCAAATAGATATGTGGATGATCCACTGAAGCAGCCGGAAGAAACAGAGAGAGAGAGAAAGAAGGGATCGCCAGAATGAAATTTGAAAATTTACAAACACAAAAGCATTTGTCATTTTAAATTCAGTAGAAGAGATAGTGACTGCTTTTGTTTTGACCACGAAACAGTTGTAGTATATTTTAGGAAAATGAAGAAAAAGTTTGAATGTTGATTAACTGAAATAATTTTAATTCAAGTATTAAGATGTTATTAATGAAATTAATGTTTTTAATTTTGTAGCTATTATTTAGCAAACTAAAAATTACTTAATGCAAAGTGAGGTACGAACTATCTGTTAATTGGTTTTACAGGTTCTATTACCCTACCTGTCTTATCTCTACATTTTCTGTTCAATGTTTGTTGACAGTATGCATTTCATTTTATGATTAAATTATTCTTAGTCCTAATATCTTTCTGACTAATTATCTTTACTAACTTTAAAATTTGTCTTTATCTTATTCATAATTTTATTGTTAAATATCTTCTATCACATTGTTTTTCTATAGCAAGGAACAAATTCCCTTTATATCAGAGGAAATGTTCTAATAATCCAACAGTTTCTTTGTCAACTATCCAAACTTAATTCCTATAAATCTTTTCAAATTTTAAAATGGTTAAGCTCTGTAACTTTATTCAGAATCATCACAGTAAATACTGTATATTCTAATACCTTCCCAACACATTTGTGCATCTTATCCTCAAGGTAATAATGACCCAGAGACTAAGTGAGCACATGGATGCCTAGGACTGTCTATGGTCCGGGTTACAGTGGAATACAATGTGATGAATGTCTGGAAGATATTCATCAGAAGTAACTTGCTGGTATATGTGGTAGGCATAGAATTTGGGGCATGGACCTATGGTGATTTAACCAGTAAAGGCAAAATTGAAGGGACAAAGGTGTAGAATCAGAAACAGCTGGGTATTTCTAGCGTTGTATCTGTAGTCATAACTTATTGACAAATACGAATGACATACAAAGCAAGGGGTTGCTGGTTTTGTCCCAGGAGACTTGGGAGAAATCTAGAGAGCCTGAAATCTTGCTTTAAAGATGGCAAAATGTTCCAACCAGAAAACTGGTTAATTGGAACAATTGCTAAAAGCTATTTAGAATATAGCAAAAGAATGCACAAATTTGTCTCCCAAGAAGGGGAGAATATGATGAAAAGTAGTATTATGCTTTATCAATTTTGACAAATTGGACAAAAATTAAGTATAAATAAAATAAATGTATAGCAGAGCTGAGTTTCCTGTGTGCCAGTGAACTTGTGGAAGGGGGAGAGGGGCTGTATCTCCAGGCAGGGAGCCACAGAAGGACAGGACAGAAGTTCTCTCAGCACAACAGGACAACTCACAGCAGGCTGCAGGGTTTAATAATAGTGAACAGGACCACCACCTCAGAACCTCAATTTCTTACCTGTGCCATGGGAAAGAGCTGGCACAAGATTAACAGAACAGTAAATTATTGAAAGGTTCTGATGTGGGTGGAGTAATTTTGAATTTACTTATCAGAAACAATGAAAGTAAATAAAGACCACAAAGAGCAAAAGCTAATTTTTGCCCAAAAAGAACAAAAATAATGCTGAAATGTAGAAACATCCAGCCAATAAGAACCAATTTTTGTGGGATAAATTATTAATTTTAAATAATTATAAATGTAGCAGGAACGTGGCTTTTAGTTGATTTTACTGTACAATTGATTGTACAATTGACCAAAGCTTTTGAAAGCAAAAGAATAAAAAAGTAGCAATAATAATTTCTGCTATAAAGAACAGATATATTTCTGTTGCATGTAAATACAACATTGGAAGAATCGAGCCAATGTGAGAAAAAATATAAGAATGTTACTGTAGGAAAATCTATAAGTTTGTATTACAGAAAAGTGGAAAAATATATTTAATATTACATAAAGGAAGATAATTTGGATTTGGCAGAAAATGCAATTTATAAAACATATTGGCACTGAAGAAGAGCGTCACCAAATGTATTGAAATTAAATGAAATAAGGAATACCTAATTGGTTTAAAACAGGCAACAGTAGACATTGAGACATATTCCTAAGATACATTTTTTAATTAAATATAAAATATTATATGATGAAACAGCTGAAAATTATGGGATATACAATGGTATGAAGAATCCACTAGGTAAAGTAGAGTCCACTGGAAGATATATGAAGTAAATGTGGGGTAAATATTGTAAAAAGCAGAAAACCCTCAATGATATTAGTATTACAGACTAAAACAACAAGATGTTTTGGGGAAGATGTTCAGATAGAGATGTATGAGTAGAGGAAGGCAGTACTTATACACGTGATTATACACTGTAAAACGAAAAGGGACTTTATAAACCTAAAGAAACATTACTGGAAATTAAAATTTTGTAGATAAGAAGGAAAAGTATATATATATTTGTTTAAAAGCTGGAATAATTTTGGAAAAGGGAAAGAGAAGGTAAACACTATAGCAACATTGGTCAGACTTGCCAAAGTTTAAGAAGAACATTCATGACAAAATAAATATACTGAATTGTGTAAGAATGTAATTTTAGAAAATCTAACAGAGACAAATCCTAAAAATCATAATAAAGTTAAGATTACGATGCTTATGTGGTGATATGGAAACAAACATTTTGAAAACTATTAATTACTGTGAAGTAATCAAGTAGAAGAATATTCTAGCATAAGAAAATTAATTTTATGTGGTGATATAAAACAGAGTAAGGATACTGTAAGATAATGCATGAAGAGGATAATACTACCTCGTGCTTGCAGAAAGAGTTAGAAATGAAAATGATTGTCTAAATAAATTAATAAACAACATAATAAAAATAATTGAATAAATATGCCAACACTTAAATATAGAATGTATGTTAATATTAGTGGAATACTTCATGGTTGAGAAGAAATGTATGTTGACAGAAGTGTATATGGACAGTATATTATTTGAGAAGAAAACATTTTTGTGCAGAATTTAAAAAGTGACAATATGCAGAAACCTAGAAAGAGTAATATTAATTAATGGATAAGTATGATGATAGCAAATAGAGCATATAGGCCAATAATATTTAGAGAGAGTCATGTAAAATAAATGAAGGAAAATATATGCCTCACTATCTATTATATTAGATTGTATTATATTATATATCTATTATATTCTCATATGTAGAAAGAAGATAACGAGAAGATTTGGACTATAAAGACTGAAAAGAGAGAAACTGGACAAGGACGGTCAATAAACTGAGAAAGCAGCCAAAACTATAGTTAATAATGAATGTTATTATAGCATACAATATAATTAAATGAATAATTGAAAATCAGCTTATTATAAATAAGATGTGCTAGTAGACATATTGTAATATTTGAAATGACAAGTCATTTTGCTGTGTTGGATGCAGGCTTATCATACCGGTGTATGAACACAGCAAGAGAACAGATGAGGAGGACAAACAAGCTCTCATTAGAAACCAAGAGCACTGAATGGCCTTGACTGAGTCTGAAAAGAGCACTGAATGGCCTTGACTGAGTCTGAAACCCCTGAAAGAAGGGGCAGAAGTAGCATAAGGAGTCCTATATAGTGTGTATATGCTTCTTATTCAGTTATAAGATAAACTATGATAGCAAGCAATGACAGCACTGCTTCCAGCAGCACTGAGACCTTAGCTGGGGTCAGTGTCCTTGTCCAGTGTACTTTAGGAAATCCTGGAACTCAAGAGAGCTTTAGGGGGAGGACTCTTGACAAGACGATTTAATTTCTGGGGTGTGTTTTGAGGATTACAAAAGTATAAGATGCCACCAGATACTGATGTACCAAAGGATGAACCTTATAATGGGGATTTATTTAAAGATCTATTATAAGAAATTACTTTATTAAAAGTATGGTTTATGCTTTAAATACTTGGAAGTTGTTGTGAATTAGAGACATGAATATATAGTATACTTTGAATATATAGTATAGGCAGCGGCTGTCGGCACTTGGTGTAATAGCAATTAGATTCTGTTTGCATGTGTGAAAATAGCATATTTCCTTAGTGTATACTACATATAGTATATTAAGGAAGTTAAACTATGTGTTATGGTAACTGAAGATGAAACTCTATGATTGTAGTACAGGTTATAAGATAAATTTGTAAATTTTTGAATTTAAAATATGAAAGGTTTAAATTATGGTTCTATAAGGTTCCCATTGTCAATTTTGTAAACAAAATTTGTCTCCCAAGCTTAAAATTTACCAAACTGATTTTTGATATAGAATGTATAATTTATGTTTGAATATAATTCAGAAAAATATCAGAAAGACTACTGTTGATACAAAGGTTTAATTACTGGATTGTTTTGAAAATAATGAATGTACTGAATGAATAATGAATGAACTAGAGAAACTCTTTTGTAATGTATTATTTGTAATGTGAATATTTACTATATATTATATGTAAATGCTCAAGAAATGATTACTGAAATAAGTGCAACAATTTTGAATGGAATTAATTGCTTAAAAATATTTCACCCAGAGTTTGGCAATTAGATATTTACAAAGTGATGAATAAGGAACCTTTTGCACCTTTTGTTTGAATTGGTTAAATGTATGGGGTATTTTAATTTGTAGTTGGAGCAAGAAACATCACTCCAGATACTAATTTTGTGCCCAAAAGATCAGAGGGAATGCAGACGGCCCAAGTTTCCAAGGTACATGGCCTGGAAGCTCAGATCCCCTTTGGCTTCTGCAAACTGTCTGAGCCAGGGGAGGAGCCGCACCTTCCTTTGGGAGGACCTGAAGGGTGTTGAAGTAACTAATGGATTCTTTGTAGGATCCAAATTTGGCTTATACTTGAAAATCAAGCAGAGCACACAGTTTTGCCCTTAAATGATACTGTACAGAGAAATATAATTGATTTATAATTATATATAATTGATAATTGATTAATTATTAAAATTATGGGAAGCAGAAAACTGGGTGGAATGTTACATGAATGTGTTACTAAGGAGTTTAAGAATTATGAACGAATGTACATGTTACTGTTAAAATTTGAAGTGAACAACGTTTGTGTGCCACAACTATGCTTGAGAATGTTGAATAACGAGTCAGGATAATTGCATGAAGGGGGTGTTGTATTAAATCAAGAAAATGCAATTACCCTCCCTCCTTGTTTAGATTTTGGAAGTCTGTTGCTACACATTTGGCCAATGTACTAAATATTAGGCATTGCTTACAATATTATTATTATTTATTTTTGTTTGTTTCTAAGAAATGTATTATACTGTATGGCCAGAGATGTACAGTTATTGTTGGATATGTGTGTGTGGTCCTATGTGTGTGCGCTCAAGGACACAGAGAACTGTGTTTCTACTCCTAGAACCTTATAAGGACATCAGCCATCTTGGATGAGTTTACTGGAGTTCAAGGAGACAAAACCCAGACAGCTTGCACCTGCGAGGCCTTGAGAAGGAACTGGAAACTTTGGGAAAGTTACAATGTACATCAATCAAGAAGATAACCCAACGTCTGCAATAAACAACAGGAGTATAAAAGACTGATGAGTTGATTGCCTCTTCGATACTGATACGTCAGTACCCCCGACGCCTAGAAGCCCAGAGCTGAGGACAAGAAACCCCAAGCTGAAGATGGGAAGCCCAGAGCTGACTACACCTTTGACTCAAAACAGTGATTACTGTATCTTATACCTTAATGATGAAGTTTTATTTGCCTTTACATTTTTGTTTATTATAAAAAGAAAAGTAACCAATTAAAAGAAATTTAATTGATTACAAAAGCTGCCTACCTTGGCTTGATTTATAGTGTTTTAAGACTTTGAACAAGAACGTACCACAGAGGAGTCTTCTGACCAAATTGTAAGTAATTTTAAATGCTTATAATTTAGGCCAGACTCGACTTACTTTACCTAACCTGAGAATAATAAATAATAAGGTTAAAGGTGTTAAGATCAAAATACACACCGAAAAACAGTAGCTAGGGAGCTGATTGAGACGCAGGGTAAGAGATTGTTATGAAAAATATCATGAAATTAAATGCATTTACAAGGCAGGAATAAACACTGCTGCAGTGAAAGTTTGAAAAGGCAGCTGAAAGAAAATATCTCACTATATCAATGCATGTGAATCAAACAAATATGCCTAATAATTTATATTAGATTCACAAAGAGCTCAAATGAATACACATAAGCTTAATTTGTTTAAAAGCTTTATATATTGATGCATGTATTATATTTATATCAATTTAAAAGCAAAGTTAAATATTAATTGTCAAGTACTATAACCCCAAATCAGAAAAAGTTGGGACAGTATGGGAAACACAAATAAAAAAAGAAAGTAGTGATTTCTAAGTTTACTTTGACTTGTATTTCATTGCAGACAATGTGAACACAAAATATTTCATGTTTTGTCTGGTCAGCTTAATTTCATTTGTAAATATACATCCTTTCCTGTCATTCAGACCTGCAACACATTCCAAAAAAGGTTGGGACAGGAGCAATTTAGGGCTAGTAATCAGGTAAATTGGTTAAATAATGATGTGATTTGAAACAGGTGATGTCAACATCCTTTAGGAGCAAAGATGGGCCGAGGATCGCCAGTTTGCCAACAAATACGTGAGAAAATTATTGAAATGTTTAAAAACAATGTTCCTCAAAGAAAGATAGGAAGACATTTGCTTATTTCACCTTCAACAGTGCATAACATAATTAAAAGATTCAAGGAATGTGGAGGAATTTCAGTGCGTAAAGGACAAGGGCGCAAGCCTAAGCTGAACAACCGATATCACCACATGGGCTCAGGACTACTTTGGCAAACCTTTGTGAAGTACCACAATACGTAGTTACATCCACAAATGCCAGTTAAAACTGTACTGTGCCAAAAGGAAGCCCTATGTTAACAGTGTCCAGAAGCGCCGTCGACTTCTCTGGGCTCGGAGGCATCTGGGATGGACCATCACACAGTGGAAACGTGTACTGTGATCAGATGAATCAGTATTTCAGGTATTTTTGGGGAGAAATGTACGCCGTGTGCTCCGGACCAAAGAAGAAAAGGATCATCCAGACTGTTACCAGCAACAAGTCGAAAAGCCAGGGTCTGTCATGGTATGGGGTTGTGTCAGTGCCCTTGGCAAAGGTAACTTGCACTTCTGTGATGGCACCATTAATGCTGAAAAGTACATAGAGATTTTGGAGCACAATATGCTGCCTTCAAGAAGACATCTTTTCCAGGGACGTCCATGCATATTTCAACAAGATAATGCAAAACCACATTCTGCACACAGTGTTGTGAAAAGGAATGGCAACATTACAAAGTGGTAAATGCTTTACTGTTCCAACTTTTTTTGAAATGTGTTGCAAGAACCAAAATAGGAATTTTGTTTTTTTGAAAAACAAAACAAAAAAAAAAACAATAAAAATCATGAGGAACACATTAAATAATGTGCTGTTGTATTGTCTGCAATGAAATACAAGTCAAAGTAAATTTAGAAATCACTACTTTTTTTATTTGTGTTTTCCATACTGTCTCAACTTTTTCTGATTTGGGGTTGTATTATATGAATTAATATAAATATAATAAATAATTAGCAGCAAAAGATAAGCAATTTTGTCCCTAAAATGTTTTCACAATAAACTGACTAAATTTGGAGCGAGAGATACAGGGGGAGTGGCTTTATTGCGTCAGATAATGTCACTTTACTCACAGCTGATTGTTATCCATGTAGTGTAAGTTACCATAGCAATGAACTTCGCTAAAAACCAATCCACCTTCATAAGCCCGAAAAACCAGAGTTTACTCAAACTAATCTTGAACTTACCTGGGTAGAAACTGAAACCGGCTCTGTGCAACAGGCCAAAGGGTTTCTATTTTGCTGTTTATTTTATTTATTTATTTTTTTGTTTGTTTTTGTTTTTGAGGCCCAACACATATGTGGTGTCAGAGCGTAACAACCCTGGAATAACATCTACAGAGTTACAACACAATTTGAAGGTAAGCATAACTTTTAGCATAAATATTTTGTTCCTTTGCATGCATTATTTATTAATTAACTTATTGGTTGCTTAAAATGAACCCAAAATATGTTGGAAATGAACATTTATTAATATTAAATATAATAGTTAAACAATAACCATTTATTAAATCATTTAATAAATGTTCACCTTTTGATTATTATTGTTGCCTCTATAATTATGTGTCTGATTTTCAATTTCCAACCTAGCCAGCCATAGTCATTTTTAAACAATAGTTGGGTTAAATAAAACTACCCAGCAGGTTGGGCAAACATTTAACCCAACTGCTGGGTTAAAACCACCCAATCGCTGGGTTTGTCCATTTTCAACCCAACTTTAACCCAGCATTTTTTAGAGTGTGACAATAATGGAAACATAAAGCTTATCAGTATGTCACAATATCACCCTGTTTGGACTTTGTTTTCTGCACCATTTCCTGCCAATCTGTCATCATAGTTATGCATTTCAATTCACTAACTTGCAATTCGAGTCAATATCAGTTAATATTCGAGTCAACTTTAAATTTTCTCAAGAAAAAAATCTCAACTAATGCTGTATAATATACATGGGTATAGGCTATTAAAGAACATTAAAAATTATAGTTAATATGTAATATGGTGTATATATTTAGCTAAATGCTCCTCTCTAGAGTTAATTTTTCTAGCTGACTAACGAGTTTATGGTCACTGAATATGTTTGTTCTGAGGTAAATGTGACGTTACGTGACATTGTTTACAAGCTCCGCGGTTGAAACACTGATTAAGCGATTATACGAGACATGATATGGATTTCGTTAAGTTGTAGTGTATCTTTTATCATACCTTGAGATGTTCATTCATGTTTATTTCGCGCTGTAACTGGTATTAAAGCGGAGGAGAGGATCAGTTCACGTGCGCGTCAGGCCGCCGCCTCTCTTGAACTGCTGCGACTGAACAACATCCATTGGCTGGTTATTGAAGAGGAATGGCGGCACGAGACAGCGGCATAGACAGTGTTGGTGGCATGAGTACTGTAAGTGATTGTGAAAATGCTTCACAATATAAAACAGTACTAAACTACTTCATACGTCATTTTGTTTATTTAATGTTTGTTTGTTTTGATTTTTTTGGTTTATTTCCCAGGCAACTACTGTAATGCTGTCCCGCACAGTAAGTTGTTTATACTTGTCAATAGCACAGTCTGATTTTACCAAATGGTTGTTGTCCTCTGTACATCAACTTTCTCAACCAATTTAGTGTTTGTCAGCACTTCGGCTAACTCACTTATCTGAACTAATGTTACCGTAATTCCAAAATGAAAAAAATGCTATGCTAAATAATTAAATAAATAAATACGTAGGTGTTGGTCTTATGCATTTAGCAGACGCTTTTATCCAAAGCGACTTACAGTGCATTCAGGCTAACAGTTTTTACCTAACATGTGTTCCCTGGAAATCAAACCCACAACCTTGCGCTGCCAAAGCAATGCTCTACCACTTAAGCCACAGGAACACTTACCTTATAATAGCCGTATATGACATGAACGACTGGGTAAAATCAGGATATGCATATATGTTTTAACAGTGATTATGACATGATGTGAGGTTTGACATCTGTTGTTTTGTGCTATTTTGCAGGACACCGATTACAGCACATCAGAGGATGAGGAACACCTGCCTGTTGTCCGCCCTTTGTCTCCTCCACCGCTACCACCACAACTACCCGTACCACCACCGCCTTCTCCTGTTCCTCACAATTTTGAAAATGTAATTTACACATTTAATGTACCCTCTTTAAATGAATAGTATTTGCCATTTGGTTTGGTTAATCTTTCCTTTGATTTTTATTCACACTCTTTTTTATTTGCAGGACTCAGATGACAGCACATCAGGGGTTGAGGAAGGCCCACTTGATCATCATCTTCTTCCTCCTCATCCACCACTCCTTCCTCACGAAGACGATTTTGATGTAATGTGTACATTAAGCATAGCCTATTTAATGCTGTAGTTGTCATTGTTTGGTACCAACAATGTTCGGTGTCCTCCGTACATCAACTTTCTCAACCAATTTAGTGTTTGTCAGCACTTCGGCTAACTCACTTATCTGAACTAATGTTACCGTAATTCCAAAATGAAAAAAATGCTATGCTAAATAATTAAATAAATAAATACGTAGGTGTTGGTCTTATGCTTTTAGCAGACGCTTTTATCCAAAGCGACTTACAGTGCATTCAGGCTAACAGTTTTTACCTAACATGTGTTCCCTGGAAATCAAACCCACAACCTTGCGCTGCCAAAGCAATGCTCTACCACTTAAGCCACAGGAACACTTACCTTATAATAGCCGTATATGACATGAACGACTGGGTAAAATCAGGATATGCATATACCCGTACCACCACCGCCACCACCACCGCCTTCTCCTGTTCCTCACAATTTTGAAAATGTAATGTATTTGGTTTGGTTAATCTTTCCTTTGATTTTTATTCACACTCTTTTTTATTTGCAGGACTCAGATGACAGCACATCAGGGGTTGAGGAAGGCCCACTTGATCATCATCTTCTTCCTCCTCATCCACCACTCCTTCCTCACGAAGACGATTTTGATGTAATGTGTACATTAAGCATAGCCTATTTAATGCTGTAGTTGTCATTGTTTGGTACCAACAATGTTCGGTGTCCTCCGTACATCAACTTTCTCAACCAATTTAGTGTTTGTCAGCACTTCGGCTAACTCACTTATCTGAACTAATGTTACCGTAATTCCAAAATGAAAAAAATGCTATGCTAAATAATTAAATAAATAAATACGTAGGTGTTGGTCTTATGCTTTTAGCAGACGCTTTTATCCAAAGCGACTTACAGTGCATTCAGGCTAACAGTTTTTACCTAACATGTGTTCCCTGGAAATCAAACCCACAACCTTGCGCTGCCAAAGCAATGCTCTACCACTTAAGCCACAGGAACACTTACCTTATAATAGCCGTATATGACATGAACGACTGGGTAAAATCAGGATATGCATATACCCGTACCACCACCGCCACCACCACCGCCTTCTCCTGTTCCTTACAATTTTGAAAATGTAATGTATTGTGTTTGGTTAATCTTTCCTTTGATTTTTATTCACACTCTTTTTTTTATTTGCAGGACTCAGATGACAGCACATCAGGGGTTGAGGAAGGCCCACTTGATCATCATCTTCTTCCTCCTCATCCACTGCTCCTTCCTCACGAAGACGATTTTGATGTAATGTGTACATTAAGCATAGCCTATTTAATGCTGTAGTATTAATTAACATGAACAAACAATGAATAATACATTTATTACTGTATTTATTAATCTTTGTTAATGTTAGTTAATGAAAATAAAGTTATTCATTGTTAGTTCATGCTAATTCACAGTGCATTAACTAATGTTAACAAGCACAACTTTTGATTTGAATAATGCATTAGTAAATGTTGAAGTTAACATTAACTAAGATTAATAAATGCTGTAGAAGGACTGTTCTTGATTAGTTCATGTTAACTAAAGTAGTTAACTAACATTAACTAATGAAACCTTATTCTAAAGTGTTACCCAATGTTCTTCTCTCTCTCTCTCTCTCTCTCTAGTATTTTGCTGATGACGAGGAAGAAGACTAAGCTCTCTTTTTAAGTAACAATGATATTGTTATTATAATACTTATATATATAAAAAAAAAAAAGTTCATTTAATAATAGCATTGATAAATAAAGAGCATTAATATTTTTTAGTGTGTTCATTGGTAATTCTTCTTCTTAATTTTTGCAAGGGACAAACTGATCTGTTTTCAGGGGTCAAAAGCCTCCTGTAAGATTCTAATGTTATTTCTATCAGTATCAAACTTAGATTCTCATTTTTAAAATGAGCCTACAGACATATTTGTATCAGCTGGGACTTTTTTTTTTTTTTTTAATTCTACATCATCTTTCTGCAAATAATGCAGTATTATGACATGCAGCTCAATCCAATAAACTGCATATGGGATGGATTTAATCATTTAATTCTACATCATCTTTATGCACATTACTAAGCTATAATTGCATTATGTATATCTAAATTGTGTCTACCAGTATATCGCCCACCCCTACTTATTGTGCTTAATACACTTGAACATCGAGCACGTCTCTAATTCGCGATCGCCTTCTGAGAGAGGCAGGTTTCATGCATGCACTTTGGCAGTGTGTCAGTCAGCACGAGCGCTGCAGCGAGTTCCTTTTCAGGATATATTCCACTTATAACTCTTTTAACATCAAGCCCGTCCCGCTCTTTATATTCTCATTCATGCATTTCATCACTCTGAAGTGTGCAATATATTTACATACTACGATATAGAGATTTTGCTATATCGTATAACGACAAACATTTTATTTCGTGGTAACGATATATATCGTCATATCGCACAGCCCTACATGGCAATGTTTCCTCAATCAGCCAATTCTGACTGTATCTGCACATTTCAGTCGATAAATAAATGCTTTAAAAATTCACTTAACCCGGTTACATACTCAAACAGCTGTGCATAGTGTAAATCATATGGAATGTGTGTCATTCATCTGTCCTATAGGTGGACTGAAGCAGCCGTTTAATGATGAAACTCTTCTCAGTCATTTAAGGTATCAGAGATGGCAAGTGAAGGAAAAGATTTGTGGAGAGTAACTATCCTCCGGTATTGCCAGTTCAATATACTGTAGATTCCAGTGGACATACAGCAGTGTATGTTCCAATACTACAGATGCTTCAAACAATGTTTAAAAATACAGATCTTCTTGATAGAATTCAAGAAGCCAAACCATCGCCACCTGGAATGTACGTCTCATGAAGACGGAACGTATTTCAAACAAAATGAGGTATTGTCAGAAGCAGGAGAGCTGAAATTGTCACTGATTCTGTATGTGGATGACATTGAACTAGCAAATCCTTTCTTGAAAACCCTGTCATCAGCACATGGTGGCATATCACCTCAATGCACCATTTTTTTTTTTTTTTTTTTTTTCAGACCCCACATACAGGTCTCGAGTGTTACTACAGACAGCCAAAACACATACAGTACATCAAAAGTCTCCATCGATGGCACAGAGTATGCAAATGGAACGTTTGTTTCTGCAGTCCAAGCAGGAGGACTTCCAAAATTCAGCAGGATTGAAAATATACTGCTTGTGAATAACTCTGCTTCCTTCCTTTGCAGGAACTACGAACCCTGGTACACTGAGCATTTAAGATCATTTGAGCTGACATCATCAGACATCTTCTCTGTGCATCAGCTGTCGGAACTAAATGACACAGTAAGTCTCACAGCATACACTATTGATGGACATTTGCTGTCAACACAGAAAAGATCTATTTTGATCAGAGATTTGGAGGATTAAACACATTTAGAAATGGGAAACCACACAGTCAATCACCCATAACCATTTGTGGTTAGAATAGTGTTAAAGGGATCGTTTACCAAAAATGAAAATTTGTATTAACTCACCTCATGCCATCCCACGTATATGACTTTATTTCTTCTAATGAACAAAACAGATGATTTTTAGAAAAAATACTATCTCTGTGAGTCCATATAATACAAGTGAATGAGTTCCAAAAAGTTAAATTCAAAAAGCACATATCGCAATAATGACAATAATCCGTAACAACCTCAGTGGATGAATGTGGA
The DNA here is from genome assembly GCF_019924925.1 of Ctenopharyngodon idella. Taxonomy (NCBI): domain Eukaryota; kingdom Metazoa; phylum Chordata; class Actinopteri; order Cypriniformes; family Xenocyprididae; genus Ctenopharyngodon; species Ctenopharyngodon idella. The sequence continues at coordinate 458,828 of NW_026138716.1, read as the reverse complement.
TGTCTTCTGGAAAAATAATGTCAGGAACATTCAAATATTTTAATCTGTAATCATGTGCTCACGAGAGGGTCAAGTTCATGCTTGGTGTAAATTTAAGCATGTTAAGTATGATGTCAGCATGTTGTTAAACTCGCGTGTGAAGTGCACAAGGATATACATTTTTGTGCAAGCTTCTCTATGTGTTAAAGTAAAAAAAAAAAAACAGTTACAATTATGAAAAATGTTCTTACACCATTTTACTCCAGAAGACATTGATTCATCTACTGTCATTATACGGATAGGGTTGGGTATCATTTTAACGATTCCAATTCCGATTCTGCTTATCGAATCCGGTTCTTATCGATTCTCGATTCCGATTCCAATTTTTTTTTTTTTTATGGAGAGAAAATAATGTTTTTACCTTTTTATTCTTGCCACATTTAGGCTATAACCAGTGGTCTGTAACTGTTTTTGTACATGAGTGTGAGACGCTGCTATTGCTAATATTAGCTGTATCTAGTGCTTTAGGACTCGCGGCTGAACTTAGAGTTCACACATCGCGTCTTTTGCACGCGCAAGTTCGTTATTATGTAGGCGCGTTATTTCAAAGGTTTCCAGACGCGCCTATATGCTTTTCAGAATGCCTCAAGCACACCGCAGGTCATGTGACAAGAACCAACCGATCAGCTTCGGCCTTTCCGTAACAACATCAAAAGCTCAGCCGGGTTTTATTTCTCATCTCCATAAATATATCTAGTAAAGCTAATGCAAGGGCTAGAAATCAGTTAATCCTTGATACTTCCTCGTCATCTTGCAGAGCGCAGTTCATGGTTGCATAGCAACGACAGATGCCACGGGAGCAAAAGCGCTTTGGAAAGGAGGAGAAAGTGGCGCGGCCGCGCTTTCCACGCGTTTTTAGACGCGACGGAATCGATACACAGAATTGAAATGCGCGCATCGTATCGAATACCCGGTTCTTTGAAAATTGGAACCGGTTCACGATACCCAACCCTATATACGGATGGCGTCATTATTGCTGTATGTGCTGTTTGAAGTGTTAACTTTTCAAAACCCATTCACTTGTATTATATGGACTCACCGAAATGGATTAATTTTCTAAAAATTTTCCACAAAAAATCTTAATTTGTGTTTATCTTAAGAAAGAAAAGTCATACATCTGGTATGGAATGAGAGTAAATGAGTTACATATTTTTGGTGAACTTTTCATGAAATATTCACAAATAACCAAAAACTCAATGCATTCTTTATTTTCTTTTAAACAGTAAGAATGGCAGCTCACAACTTCCTGTAGACGTAGTGAGGAAGATGACTCTGTCTTCATGTCCAGAATCTGTGAATGAGTTAAAAACAATGATAAAAGAAAAGTTTAAGCTAGACTTTGACTTTAACCTATCTTACGGGGATCCAGATTTTGACAGGCAGCTATGTTCCCTTGTAGACATAGAAGAACTTCCACGAAAGGCAGTACTAAAAGCTTTACGATCTATTCAGTTCACATTTATTTGTATAGCGCTTTTCACAATACATATCGTTTCAAAGCAGCTTTACAGAGAATGCATGTCAACATTACAATTTAGATAGAAATTTGGGAATGTCCGTGTTGATCCAGATGTTGCGTCATCTGAAGTTATCGCAGGACGGGTCTCCCAAGATAAAACAGAAAAGTAAATGGAGAATAATTAGCGTAGCTGCTGTTCATAACATTAAGCAAAGATAGTCATGTGCAATTGATCTGATATGAGATGGATTATGTGAATGCTTGGCTGAAGAGATGTGTCTTTAATCTAGATTTAAACTGGGTGAGCGAGTCTGAGTCCCGAACATTATCAGGAAGGCTATTCCAGAGTTTAGGAGCCAAATGTGAAAACGCTCTCCCTCCTTTAGAGGACTTAGCTATCCTAGGTACAACCAGAAGTCCAGAGTTTTGTGATCTTAAAGAGCGTGAAGGATTGTAGGGCGATTAGAAGATCGGTTAAGTACACAGGAGCTAAACCATTTAGAGCCTTATAGGTCATTAGCAGTACTTTATAATCGATACGGAACTTAATAGGTAACCAGTGAAGAGATGATAAAATTGGTGTTATATGATCATATTTTCTTGACCTGGTAAGAACTCTAGCAGCTGCATCATTTTGTACCAATTGTAGCTTGTTTATTGAGGAAGCAGGACAACCAGCTAGTAATGCATTACAGTAATCTAGTCTAGACGTCATGAAAGCATTAACTAATTTTTCTGCATCAGAAATCAGGGCTCTAGGCATATTCACAACAGGTTGGTCAGAGTAATGCATCTACTTCCTTTGTGTTGCAAATAATTAACTTAAACCATATGCAAAGTTTCCTTAAACATTTCTCATTCTTTTTCTCACTATCCTGTTATCTGTCATCTGAAGACGTCTGAAATATGTATTCATAATCCCTGGTAGACAGCTTGAAATTTGATCTATTGTAGAGATTTTAGTATGTGTTAATGGAAATAACGTTTGCATCGTGTTGAATGAGAACAAGATTGAGTGGCTAAGTTAAACAAAACTAAATTGATTTAAGTAAAGAAAGAACATTTTTATTTTGTTTTGATTCTGATGTATTTGTGAGGATAATTTATAATATTTTCAGATAATTAAGAATAGTTTAGTTTGCTCTTTCCTGCATTTTGCAAAGAAGAACTTGCTTGCTTTTTCCGCAAAGAAGGAATTGCTTGCTCTATTTTCTGCAAAGAAGAACTTGCTTCATTAAAATAAAATACAGAACTGCTGTTGTCAATTGGACAATTAAGGAAAAGCAGAGCAGATTGCTCATATACAGCTGTGATGACAATTTATGTGGGGTCAATTTGATTCATGCCATTCTCTGAGTGTTCAATTTCCAGAAGAGGCTGTCCCAACCCAAACAAGAGCGAATGGACTGTGCATGCCAGTGGGGGAAAGAGACTCAAAGACCCAGGCTGCAGAGAAACACAGGCACTGGTTGATGGGCCTTCACCTCACCCCTGAAAGAGGAAGCTGACACTTCTGAGGGCTGGCAACGAAAAGACTGAGTTAATGCAGAAACAACAAGAGTCAACCTCATGCTCCACCTGGTCCTCATCACTGAGAGACCCAACGCACTGGATGAAGAGAGACACTAAAACAGCCAAACAGGCTCAACTGACTGATGATACAAGTGGGGGACTTCCATCTCTTCCTCGTGTGTGTGTGCAGGTACTGCATATACAGTGATCACTACAGAGAATGCCTCAAAATTGGACTTGTCATCACAACTTACAAATTGGTAATTCACTAGTCTAGCAGTTCACTAGCAGTTCTTTATTTTGTTAATCTACTGCACTTTTCTTTCAATAAGCTCCAGTCCAAGCCTTTATGAAATGGAAGTTAAGTGTTAGCTTGACTGATGTTCAGTTAAAACTGGGTCTGGACTTAGTTAGAGGACATTGCTTTCACTAACTAGGAGTTTTTACCATTTTGAGATCACGCACACAGGACTTTTTGAGAAGACTGATTTCTCATGTCTGCTCACTAGTCACTCTGGTCAGTCCTGGTCTAGTCCTGTCATGTCAAGCTCCGATCTGCTCTGTTCTCTGCCCAGTTTACCTGTGCCTGCAGTTCAACCCTCTCTGGTCCCGGATGTCTACAGGTTTCGGACTCATGCCTCACGGTTTCTGCGCTTGCATCTCTCCTCTGGATTTGTTGATCTTTCCTGGACTCATTCTGGTTACCAAACTTTTCACCTGTCCTTCGACTATGCTCACCTGTCAGCCATGTGCAGAGCCCACTTTTGTTCAATACATTTTCTGAACTGCCTTTGCTGCTTATTTTTTATTTATTAAACTATATATGAAGAGTTTGGTTCCAAAACGCAATAAATGCCATTTTTTTAGAGAAAAAAAAAAAAGGAATTGAGTTTCCGCCAAAATCAGTATTGTATCTGGTCGGTTTTGAAAAGTCACTTATTAATTTTGCGTCGTGTTATTCTTTCATGTTTTCTCCCTTTCTTTTCAAAACGCGACAAATGCCAGTCTCCCTTCTCTGCAGAATGAGATATATCCGCTCATCCAATCACAGCGCACCATTCCACGCACTGTAAACAGTAATGGCGGCGCTCTGAATACACCCGGCATCCTAGATTTCCTTACCTGCTTTGTACTTTGTGATCAACAAAAACAGAAAAATGAATAATTTTGACGGCATTGATGAACCTGTGGTGGTTTCTGCGGTGGGGAAGAAACGCAATTCATCGAAATGTAATCATTTACGTGAGGAGATTAAGAAGATGAGGCACTCGAGTCAGGAGGAGGAAAAATGCTGTTCCTTGTTCCACGACAGCACCAAACTTCTGTCACGGTCCCCAAAACTGAATCATGAACAGTTTTTAAAAGCCGTTTTTAATACCAATGTACTCGGCAAATGTGTTTATTTTAACCGTGCGGTGGCGCCAGATACTCTGTAATCGGTAATGACAAATGGAGACATAATTAATTTACAACATTAACAGGATGACTCGTTGAATTCATTTTGGGAGCGACGACTGAATGTATTTTTAGTCAAATGCCTGTATATAAGATTAGTACTGGCAAAGTTCAGAGGCTGTCATATATGTTAATCAACTTACTATGTTGTATATTTTCATTATGAAAAATAACTTTTATATCGATGGATTAATTGCATTTTGAAAAAAAAAAAAAAAAACGTGTCATGGATTTATTGCATTTTGGGGAATAAATAATCCGTTTTTAATAACAAACCTTTGAAAATCAAAATCTAGATTTTAATGTTTAATGTTTTTATAACCAAAAGATGCTATGTGAAAGTTTGAAACAGAAAATAGTGGTTTTCATCTTGCTGGTTTCTTGATAAAGAAAACACATTTTTACTCAAATTAATCAAAATGGATTTATATCATTTTGGAACCAAACTCTTTTATTTATTTAAATCAAAAAATACAGGGGGGAAAAAACAGCAATATTGTAAAATATTATTACAGTTTAAAATAATGGTTTTCTATTTTAATATACTTGAAAATTTAATTTATTTCTGTGATCAAAGCTGAATTTTCAGCATCATTACTCCAGTCTTCAGTGTCACATGATCCTTCAGAAATCATTCTAATATGATGATTTATTATCAGTGTTGGAAACAGTAGTGCTGCTTAATATTTTTTATAACCTGTGATACTTTTTGATGAATAAAAAGATTTATATTGTTAAAAAAGTAAATAATTTCTATTTTGAAAAAATGCTGTTTTTAACTTTTTATTAATTAAAGAATCCTGAAAAATCCCTCGAAGGAACAAGTGATGAAATAGTCTTTCCTGATGTCATCCCTGCCACCACACCATTATATAATCCAGGTCATCAAACAGCCTCCGGGACATGTGATCTTAATGAAAAAAGAACAGCATTTATTAGAAATAGAAAGCTTTTGTAACATTACACACTGCCGTTAAAAAGTTTGGGGTCAGTAAGACTTTTTTTTTTTTTAAATAAACTTTTTTTTAAATAAAGCCTTGACCGTAAGTTCATCTGTTTATGTAGGTCTGTATTTAACGTACAATTTGCTTTAATTTACAATGACTACATGCTCACAGTTCATGTGTTCGGGTTGTGGCCCGGAGGACTCCTTCCCACTCGAGTTTGACCTTGCTAAGTAAATGTCGGCCGCAATTTTTAAATCGCAGTTGTTTTTGGCTAATAGTCCGGTAAAAAAAAGTGCACAAAAACACTGGATATTCATACCGAGAAAAGAGGTCCACTAGATGGTTCAAATGAGCTCGGTGCTGCTGAGATGGATGGAGATTTTCATTTCAAAAAGACTCACACTGACTCAGCCAAGCCGAGCAGACTACAACGCCCATAATGCATTGCGGAATGTAAACAAACTTGGCCGTGTCCATTTTAACTCGGCGCGTTTGAGAAGTTTTTTCCTGCCCTGGAGCCGATTCATATCATAGAGAATCATAGAGGGCATTCACAGGACCTTTGCATTTGTGTCTGTTTGTTTTGGGGGGATGATACTTCACCGGTATTTTGACTGAAAGTTTAACAGCACCTTTATGAGGCATTGCATGGGTTTGTGCAATGGACTGCAACAGAAACTTTGACAATTTTCAGCACACTTCCCTGCTGCTCCTTTCTTTCCTGAAGCAAAAAGGCTGCCAAAATAGTGAGCTTAAAAGAGAGCTTGATGATCTTGATGAACAGCTAAAGCTGCCTAGTACAGAGATCTTTTGCATGAACTTCAGCCTCAACTGCCAGTCAATGCTGGAGGACGAGAGGTCTGTGTGTTACATTCAGGGCTTGACATTATAACACCCGCCGAATGCAGGTATATTTCAGCTGTGGCTGGTAACACAGCCACTTCCACTAGCCACTTTGGCGGGTTGAATATAATTTCAACCTACAGCCTAATCAAAGGTGGCCAAGCTTGTCGTATCACAAAATTACCTTTCAATCACAATTCTTGATGAAGAGGATTGTAAACCATTGTCAGTGGTTTAAGTCAAAATATAGTAAATCTATTCTCCTGGTTAATAAACAAGGCTGCAGAGCTGTGCTACGGCCATCGCTTCTAAATGTTGCTGTTTCTTTTCTGAGAAATACAGTTTTTCCATTGGTTTGGTGTGTCAAATCTAACAGTGAATATTACAGTACCCATGAGCCTTATCGACCATTACTATGGTGATGACGCCAGCTAAAACTACCCGAGGACCCACCACCAAGACTCCTCCTCCGAAAAACGATCCCATAGGTCGTTTAAGCGTGTGTCGTCATCAAATGACCTTTGACTGCGATGAGAGGAAGGAGTGATCTTGAGCGTCGTAGTCCAGGTGTGTTTTATTTTATTTTTTTAAAGTTATCGTTCTGATTGTCTGCAATTCATGCGTAAGTAACAATACCACTGAATTAATGTGATTTTACTACAGTTAGTAGCTCGATCCTAAAGCCCAGTGACCACAGCACTTCCCATATTTTTACCATAGTAACTGTAGTTTTACTGTGGTATTTGTAGTTAAATAAGAGTAACACAACACCACTTTTAACACTGTGGTATTTGTAGTTTAAACACAGTAACAACATTTACCATGCTTTTACCACAGAAACTGTGGTTTCACTGTGTACTATTTGTAAAGCACAGTAACACACTTACCATGGTATTATCACAGTTACTCTTACTTCAGATCACATACTCCTCCATCTCCCACAACAACTTTTAATCCAGTAGCTCTTTTAAAAAGTAATCTCTCTCCCTCTCTCTGTCAAAGACTTGTTGAACCTGTCTTGTTTGTGGAGAGGGATGAATTTGGCCATCTTGTGTATTTACAGAGAAGACAAAAAGCTGCGAAGGCAAACAGTATTGTTAAATGTTAAATAGCTGTGGCGTGGACTCATCCTTGGTGTGAAGTGGCCTTTAAACGGCTTACAACAATCCCGGTAGCATGTAATCATGTTTAAAGGAATTCTTATCTAGAGTTCCCAGGGAACTTGAGCTCCAAGCTGGCACTGAAAACACTCAATGCTGAGGTCAGACTTTACAGAAGTGGTCAGTTCGCATGGCCCAGCCTGAAGAGAAGCGGGTCTGAGGCCAGAGATGGAGTCTTTTGTATTAAATATTAGAGTACTTTGTGGCCTCCAAGTGCAGCACTGCAGCCTGAAACCATCATCAGTTATCCGCTGTGAAGACTGCTTTTCCAAACAGCTCTACTGTAACAACTTAGATGTTATGGCCCATAAAAATCACAACCGTGAGATTGTTGTGGTAAGTCCAGTGCAACCATTATAAATATTAATATTATAAATTGTTTATTGATTTACCACCTCCTAAATATGTTTTCTTATGTTAGGACTTCATCCCCTGCTTGAGAAAAAGCTGCACCGCATCAGTGGTGCCGATGAACTATTTGAGCTGCTTCAAGTTCCTTGGTGTTCACATCACCAGGGGACCACACATGGTCCATCCACACCGATGCTGTGCTGAAAAAGGCTCATCAGTGTCTTTTCTTCCTCAGACAGCTGAGGAAGTTCAGTATGATCCCCAAAACACTCAAATCATTTTACACATGCATCTGACTGGCTGTCCCTGCCTGGTATAGGATCAGCACCGCCCTCAACTGCAAAGCTCTGCAAAGAGTGGAAAACACTGCGAAGACCATTGTTGGAGGTGAGCTTCCCTCCCTCCAGGACATCTACACCAGTTGGTGTGTGAGGAAAGCACATAGGATCTTCAGAGACTCTTCAGAGACTCCAGCCACCCGAGCCGTGGACTGGTAAAAGTATACTGTGATTATTGCGTTCGTTTTTTTGTTCTCTGTATGGTATAATATTGTACCATATATTGTTCTCTACCTGTATTGAGTCCCTTATTAATACTGTGTATACTGTTATACGAATATATTCAATACTTGTCATCAGTCAACCATACTGTCAGACTGCAGAGTTTGTGCAAAAGAATTTCATCACCTGCACACCTCGTTCATGTTATTGTGACAATAAAGTGATGTGATTTGAATTGGTCACATCTTTTGTTCATCATTCAATTTTTAAATTTGTTCAATTTTTAAATTGTTTAGAGACGTGGAAGATTGTGGTAGGGAGATGGATAAACAAGCAAGAGGAAGAAAACCAGGGGAGATCTGATGACGAGAAGGAAACTGGATGTGATTCTGTGGTGCTCAAGACATTTCACCATGCAATCAAGTTTGAGTCCAAGTCCGAGTCTAAAAGGGGCCGAGTCGGACTTGAGTCCGAGTCCTTAACATCCGAGTCTGAGTCGAGTCCGGCCGAGTCCAGAAAGATTTAAATGATTTGAAATTGCAATTGACCTTTTGCAAAGACCCTCCCCTATTAGTTACTTTTGCTACACTGCTCTCACGCAACACATCATGTTCTCACACAGTGAAAAATACATTGCGAAGCAAAGAGGACACTGACAACGCACCAACGGACAAGACCGAGCAGGAATTTTTAAGAAATTCAAACAATAAATACCGTTTTGTGGCAGTTTAATGTGTAGCACCTCAGTTCAAGCAGCATGTGAACTGATCATCTCTTCTAGTTATAGCATGAATTTAATATAAATGAACATCGGAACTGCAAAAAGATATGTGTCAATACACACCATTTTTCAAGTTCAAGTCCACTGACGTTAATCTACTAACTGGTTTGGTTTGTTTGTCGGACAACATGGAGGATATCTGCATTATAATAGGTCAGTTCAGCTGTCAATCAAACTCCGGTGAAAGGTCAATTGTAAACTCGACACTGAGTTCTAAAATAGTAAAGACATCATTAAAGTACTCCATGTGGCTTCAGTGGTTTAATCTCAATTTTATGAAGCGACGTGAGTGCTTTGTGCAAAAAACGTAATTTACCACTTTATTTACAAAATAATATTATCCAAAGTGTGTTCAAGCAACAATGTCAGCTCTCGTGTGAATTCAAAACACAAGTCATGATGCACTTGTGAATGCACGTTGCAGATCAATATTTTCATGAATAAAGTGGTAAATTATGTGGGTGTTTTTTGCGCTCGTGTCACTTCACGAAATAATAACTGAGGTTAAACCTCTATAGTCACATGGATTACTTTAACAATGTATTTCCTACCTTTCTGGACTTTGAAAGTGGTAGTTATGTATGGAGGGACAGAAACCTCTCAATTTCATTAAAAATAACTTAATTTGTGTTCAGAAGATGAACGAATTTAAGGTCTTACGGGTGTGGAACAACATGAAGGTGAGTAATTAACGACAGAATTTTCATTTTTGGGTGAACTAACCCTAACCCTCAGAGCCAGGGGTAAGAGATATGTCAAATATGCAGAAGATGCTGGGAAACCAAAGAATGTGCAGGAGCTGGAGGATTTTTCTGAAGAACATTGGGCAGTTTAACTGCTCAGTGGTCTGTTGCACAAAGCCGGTTTCAGTTGCTACCCAGGTAAGTTCAAGATTAGTTTGAACAAACTCTGGTTTTTCGGGCTTATGAAGGTGGATTGGTTTTTAGCGGGGTTCATTGCTATGGTAACTTATGCTACACGCCTAACCTGCTCCGGAGCAGGTTTTATTCTGAGTTAGAGATCGCAAACCCAAACTCAACCAATCAGCTTTGAGTAAAGTGACATGTATCTGATGCAATAAAGCCACTCCCCCTGTATCTCTCGCTCCAAATTAAATCAGTTTATAGTGAAAAGATTTTAGAGACAAAATTGCTGTTAATATTAATTGACAATATTAAACTTTGCTTTTAAATTAAAATAAATATAAATTTTTATATATTTTATATATATTCCTGCTTTGTAAATGTGTTTAATTTCATATTTTTCATAACGATCTCTTAATCTTCGGAAGAGACATGAATTGCGCGGCTCTCTCGCGAGAAGTGAATCAAACTGACGTTCTCCTTGTTCCGTGTGATTGGCTGTTTGCCGCACGTGTCACACTTTCGGGTGCACGCGCTTTGCAAACTCTGGATTAAACTTGAGTTGACAGAGAAAGTTTATACCGAGCGTTGTGCAACAGTTGATCCTGATCTAAACCAGGTTGGATTTATCTGGATTTGTCAACTCCAAACCTACTCTGAAACTTTTGTTTGTTTAACTAGCTTCATGCAACAGGGCACAGGACAAACAAGGGACTCATGAACAACCATCACAAAACAAACAAACAAACAAACAAACAAACCAGCCGTTGACCGTCCAGGTATAGTGGCACACAATATTAAAAATCAAGTGTATGTAATTTGTCTTGTGGACTAGGCTATACATAATAAACATCTGTTAAGTGAAATAGCAAGGTGTACTGTATGTAAAATGTACGCCAAAATGTTGCTATGGTTACTATGTCGGTTTGTCAATTTCATGACTCACACAGAACAAAAATTTAGCGGATTCATTTCCTCCCACGTTTAAATGCAGTTATCTCTCCTAAAACTTTGCAGTTTAAACGTGACTACTGGTCTTCTAGCAACATGAAAAACAATTATTCTGATTGTCAATAGCGTTCCCTTTAAGCCGTCACTTACCACGTTCTGCACTCTCACGAAAACACTTGTCATAAACAATGGAGCAGTCCACACTGCACAGTGAATCTCATCGCGTCTAGAGTAGACTTTGCTGGTTATGAGGGGATTTGCGAAAATATAAAGCTTGTGCTGATTCTGAACACATACATTTTGAGCGAATTCTCCGCATGGTGACTCTAAACGCCTCTGATCTGATGGGCCGTTGCGTTCACGCGCTCAACGTACATGTCTGCGATTGGCTACAATGCTCAGCGCTGCAACAATACAATGTAAGTAGTTTCGTTTTGTTTTTGAATAGTTCTATAGTGTGCCCTTAAGTGCCCGGACTCGGCTGTACTCGGCAAGGTTATAATCGTTAACGAAAACGAACGAAAAAACGAAAACTAGGTGGGAAAAAACATTGTCGTTTGTGTTTGGCAAAACTAACTAAAATAAAATAAAATTACAGATTATATGTCCTTATTTTCGTCTTTGTCAGCTGCATTTCCTTTCCCTGCGTCTCTCACTCACGTGTCTCACACACACACAGCCCCTCCCCTCTGTGCACACCGCGTCTCCATGAGAACGAGTATAAAAAATATTTTTAATTCTAAATATAATTTTGTCAGTGTGTTAATGTCGACCCGAGAAGCAATTTCTATTTTAGAAAGTTAACTAGTCGCAAGTTTGAGGTAAAATGCACTTGGGTTGTCGATGTCAAAACACTATATAAGCTGTGATTCAAATATTAAATAATGTTATGCCATTTGTTTACTCTTACACTGAATGTTTGCTGCTTCAATCCAGATGAGTAGGCTGTTGTATAGGGTAAATTTAGTATAGGGTGTGAAAATTGTACAGCTGTGGTATTTGTATAGGGAGTGAATTCTGTATAGAAGATGTGTAGATTTTTGGTACGGCGTGTGGATTTTGTAAGAGGTAAAGGAATTTCAATGGGGTGTGAATTTTGTATAGGGTGTTAAATGTGTATATTTTGTGAAGGTGTGAATCATATTTAATATACTAAAGTTCTGTGTAACGAATTATTAACGAAGGAATTATTTTGATCACCCCCTCTCCCCCCCCAAACAAGAAATTCCGACATTCCATGGCATCATGGCGGTACCGAAAGTTGGAAGAAAGCGGCAGAGTGTGCCTGAATATGAATATGACTGTGTGTCACACACACTAAAAAAAAATTGAAAAGCTGTATTTAAAGTTTTTTTTATTTGTTATATGTCATGTTCTTTTCTCAGATTGAGTTCCCTGACAATCTGACAGAAATGTCTTGTTGTGGCTCAAAAATGGGTTGAATACACGCAGTTCATGTAGGTCTTCTTTAGTCTGTTGGCTCTTTAGGTTTTTTACTGGCACACGTCACTTACACATTTTGCACTTACTGCGGAGTGTTGAGACTGTTTACATATTTGTGCTCATATATACAAACCCGATTCCAAAAAAGTTGGGACACTGTACAAATTGTGAATAAAAAAAGAAATGCAATGATGTGGAAGTTTCAAATTTCAATATTTTATTTAGAATACATCATAGATGACATATCAAATGTTTAAACTGAGAAAATGTATCATTTTAAGATGACATGGCGTCCCAGTCCAAAAAGAACTTCAAATTTTGATTCGTCTGACCACAGAACAGTTTTCCACTTTGCCACAGTCCATTTTAAATGAGCCTTGGCCCAGAGAAAACGCCTGCGCTTCTGGATCATGTTTAGATATGGCTTCTTTTTTGACCTATAGAGTTTTAGCCGGCAACGGCGAATGGCACGGTGGATTGTGCTCACCGACAATGTTTTCTGGAAGTATTCCTGAGCCCATGTTGTGATTTCCATTACAGTAGCATTCCTGTATGTGATGCAGTGCCGTCTAAGGGCCCGAAGATCACGGGCATCCAGTATGGTTTTCCGGCCTTGACCCTTACGCACAGAGATTGTTCCAGATTCTCTGAATCTTTGGATGATATTATGCATTGTAGATGATGATAACTTCAAACTCTTTGCAATTTTTCTCTGAGAAACTCCTTTCTGATATTGCTCCACTATTTTTCACAGCAGCATTGGGGGAATTGGTGATCCTCTGCCCATCTTGACTTCTGAGAGACACTGCCACTCTGAGAGGCTCTTTTTATACCCAATCATGTTGCCAATTGACCTAGTAAGTTGCAAATTGGTCCTCCAGCTGTTCCTTATATGTACATTTATCTTTTCCGGCCTCTTATTGCTACCTGTCCCAACTTTTTTGGAATGTGTAGCTCACATGAAATTCAAAATGAGCCAATATTTGGCATGACATTTCAAAATGTCTCACTTTCAACATTTGATAACTAAGCATTTTCAAAAAATAAAAACTAAACTGAATTTGAAAACAAAAAGTCAAAACGAAATAAAAATAAAAACTAATGAAAAATGCAAAACTATAATAACCTTGGTACTCGGGAAATTTTCAGAGTCCAAAATGTCAAAGTCCATGTCAAGTCCGAGTACAAATTCACCCGAGTGCGTGACAAGTCCGAGTTCATTGAAAATTGGACTCGAGTCCGAGTACCCCATCTCTAACGATCTCTTAATCCTCAGAAGAGACATGAATTGCGCCGCTCTCTCGCGAGAAGTGAATCAAACTGAACTTTCAGGTGCACGCACTTTGCAAACTCTGGATTAAACTTGAGTTGACAGAGAAAGTTTATACCGAGCGTTGTGCAACAGTTGATCCTGATCTAAACCAGGTTGGATTTATCTGGATTTGTCAACTCCAAACCTACTCTGAAACTCAGTTTGTTCAACTAGCTTCATGCAACAGGCCACAGGTGTTTTGTAGCAGACGACTGCTACCATGGAGCCGCAGCAGTCAACTGACGCTAGGGGCCGTCCTGAGCCTCTTTGCTAGTGTGGCGACAGTTTCTATATTGATCAAAGCTGATTCTAAATTAATTATTGAATTCATTGTTCCTCTCCCACGCCTAAATCCACTTTGATATGGAGAGAAAATTATTTGAATTATTTGAAAAATTATAAGAATTATTTGCGTATATATTTAAAAAAAAAAAAAAAAAAAAACCAACCTAGCTACAAACACCCGCACATGTATTCAAAGCAAAGCGATGTTAAAAGGACAGTCATCACATTATAAAATGCGGTTATATTTTTTCCGGCATCACCAGGGCCCTCCCTCAGCCCGGGGCCCTGGGCTTAAGCCCGTGCATTAATGCGGCCCAGGATGGAAGAACATCCGTCAATGTGCACTTGATCATTGTTTGTGTTCAGATGTTCCGCGGATGTTATGAGTGCGAGCACATGTAAAGAGTTTTCTCTTCTTTCAAATGTAGCTGTATACATTATTATTACTCGTCTCATCTGTGTTTGTTGCAAAGATATCTAATTATGGTCAAAGGTTTAATGGACACAGGCGAATTGGGTGTTTGAATAAAGATCGCAACATTTTAATGATTATTCGTGCAGCTCTACGATCTGTTAATTTTACTAACCAGACCTCTGCAGATCTCTGTCACAGGACTGTACTGAAAATAATATGCAGCATTTGTTTCTTTTAACCCTGCAGTGGCCATATAAGGGCAGGCCGATGGAGAAATCATTCCTGTATGAGATCGTAGCAAACAAAAGAAATGGGATAGATGTGGATAAGTGGGATGACTTCGCCAGGTAAGATGGATCGCTGCTGGCTGATGATCGTTTTCTAATCTAAATTCATCTAAATGAAAGTGTGTGTTCTTATGGACAGGGAGTGCTATCCAGAATAACTTTGAGTATCAGCGCTTCCTCAAATTTGCACGAGTTTGTGAAGTGAGAGGAAAGAAGCATATTTGCACCAGAGACAAGGATTGTTTGGGTTCTTCTACTTGAGTGTGTATTCATTGATTTAGTTGATTAAGTGCACAATGCAAGTGATTTTAAATTCAACTTCTACACATTATAATGGATACACTTAACCAAGAAGAACTAAACTTGGTCCTGTGAGGTCACAGAACTATTTTTGTTTTCTAGCGGTTTGACGTGTACTTCAGACATGTGCGCCATGTGGTGATGAGCAGAGGAGGACACACAGCCAGGTATGAATACATCTTTACATTGTTTTTCATCGATTTTTTTGGCATGTAGTTAATTTATGTTTGTTCATTGTTCACGTTCTTTAGACAGGACGGTGAGAAGTGTGTAAAGGCAGCAGCCCCCACTGACCCTTCTCCGTCCTCACCACCCTCAACAAGTCCAGCTCATCTCCGGAGTGGCAGACGTTCTCTGAAGGCTTCAGCAGAGCCACGGCCAGAGAGAGCTCCTGGATACAGACGGTCCAGGCAGAGAGAGAGAGAGAGAAGGGAGGGTGTGGTATACATATAAACATTGAAAGAGAAAGAAGGCAGAAATCAAGAAAGCTTGCTGCCCCTTCACTTCTGTGCTGGGTTCCTGGATACTGTGCACAACATTTATTTATGCTTGTTTTATTGCAAGCTTCTATTCTTTTTATTTCTACTTTGGTTTTGTTATTGTATATAGTTCTCTTCACTTTGTTTTATGTTGTATTGTTATAGTGCTTTGTTGTACATAGTTCTTTAGTGTTTCCAAAATAACATTTCTCTTAACCCATTACTTAATTTCATTCTTTTTCTTTTATTAGTACCAGTGCACTTCTTCAGTATAAATATTAAAATATATTATCATGAGACCGGAAGACAAATTAACTCTTCCCATGCCAGCAGCCCCTGGAATTTTACCCTAACCCTAATTAAACTGTGGGAAGACTTGATGTAGACGTTCAATAACATAACTGTGTTACGACATGACATCTGCAGCAACACGGGGAATGAAGTCTTCACTTTGACGCGCAACACATGTACAAAAGGACAAGACGCGCAGATACATGTTGGGAATAGTAATAGCTGTTGTCCTGTGCAAATACTCAAAGGCTGAATGGATATTCAGTAAATGGAAAGGATATTCATATTTCAAGAGCACTCCTTGAACAAGGTTGAAGAGTAGGGAGGACCGTGCTTTTGCAGTGACAGCCATAGCCGCGGCAGAGGCAGACTTAAACACTAGGCAAAGGTAGGCGATCGCCTTTGGCCCCCTAAAAGGCTTTTTTTTATTGATTTTTTTTATACCAGATGCGCACAAGTGGTTGCTGTACTTACATAACCGCCTGTGCGTACGCTTTATATGTGCTACTGTTGAAAACGTAGGGCCCTGTGATTTGTAATGCATTACAATGTTGCGTTACTCCCTAAAAAAGTAACTAATTGTGTTACTTAGTTACTTTTTTGTAGTCTGCTCAGCTTGGCTGAGTGAGATTTATTCGTTTCACTTTTGGTGTGGAAGGGCCTTAACATTTGCCAAAAAACAGAACTTTTTTTGTCGTTATTAAAAGACAAATAAGCAAGCCCAGCCCGTGTGAGAAAAAGTAACACAAAAGTAACTTAACATTACTTTTCACAACACCCACAATGCATTGCAGAATGTAAACAAACATGGCTGCGTCCGTTATATCTCGGCGCGTTTGAGAATCACACTGGGTGAGTCTTAGTAAAAATACATTCATAACTTTACTGCTAGTGCGTAGACACAGATGATGTTTCAACCTGCAGAAAGGCCATGTTTATACTGTGAAAGACAGCTTTATTTATTTAATAATATAAATTAAAAACAGGTGCCAGGAAGATGGATTTGCCTTGGACCTGACCAGAAATGGGGCAGATGGACCTAAAGTACACTCCTCAAGTGCCACTCTGTCCAGATGAGGATGTGCCCAAGAAGATGCCAGTGTTGTGCGGTCGCTCCTAACCCTGCAGCTCATGCTGTCCTTAGACTCCTTGCTAGTCTGGCGACAGCGGTCTGAGCCATGGGGGCATTTTTAGACAAGCCTAAGCGCTATCCAGCGAGCAGGCCAGGCCATGGAGCTGCTGGGCAGTGACGGATCCATGATCAGCATGACCAGGCTCTTTCAGCCAAAGCAGCCGCTCCGCAGTCGACGGTGAGTACATGGCATCGACAAAAAGTGGAGCCATGATGAGTGATGGGGAGTTAATTGAGCTGCACATTTCATTGTTCAAAACATTTAGAGTTTACATGCTGTTCCTTCTTGTATATAGTTAATTCCATGTTTCTTAAGAGTTTTAGTTCAACTGTAATTTGTTTAATTTATTATTGTGATTGTTTGTTTCGTTTTGTCATTCATTTATTAATCATTGTTATGTGCTTTGTATATAGTTCTGTGTTCTGTTACAATCTCCCCTTTTTAGGTCTAGGGAAAAATGTAACAAAAATGAGAGAGACCATGGGGAACTTGTCATCCCCAACCCCAGCTCACAGAAGAAACACTGCCAACCAAAGATCAAACTGAAGCATAATTTATTAAAAAAGGGAAGAAATAGGAAACAAAAGCTTTAGGAGGGAGCAAGGCCAAAATAATAAACAAAAAGATCCTAAATAAATTTTATTTACCTATAACAAAAATGGGGAAAAAAAAAAAAAAAAAAAAAAAAAAAAAAAGCAATACTTCCGTCTCACTCAGAAAAAACAGGAGAAAACAATGAATTATAAAGAAAATGGCACATAATTGGCATAGTCATCATATTCTTATTCTGTACATATAGTTGCTATTGTCATTTTTTGTTTATGTTTTCAGTCTACGTTTGTCATTTCTTCTTTTGCTGTTAATGATCTGTATTTGTCATTATTCAAGTCTTATTTGTTGCACTTTATTAATCGTGTCAAAATGCTCAAAGACAAACTAATTTTGTTAAAACTCTAATAGAAATGTGCGGGCGTTTCAAGTTCTGCGCGTGAAGTGCATCAAGACGCGCCGCGTCTAGCAGCAAGCAACTAACAGTATCAGTATCTGGACAACGCGGACAGACCGAGTGGAGCTGCCTGTGTGCGTGTACACTCATAGGGCTCGTTCTCACAGAACGCGTTTGTGCTTTGAAAAATGCGAGATGCGGGCAGTGGAATGGGGGAAACCGCAAGGTTTCGAGACGCTTTTTTAAACTGTAGCATTCATTAACAAAGTGTTATAAATACCATAACGTATACTACAATTTACTATAGTATGGTGTTGAGATACTGGAAGCAGGACGACAAGCAGGAGAGAGAGTGCAAACTCAGTGCAATGGAGACTCTGGATAGCTTCAAAAGCTTGAATCCAGCAGCTGTCAGCAGCAGTTGCGAGAAACCAGTGCTGTACTTGGTGAACGCCTACACACCGGTGACACCGGTGAGCTTTTCCACAAAATTCACCAGCAACCTCAACCGTCCAGGTTCAGACGTCCACAGAATTCGGTGCGTGAGGACAGGAACAGGAGACGCAATTTCTTGCAGTGGAAGAGACCCAGTTAAATGTGTTCATGCTTCCTGGCCCTAAAATACCAGGCCTTCTTGACTGTCCAAACACACCCAAAGCTGTGATCTTGACCAAGGCCGTGGGAATATGTGCGTACGCTGCCTGAAACAGAAAGCCCAGGAGAGGATTTGGCTGAAAAGCAGGCGAAGGCAGTTACGACGGAGAATCGCTGAACTGAAACGGTGTTCATTCCGTTGAATGTGGGGAACATTTTGAAAAAACAAACAAAAAAAACACCCATGTAGCTCTACCAACTCTAACAATTTTCCAAAGAGGGTCATTATCTCTGACATTTTAGTTTGAATTGTAAAATCTGAATGTGTGCTCAGTTAAATTATCTTTTCAAACTGTTCTGTTGAACACAAAGGAATCCATCCATCATCCATCCATCCATCTATCCATCATCCATCCATCCATCCATCCATCCGTCTATTCATTTGTCTGTCCGTTCATCTGTCTGTCTGTCTGAGAGATATGGTTCATGTGCAGTATGTGTGTGTGTAGTGTCACTATGATGAAGTATTATTTTTACAAACCAAGAGATAAGATAAAACTTTATGTGAAAGTGTTACTTGTGTTACTTCCCTTTATAGAATAGGAAAAAAAAAAAAAAAAGTAACATTTTACATTCTCAACTTTAATGGCAAATTAAAATAGTTAATGCATTCATGGGTATATTACATTTACATTAACAAGGTAGTGATATAATGATACCATAACCATAGATGTAGTTATGGTGGACATTTACTATAGTGACCACTGTAATAAAAGGTTTAATGAAACAAAATGCAAGACATTTTCAAGTCCATCTATTTATGTAAAATAAGCTTAGGTTTAGGGTTCAGTGGAGTGTAAGGGGCATATTTAGAATTTTATTTAGCTCCTCGACATCACACACACCAATGATGGAGGCCATTTTGTGTTGTTTTGCCCTGTGTGGGGCAGTGAACAACAAAATAAAATATATAAATCACTTCTCAATTTTTTATAATGCTCTTCAACGTCATTCATCCACAAAATGATGGAGGCTACATACTCTAGCATATATTTGCTGAGTCTTTCACATATTACCACACATATTAGCATATTTTTGCTGTGTCATTCAGGCCTATCGCGACATTTCGGAAATGTATTTATCCTTCTTCAGGCGGACCAGAATTTAGGTACTGGATGTCCTGTTGGGTCATGACATGACGTCTTCAGGTCTCCGGCCAAATGCCATCTGTCCATTGATACCAATACAGGACCTAGACACAGAACACTAGCGCACATACACAGATACACATGATTCACAGCTTCTTCAAGGCTGAAGTTGGCCCTGTCTCCAACTGTAAACAGGAACGTTCCTCAAAACATACTGATAAGTTGTACTTTTCTCTCAGTGAGAGGCACAGACAATATTCATCATTATTCTCTAATGTTTGAAAAGGAAAATAAATGCTTTAACATAAGTTGATGAAATGAACTTAATCATCATAAATGATGATTAATAACTCAAAAGACATGTATTGACGCGGCAGTGGATTCTAGAATTCACCTTTCAACTGTCTTCACCCATGTGTGCGGTCGGCTTTCATCAAAATTTCAACGCTGATCCAACGCACTCTTTAAACACTGAAATGTCAGTCTCAACCAAAATGATGCTTTGGACCAAAAATCTACATCGTATCAATGTCACCATGCTATCTGGGTACTTAAGAACACATAGCGTATAGAAAATAAATTGTAAAAAGAAATGTTTATTCATGAAACTTCCTTACACAACTTAAATTATAAAGCGCTTTTTACAGTGCAGATTGTGTCAAAGCAGCTTTACAGTGATAACTGGCAAATCATTTTGGCTGCACAGACTATTTTGTGATCTTGGTAATTATGAAACCCTGTGTACGGCCCTTGGTATGCCAAAGAGAATAGCCTATGTTTGTTTTTGTTTTTTAACCTCCAAGAATGTGAAATGATATTTATGTTTACCAATAAAACAATATTGCAAACAGCACCTGATGTTTTTAAAACCTAGAAACGCCCCTGGTTGGGGACACTCTATATGTTCAACAATGTTTTTGATCTGCCTGCATTGACACCTTTGTATGCGAACTGAGCTGAGCTGGACGATGACATGGCTGTTTTCTCCAGAGCTGATATATAGATAAATTACTAAACGAATAACTATTGATTTTTACTAAATCAATACTGAATTTACTTTAGCTGGACAATGACACCATTTTCTTCTAGAGCTGCGTTTGCTAGGGGGGTTGGGGGCATGCCCCCCGATAAAATTTTGATTCCACTGGTGTGCATATGTGCATTTTAAGACGTTTGAAGGCCAAAACAAGGGAAAACAATAGCTTCAAAACCATGTCAGTATTTCACACATTATTTGTCAAGCACAGCCCGATAACAGATACATAAACATGAGTATCAGGTTAAATGTTGCAATGAATGATCCACAATACAAACTGGAAATACAGAAGAGGATGTTTAATGCTACTGATAGTTCAATTGAAGAGGTTTAATGCTACTGATAGTGGTGAAATATCAGCATTCTTGGAAATATAATAACCAGTTGGTTTACAATAAGGTCCTATTAGGCAATGTTTGTTAATGTATTAAGTAACATTATCAATGAGCAATACAATTTTTATTTACAGTAGGCCTAGTTATTATTCTTTGTTAACTTTATAAAAAAGCCACTGTTCACTGTTTGTTCATGTTAGCTCAGGTCCATTAAATAATATTATCATACAACTTACTTTTGATTTTAATAAAGCATTAGTAAATGTTGAAATCGACATCAATAAAGATTAACAAATGCTTTAAAGTAGGCCTATTGTTCATGTTAACTAAAGAATTAGCTAATGTTAACTAACAAATGGAACCTTATTGTAAATGTTACCAAACAATAATAAAGAATCAGGACATTTTCAATCAATATTGAGGGTATGATTTAATCCAGAATGTAATTTTTTTTATGTGTAAGTCTTTAAGTTTTTCACAGACAGAGTTTAGATTAAGCCAGGATTAGGCCTTAGTTCAATAAGACATGTAAGTTGCTTTTATAAATGTGCCCTAGAAAAAATGAATAAATTAAAAATATAACAACATTATTTTATAAAAGCTACTTATAAATGTGCCCTAGAAAGAAAGAAAAAACATTACTGGTGGTGTGCTTTTGAACCAAAACAATGACACTTTCAGTTAAAGCAGCTCAAACATGCATTTTAGTCTGGGACTAGCTTAAGCCTGGTCTGTGAAATATATCTTTAATGACATCTTTGACACAAGTTAAGCATCAAAACTTAAAACAATACTCTTCCTACTACTAATGGAAACGACATGATTATGTTTGTAAATGCTTATGGCTGTTACATCTAGTAGTAAACATTTACATTACACTTGATTTCCACCAAATAGCACTAATATTCCTCCTTTTGTTGGACTTTAAATGTCATTGATCAATTTTTAACTTAAATACTGCTTTTATAAAACAAAATGTCATAGCCTATGCTTGTTATGCCTTAGTTAACTTCTTTTTAGAGCTGGGCAATACTATGTTTTTCCGCAGCGTTGAAATCAGGCAAATATAAATGTCAGGAAACCCGATTCCTGGTCATATGAAAGTCATTAAATGTTAATGGACCACCGCATCGTTGAATTTAAGCTAAAAGTTACCTTTCTTCGTGTTCTGCCAAAAATAAAGAAGACTTGTTCGATTCTTTTTATTTACCATTTTCTCTCAGAGGACTATGCGGCGCTGACTGCGTTATTTATTTTTTAAATTGCTGTTGCGCGTGTAGCAGTTGTGTATTTAGAAAATTATTTTGTGATTCCACTTGTCATGACCATATTTGGGGTTTCCTGCCGCCATGCTGACTTGGGGGGGTCAGCGCACTTTGTTGCTTCTCAGTCTGCATGAGACGTCAGAGCGGTAGGTCGCACAAAGTTCAGCGGTGATTCAATTAGGGCTGTATTTCATGTAACAGTTGAATTCACATGATATATTTGTATGATTGTGATTCAGAGCCCCTCTGTGATGTACACTCAGATGTTTCATTGATTATTTTATTTTTTTTATTCGCTAGTTATTTTTAATATCTGTAATTTTCTCTTAATCACTCACGTGGTCTGTGTGTGTGCGGGGGGAGGGAGGAAGAGAGACAGATTTCAACAATCACCAGTCAGCGACAGCTCCGAGTCCGAAGTGCTAAGATTAAACATCCAATATTTGCTTAATTCGTATAATATTTCCCCTAAACTCAGGGGCCTGTTCCAGGCCAAAAACATTCGGGGCTAGATTTAAATCATTCGGGGCTCGAGCAACAACAACAGCACAGTGGAGGTATTGGATGACGATGATGACATTATATCACTACCTTGTTAATGTAAATGTAATATACCCATGAATGCATTAACTATTTTAATTTGCCATTAAAGTTGAGAATGTAAAATGTTACTTTTTTTTTTTTTTTTTTCCTATTCTATAAAGGGAAGTAACACAAGTAACACTTTCACATAAAGTTTTATCTTATCTCTTGGTTTGTAAAAATAATACTTCATCATAGTGACACTACACACACACATACTGCACATGAACCATATCTCTCAGACAGACAGACAGATGAACGGACAGACAAATGAATAGACGGACGGATGGATGGATGGATGGATGGATGGATAGATGGATGGATGGATGATGGATGATGGATGGATGGATGGACGGACAAACACCTTGAGAGTTTTGTTCTGCAGTATTTTTTTCCAAAAGATCTTCCTTTGTGTTCAACAGAACAGTTTGAAAAGATAATTTAACTGAGCACACATTCAGATTTTACAATTCAAACTAAAATGTCAGAGATAATGACCCTCTTTGGAAAATTGTAAGAGTTGGTAGAGCTACATGGGTGTTTTTTTTGTTTGTTTTTTCAAAATGTTCCCCACATTCAACGGAATGAACACCGTTTCAGTTCAGCGATTCTCCGTCGTAACTGCCTTCGCCTGCTTTTCAGCCAAATCCTCTCCTGGGCTTTCTGTTTCAGGCAGCGTACGCACATATTCCCACGGCCTTGGTCAAGATCACAGCTTTGGGTGTGTTTGGACAGTCAAGAAGGCCTGGTATTTTAGGGCCAGGAAGCATGAACACATTTAACTGGGTCTCTTCCACTGCAAGAAATTGCGTCTCCTGTTCCTGTCCTCACGCACCGAATTCTGTGGACGTCTGAACCTGGACGGTTGAGGTTGCTGGTGAATTTTGTGGAAAAGCTCACCGGTGTCACCGGTGTGTAGGCGTTCACCAAGTACAGCACTGGTTTCTCGCAACTGCTGCTGACAGCTGCTGGATTCAAGCTTTTGAAGCTATCCAGAGTCTCCATTGCACTGAGTTTGCACTCTCTCTCCTGCTTGTCGTCCTGCTTCCAGTATCTCAACACCATACTATAGTAAATTGTAGTATACGTTATGGTATTTATAACACTTTGTTAATGAATGCTACAGTTTAAAAAAGCGTCTCGAAACCTTGCGGTTTCCCCCATTCCACTGCCCGCATCTCGCATTTTTCAAAGCACAAACGCGTTCTGTGAGAACGAGCCCTATGAGTGTACACGCACACAGGCAGCTCCACTCGGTCTGTCCGCGTTGTCCAGATACTGATACTGTTAGTTGCTTGCTGCTAGACGCGGCGCGTCTTGATGCACTTCACGCGCAGAACTTGAAACGCCCGCACATTTCTATTAGAGTTTTAACAAAATTAGTTTGTCTTTGAGCATTTTGACACGATTAATAAAGTGCAACAAATAAGACTTGAATAATGACAAATACAGATCATTAACAGCAAAAGAAGAAATGACAAACGTAGACTGAAAACATAAACAAAAAATGACAATAGCAACTATATGTACAGAATAAGAATATGATGACTATGCCAATTATGTGCCATTTTCTTTATAATTCATTGTTTTCTCCTGTTTTTTCTGAGTGAGACGGAAGTATTGCTTTTTTTTTTTTTTTTTTTTTTTTTTTTTTTCCCATTTTTGTTATAGGTAAATAAAATTTATTTAGGATCTTTTTGTTTATTATTTTGGCCTTGCTCCCTCCTAAAGCTTTTGTTTCCTATTTCTTCCCTTTTTTAATAAATTATGCTTCAGTTTGATCTTTGGTTGGCAGTGTTTCTTCTGTGAGCTGGGGTTGGGGATGACAAGTTCCCCATGGTCTCTCTCATTTTTGTTACATTTTTCCCTAGACCTAAAAAGGGGAGATTGTAACAGAACACAGAACTATATACAAAGCACATAACAATGATTAATAAATGAATGACAAAACGAAACAAACAATCACAATAATAAATTAAACAAATTACAGTTGAACTAAAACTCTTAAGAAACATGGAATTAACTATATACAAGAAAGAACAGCATGTAAACTCTAAATGTTTTGAACAATGAAATGTGCAGCTCAATTAACTCCCCATCACTCATCATGGCTCCACTTTTTGTCGATGCCATGTACTCACCGTCGACTGCGGAGCGGCTGCTTTGGCTGAAAGAGCCTGGTCATGCTGATCATGGATCCGTCACTGCCCAGCAGCTCCATGGCCTGGCCTGCTCGCTGGATAGCGCTTAGGCTTGTCTAAAAATGCCCCCATGGCTCAGACCGCTGTCGCCAGACTAGCAAGGAGTCTAAGGACAGCATGAGCTGCAGGGTTAGGAGCGACCGCACAACACTGGCATCTTCTTGGGCACATCCTCATCTGGACAGAGTGGCACTTGAGGAGTGTACTTTAGGTCCATCTGCCCCATTTCTGGTCAGGTCCAAGGCAAATCCATCTTCCTGGCACCTGTTTTTAATTTATATTATTAAATAAATAAAGCTGTCTTTCACAGTATAAACATGGCCTTTCTGCAGGTTGAAACATCATCTGTGTCTACGCACTAGCAGTAAAGTTATGAATGTATTTTTACTAAGACTCACCCAGTGTGATTCTCAAACGCGCCGAGATATAACGGACGCAGCCATGTTTGTTTACATTCTGCAATGCATTGTGGGTGTTGTGAAAAGTAATGTTAAGTTACTTTTGTGTTACTTTTTCTCACACGGGCTGGGCTTGCTTATTTGTCTTTTAATAACGACAAAAAAAGTTCTGTTTTTTGGCAAATGTTAAGGCCCTTCCACACCAAAAGTGAAACGAATAAATCTCACTCAGCCAAGCTGAGCAGACTACAAAAAAGTAACTAAGTAACACAATTAGTTACTTTTTTAGGGAGTAACGCAACATTGTAATGCATTACAAATCACAGGGCCCTACGTTTTCAACAGTAGCACATATAAAGCGTACGCACAGGCGGTTATGTAAGTACAGCAACCACTTGTGCGCATCTGGTATAAAAAAAATCAATAAAAAAAAGCCTTTTAGGGGGCCAAAGGCGATCGCCTACCTTTGCCTAGTGTTTAAGTCTGCCTCTGCCGCGGCTATGGCTGTCACTGCAAAAGCACGGTCCTCCCTACTCTTCAACCTTGTTCAAGGAGTGCTCTTGAAATATGAATATCCTTTCCATTTACTGAATATCCATTCAGCCTTTGAGTATTTGCACAGGACAACAGCTATTACTATTCCCAACATGTATCTGCGCGTCTTGTCCTTTTGTACATGTGTTGCGCGTCAAAGTGAAGACTTCATTCCCCGTGTTGCTGCAGATGTCATGTCGTAACACAGTTATGTTATTGAACGTCTACATCAAGTCTTCCCACAGTTTAATTAGGGTTAGGGTAAAATTCCAGGGGCTGCTGGCATGGGAAGAGTTAATTTGTCTTCCGGTCTCATGATAATATATTTTAATATTTATACTGAAGAAGTGCACTGGTACTAATAAAAGAAAAAGAATGAAATTAAGTAATGGGTTAAGAGAAATGTTATTTTGGAAACACTAAAGAACTATGTACAACAAAGCACTATAACAATACAACATAAAACAAAGTGAAGAGAACTATATACAATAACAAAACCAAAGTAGAAATAAAAAGAATAGAAGCTTGCAATAAAACAAGCATAAATAAATGTTGTGCACAGTATCCAGGAACCCAGCACAGAAGTGAAGGGGCAGCAAGCTTTCTTGATTTCTGCCTTCTTTCTCTTTCAATGTTTATATGTATACCACACCCTCCCTTCTCTCTCTCTCTCTCTGCCTGGACCGTCTGTATCCAGGAGCTCTCTCTGGCCGTGGCTCTGCTGAAGCCTTCAGAGAACGTCTGCCACTCCGGAGATGAGCTGGACTTGTTGAGGGTGGTGAGGACGGAGAAGGGTCAGTGGGGGCTGCTGCCTTTACACACTTCTCACCGTCCTGTCTAAAGAACGTGAACAATGAACAAACATAAATTAACTACATGCCAAAAAAATCGATGAAAAACAATGTAAAGATGTATTCATACCTGGCTGTGTGTCCTCCTCTGCTCATCACCACATGGCGCACATGTCTGAAGTACACGTCAAACCGCTAGAAAACAAAAATAGTTCTGTGACCTCACAGTCAAAGTCCAGGGGACGTTCGGGGTTGGGTTCTTTTAGTGGCCCTCGTCGGACCAGCCTGGTGAGGGCTTCCAGGTACCAGTAGCTTCATTTATATTTGATGCTTTTTTATATCTCATGTGTTCTGTATCCATTTTGTATCTTTTAAATTTTAAAATGAGTCTATCAAGACTCAAGTGGGGGATTTAATCCTCATCATTCTTCTTATGTATGCTTGCTATATTCAGTAGTTCTTCAAAGTGTTCCAATGTGACAGGTCACGTTGCCACGTTTGTGGTTAGATATTGGACGAGTACTGCAGAAGCGATGGTGTTTTCAGAATTAGTTGCTCATTTGAACTTGATGTACCTTTGTATGAAAATATGTCTGTTTCCATTTCAGACCTCATATTTTCACCTATCTTTGACATTTGACCACTCTGACCTAGTCGTTACCCCAAATATGATATAATGGATAAATCTGTTTGACCGTTTCTTGTTAGACCAAAACATAAGTTTGAGTGGGATGTAAGTTTTCCTATGCTTATGGTATAAAACGGACTGGGTCTTTGATAGTTTGGCTTTTCCTTTGCTGTTTTTGCTTCTCGCATCTCTTCTGCATCTTCTGCTTCTGCTTCTTCTCTCCTACCTCTCATTTCATTCTGCAAATGTCTTAATTTTGTTCCTTCTTTCTCTATATTCTGATCTTCATCTGTTAGATACAATATTTGGGATTTTATTATTAACTATTAATTACTTAATTCATTTGTTTGTCTCTATAATTTTTAATTAATAAATTTGTTATTCCTTATTCAAATTTGATCTCTCACATAATCATTGCTGGACCGCCTGGATCTCATTTTCTCAAGTTTTTGCATCAATTACAAAAATAGAAATAAATACAATTGATACTATAATACACAGACCTCTTCTCCAGACCACGAGCCTCCTGGCTCTGGGACGAACATGTCTTAAGTATAAGTCAAAGCACAGGAAGACAGACTTCATTTTGTCAAAACACTACACACAATTCACAGATCCACACATCAGTTGTTTTCCAAAATGAAACACTTCATTCAAAACTATACATTAATTTAACAAAACTCAACTTTGACACCGTATGGAGCACACATGGTTCAAACATTCTGATTCTGTTTGATTCATTTACACACTGCTGAACATATTCTAAATACAATATATTACACAAACAAAAACATTTGTGGAGACAAAACAAAAGCATGATTTTAAATGGAAAAAAAAAGAAGAGGAAAAACACCTAAGCATCATCTCTTGGCCTAGCTGGATCTGGCCAAAGCACTTCATCCACATCACAGGCGATGTCCTCTCTCTCAAGACAGCGAAGGAAGAATCTTCTTGACTGGTGAATCCATCCTTGCACAGACCCTGCATCAATCAATTAGGCCACAGGCTCCTCCATGACTTGAATGCATATCCTGACAGGAGATTGTAAACCTTCCATGTCAAAAAAAAGAAAAAGAAAAAGGAAGGGACAGTATGGTGGGATGTATTGGAGTGAAAATTGTGGATGCTTATGAAACCAGTTTTGGACCAGAGCAGATATTTGGAAATTTACATTGTCCCAGATGACAATGTGTCTCATCTGCTCTGCATATATTTGGTCTTCTGCTGTGAAGATTGGAGGGCCCCATTCTGCGTGATCACAACATACATTGTGATGTTACCCATCACGTTGGCCCGGGACATTCTTCCATTTTGTTGAAGACACATAAACTCACCTGTTGCCTTTTTGTAGTACTTGCACCTGATTGTTGAGTTTACAGTTAAGCACACAAGTGTCTGCAGACCTGACGGCCATGTTTGATCAATTGGTTTATAGGGGTGGTATTTTAGACAGCAGTGTCTTGAAATGGCAAAGAAGTGACATTATGTTAGATTTCTGTGTCTAATGTAGAGAAGTGTGTTTAGTGTTTTGCAAAAAGTGTGAGGCTGAGAATGTGCTTATAGTTGTGCAGATCTGGACTGAGGTTTTGCTCTTTGAGTGTAGAGTTTCAGTAACTGTGTGTTATTTTTAATTTTAGTGTGTAAGCAATCGTAAAAACTGTAAATCCCTGAAGAAGGGGTGATTTACAAAAAAAAAAAAAAAAAAATGTTGGTCATGCTGTCAAGAGAGGGGATTGTGAATTATTCAACATCTCTCTGCCAATTAGGTTTTGAATAACTGTGTGTATGTGATATCTCCAAAAACAGAATATCATGGCAAAGGTGTTTGCTACATGAGACAAATGTGTAGCCACGCCCACACTGACGACGGACAAGCGAGTAGACACGTGTAGACACGCCCACGCCATTTGTGACGGTAAATGTGAGTTCGTAGAGTTGTTTTAAAAACCATGTTTGCCAGAACATAACCACAAATTTTATTCTATTTTGTATCAACTATTTTCTAGCCCGACGTTGTTTCGAGTCGTTTATTCCCGCTCGTGCTCCATTCAAATCTTGCGCGCGCTGACAGCATTCGGTATTTTCTGAGAGATTTACATCAGACGAAGGGAAGGTAAGTGCAGATTCACAAAATCATTGTAAATAACATGTTTACATAAAACAACACCAGAGGTTGTTCAATGTTATGTCGTTATTTTCTGATTGTGAACCGCATTTTCTTTATTACTCGCGCTGATGTCTTGTTTTTTTTTTTTTTTAAACGTTATTTCTTAGGAAAACTGTGTGTAACTTAGTGTTTTGAAAGCATGGCCAAATTCTTGACAAATCTGTCCTAGCGATTATTACAAAAACTGTAAGACCAGAAACTTGAGTTTTATTTGTGTAGATATACAGAGCCCCATGGTTCAAAAACACTGTAGTATACAAATTACTATAGTATTTTTTCATATCGTGCGCATGATTGAGCAAATCGAGGGAACGAAATAGTAAATCGTGCTCGATTCATGTGTGGGTGTTTGTGTAGATGTAATGAATGCAGCTTCACACTCATTTATACTTCTGCCATAAAGCAGCTGTGTGGCCGTCTTCTCGTTCACACA
Source organism: Ctenopharyngodon idella (assembly GCF_019924925.1). NCBI lineage: Eukaryota > Metazoa > Chordata > Actinopteri > Cypriniformes > Xenocyprididae > Ctenopharyngodon > Ctenopharyngodon idella. Next base: position 428,964 of record NW_026138716.1, on the reverse strand, counting down.
CGTGTTCTCTGAAGAACACAGTTAATAATTTAATAATAAAAACTGTTGTTGCAAATTGAAAACAGGTGCCAGGAAGATGGATTTGTCTTGGACCGGAGCAGAGATGTGCCAGGTACCTGAACATCGCTGCTATGGGCTCTGTCCCTGATGAGCCAGGAGGCTTGTGGGCTTATATTTATGCCAATCATTTTATTAGTCCGACAGCATCACATGTGGAGGACAACACCAAGCCGATCGATCATGAGGTGGTCTGTCTATTCCACGTGTGCGGAGTTCTTGAGCCATGAGAGAGAGAGAACGAGCCGTCTGAACCAGCCACTGCTGCTTCAAGGCACTGATCATGTCGATAACCAGAATGGGACTGTAACAGCTCTGTGATGCCTTGATTATGTCAGTATCTTGTCCAGAAATGTCAATAGTGATGCATTGTACAGATGGTTCTTCGCTGCATCTTGGACAGGGCCAAACTCTGACGACACATGCGACATGTGATCCAGTGACCGAACAGAGTCGAACCAGGAGGCAGCAGCTATTGTCCGTGTTATATCTGTTCAGTCATGTTTCTATTTGGCTCTTTGGCATGGCTAACATACCTTGAAGCAGCAGTATCGTTCAGACGGCTCGTTCTCTCTGTGATTCGTGGCTCAAGTTCTCCGCACTCTTGGATTTCTCAGCAGTCTTGTTGCCCTCTTCGCTGGTGATGTTTGGGACATTGTAGCTCCAGTGCACTCACTTGTGATTGAGTTTGTCCTGATTGTTTCAGGTGAATGCAGCGGCACCGGCATGAGTAAAGAAGTGCATATGCTACTTCCAGATCAACCAGGTAGCCCCGGATGGAGAACTGTGACACGCTGGCTTCCTACACGCGGGTCTCGCTCTGCTCGGGCCCGAGGCTCATATCATCATCATCATCATCATCATTATTAACACAAGGTAAGTTTATTTTATTTTTTTTACTCACCGGCTCATCACTAGCACAGTCAATGAGATTACCGCTTGTTCTTTTTTTTTTTTTTTTTTTTTTTTTAGATTTTCTTTACAGACTCTCCTCTTGCCAGGACGATGATCAAGAGAGCGGTCAGACCAACAGATTGGCAACATACCAGACCGGGCAATCTGGACTTGCCAATCCCAGGTGATCCAAGAGGGCTCAACGAGGTATATAAATATGAACATGTTTTTGCTAAATGCATTCAAAACTGTATGCAAATGCTAATTTTTCCTGTATTTGGTAGATGTGCTCCAGGCTGCACCCAATCTGCCTGAAGAAGAGCAGACCAGGCCGGTTCTGGCGCTCTCAGAGGAGCTGAACAGGGGTGTTCTGTGTCAGATTGTGACCTGTTTGAGTGGCACAGCTCCACACCATAGGACATGTAGGACAGATATGCTGTCTGGGCAACCAGGTATGAGCACACGCTTCACCTTTACATTTTTTCATTGCAGTTTCTGAGTTCTTAACTTTTGTTTGTAGTTAATGTGTTTTTGTATTTGTTCATTATTTAGACAGTCACTCTGGAGGAAGCGAAGGCGGCAGCTTCTGCTCACGCTCCGTGGGGTATTTAGCAAAGCCATAGTACAGAGGGGCTTCTTTCTCCAGTGGAGAGAGAAGCCCTAGAAGAGCAGCACACTGCGTTTGTTTTATTTAGGTTGCTGTTGCTTTGGTTTTGTTGTGTGTATATAGTTGGTTTCACGTTGTTTTATGCTTTCATGTAACTTTTAATCTTGTTAATTTCTAGTTTTCCCCATGTTTCCTAAGAGTTTTTATTGTTATTTGGTTGTTAATTAGTATTGATTGATTTGTGTGTTCTTGTTTGTTCAATAGTTTACTTTCTTTTATTGTTCATGTTTTATGCTGTGCTTTGTATATAGTTCTTTTTTTAAAATAATAAATAATCTCCCTTAACCCATTGCTTAATTTCATTCTTTTCTTTTTAGTACCAATACTTTTTTATTCAGTATAAATATTAAAACATGTGATCATGGGAACAAAAGTCAAATTTTTAGACTCATAAATGCTTTGATCTGAAATGTTATGCTTCGACGGGCTCATGAAGACACAGAACCCCTGCTATTGTCCACTAATATGGACAAAATGCATTATTAATCATGTAAAATGTATGTTGAATATGACTAGATCTCTAGAGGTTGATATCCTGGTGGAGTGTAGTAGATGAGTTGATTTAAAAACTTTTTTTTTTTTCACCAGTTTTATAGACTAAACTTAAAGTAGGTAAACTGAGCTGAAAGAGGAGCGTCTCTACAATGCTGTCTGGTAAGTTCTACTTATCTTTTTCTTTCCTTTTTTGTATATTGTGTGTGTGTGTGTGTGTGTTTGTGTTAACAGGCAGTAAGTCTTGTGATCAGACCCAAAGACGATGAAGAGAAAAACAGACCCAGTAGCAGCTCAAGATGTCATAAAGCCTTACTAAGGTCTTGATGGCCTTGCTTCTTCTTTTACAGGCACTGGACCCCGTGAAACAGCTGTTCAGTGGACCGCTGGCTTCCAGAAGCGTCGTTCTGCTGACTTTATTTTTCTGCATTTCATTTGGGTAGACTGAATTCTGGCTGTATATCTCTCTATTCTGACATTATAACTCCCAAATGCAAGAAAAAAAAGGCGGAATTTTGAGATAAAAAGTTGCAATTACCTTTTTTATTTTTTATTCAGTAGAGTCAATGATGTGGTTTCCGGAGCTTTTTAAGAGAGCCGGGGATGGAGGGTCTCCACGTCTCGAGTCCAAAGCTCAGAGAGTGAAAGCTGCTCTCCAGTCAAAACTGCAGGTTAATGTTACTAAAACTAGACCAAATGAGACTCCTCATCACCACATTAATTATGTCACGATATTAAAGAACTAATAAAGTGCAGAAAGTCCAGCTATAATGATGATTTTGTTTCTATCTGGTAGCTGTCAGTTTGCTGGTGTTCGTCTTCTACGCGGTGAAGACCAAAACTCGAGTCTGATCGTGTCCTGCGTGTTCAGCGGTGCTTCTGTCATCTCCTGGATGGACGGAACTTTACCCCACACAACTACGGTAAACCCCAGTATTCATATGTAATCTTGTAATACTGCAACTAGTTTCACATACAAAGAGGCCAGCCAATCATAATTCCAAAAGTTTGGAATAATTAAGCTTTTTTTTAATCTTTTTGAAAGAAGTGATTAAAAATACAGTAAAAAAAGTATTATTGTGAAATATTGTTACAGTGTAAAAGAACTGTTTTAATATTTAACCCTTTCATGCATGAATTATTAAGTCACAAAGTAATTTTTTTTTTTTAATGTTTGTTTTGAGGACCTTTATTTTTATTACATATGTGTTACAGCCTCAGACATGAGGCAAGGTTATATCTATATATTTATATCTATAAATTATATATCTATAAATTATATATTTATAATTTATATAGAGTTCTCCAACTCAAATCTCTTGATTTTTATTTCTCTCCAGTACTTTGCAGATGATGAAGAGTTTTTTTTTTTTTTTTTTTTAAATATTATTAATAAATATTTTATATAAAAAAAAAAATATTTGAAAACGCTCTGCATCTGTTTTGGAAACGCATACGATCCCGGTTAAAAGAGTTCTCCAACTCAAATCTCACATCAAGAACGTAGTTAGTGATATCAGCCGAATAAAACCGCTTCTGGTAATAGCACAGCTTTATTGCAGCAAATCCCAAATCAGCAGTAGTGTTTTTGTTTTTTTAAATAAATATTATTAAATTATAAAAAAATCCAATATAACCCTGCCTCATGTCTGAGGCTGTAACACATATGTAATAAAAATGGCACACACATTTAGGAAACTGAATAAAGAGGAGATATGAAAAGGAATTGAAATAACTTTTAGTTCTCATTATGCATACAGTTATAACAGATGAATGTTGCTTTAACAATTTTCCATAAAGGTCCTCAGACGATGTGTCGTTATCAGATCATGCGGTGATTTACAGCACATCATGTCTAATGTGTAAACGACAGGACTAACTAACGAGTGACTAGTGTTAATGGAAGTCATTAAAGTCTCTTATGCCCACCAAGGCTGCATTTATTTGATTAAAAACAGCATTATCGTACATTGATAATATTAATAAATGTTTCTTGAGCAGCAAATCAATTTCTGAAATTTCCGAAGGATAACGCGATTTAAATTGTAATGATATTTCTTTTTCAGGGTCTTTGAATAGAAAGTTAAAAAGAACAGCATTTAATACAAATAGAAAGCTTTTGTAACATTACACATGGCCCTTAAAAAGTTTGGGGTCAGTAAGATTTTTTTTTTTTTAAACAAATTGAAGAAATGAATACTTTTATTTAGCAAGGATGCACTAAATTGATCAAAAATGACAGTAAAGACATTATATATATAAATATATATATATGTTGCAGATATTTTCTGGCCCCTCCTTCTTGTTCTTTAATTGGCTCAACTTCAGTGACATCACTGCAGGTGAGCTGAGCCCCGCCCACAGGCACAAAACCACAATGTGAAATCACTGCTCTCTTACACTGTGTGTTCTTTGATCCAGATACATACTTGTTTCCTGCACTGGATAATTTGCTCTTTGCTGTTACAATGGCTGAACAAGCTCAGAAGAGGTAAGGCTTGTGTTTTTGAACCTTGACTTTATTTGCTTGTGTTACTGGTGTTTCCTTCAGAGGTTTTCTTCATTTTGAGAAATAAGTTATCCAAAAATAACCAGTTAAGGTCAGATGTTATATTGGTCACATTGAATTGTTTTGCTCATTTTAGTCGCATGGAGTTTAAGTCAAACCAATTTTGCTCAAAATCAAATTAAACCTAAGTTAGCAAAAAAAAGTTATTGTGTTTTGTTTTAAAGCAAAGTTATTGTACGTTTTTAAGTTTTAAACATTGAAACTGGGCCCCAGGTATTTTTCCAGACTTGTAAATCTTATAGTTGTTTACTCAGAATATTCCTAATCGTTTTGACTAGATTGTGAATACGGATGTTGAATATGTGCAAGTACATGCAACTGTGTTTTTTGGTGTATTGATTACAATGGTTAACCACTGGTTACTACAAAAAAAAAAAAAAAAACAATGTTTAAACTATATTAACCATGGGTTTTTGGTTTTATTTGAAAAGCATGGTTAATTTTTCTAAGGTTTTATTAAAGACAGTGTGGGGGTTTACTAATTGGTCACAGTCTGTGCTCTTTCACACCTCTGAACACCCATTACAGGCACTTACAATAGAAGTGCTAATAGACCAGGCCCTGTTCTGCTGTTCATATTTCTTTATATCTTGTCTTTTTCTCTTGAAGATCTGCCGATCGCAGCATCGTTCACTGCCTGCTCTGCCACAAGCCGCAGGAGAATCTCCCAGTCCACCTGACAAGGGTGTGCATGAAAAACAGCACCGCAGAAGAACGAGCAGATGAGCTGGCCAAGGCCAAGGCTTCCGGCCGAGCGTGGATCCGCAAAAACAGGGCCTGGAATTACAACCAGCTCTGTGAGATCCTGCCCGACAGGTGCTCGCGCATCGCCATGGTGAAGGAGCTTCTACGCCGTGGTTTCTTCATCACGGACCTGCCCCAGGAGTCTGAGCTGGTCTTGGAGGCTGAACGTGACTCTCCCAGTGCTGCCGCTCCATCTCCAACACAAGAGGCTGACCACCCATCTGATCGTACTCAAAAGTAAGTGCAGTAAACCATGTACTGTAAGTTGACTGCAAAAAATGCTTTTCTTACTCAGTGTTTTTGTCTCGATTCCAGTCCAGATATCTCTAAAAAGTGCCATAAGATATTGTCTTGTTTTCTGAGGGGAAAAAATCTAAATGAAGTGAATTTTCTTACCCCACTGGAAGACAATTTAGCTTTTTTAAGCAACAGCTCACATGATTTAGATTTTTCCTCCAGAAAACAAGACAATATCTTATGGCATTTTAAACAAGACAAAAATACTGAGTAAGTGTTTATAATTTCGTGACAAGACGGGGTTAAGGGTTTAAACGCGTGTGGTGATATTTCTGAGATTCAAATCAAATCGTCCTGTATAAACTGCAGAAATGCATACATTGACATTAATGTTGACCTTCATACAGTACATGTTGTAAGCTGTGACATTTCCTTGTGTTCAGTTTCACAAGAGTGTTGTCTTCAATAACGTGTCTTGTTTGTTATGTTTAAACACAGGCGGTTTGTGGATGGCGCTCCTGGCATTAAAGATTGCCAGACGATTTTGCGAGTGGCAAAGCCAGATTTCCTCAGGATCCACGGGGATCTGCTGAAGAGGAAAGAGCTGTCAAACACAGAGAAGACGCTGTACCGCTATTACTGCGAGGCGCTCTTGGTGTTCCGGCACATGCAGCGTCCAGGAACTGTGGAAGCCTTGACCGTAAGTTCATCTGTTTGTAATGAGTTTATACTCGTGATATGCTGAAATATTTGCACACGAATGCATTAGTAAATAACCCCTTTTCGATGTTTTCCAGGATGCAGACTGGGTGGAGAGGATCACAGAGGGCGGCAGAGTGGTGATCTGCGTACAGAAGCATAAGGCTTCAAGTATGGGAATCGCCTTGACGAAAGAGGAGGAAGCTGTAAGATTTAGTATGATTCAAACAGCAGATTGATTATCACCAGTGTTTTACATTCAATAACTCTTCTGTCTTTTTTCACAGTGCTTGCAGCTGTACTACAGGCAGATCAGGCCTGAGAACATTGGGCTCGAAAAATTCTGCCAAAGTTTTTTCGTGTCATCGTCCCGCGAGGCTGTTCACAGTGTCTCACAAGACATGAATCGCCTCCATGAAATGTACGTACCTACAAGGATCCACGTGCACGTGTCTGAACGGATACATCTTGTCAGTCACAGTCATATCTCAATTAACCTTTCTTTTTACATTTTCTTACTGCAGGTATAAACTGGCCCCTTTCACGAGTCAGGATGTACGGAGGGCTGTTGGGACGGCAGCACAGAAGCTCCCGGCGCAGCAGCAGGAGGCCGTGAACCAGTACACCCATAGCGCTGGTGCGGTCCGGCCTCGGGATGTTGTGGACGCAGCTGAGCTGTTGGACTCGTTGGCCGGGTATGTCTCTTCACCAACGATTTGTACAGCTGAAATGAGCAAGTTGTCCTCATTTTTCTCATATCTTAAACCCTGTATTCCTCACTTGTACAGCACTTCTTCGGACGATGACACCTCCTTAGCTGAACTGGGTACAGCTGGAACCAGTTCGCGGAAAGACTTCTCTGCCTTTGTGACCAGATTTCCGGTTTCTCTGGAGGGCCAGCCACCAACCAAAAGGCAGCGGGTTGATTCAGGGTTTCCTGCAGACCGTGTCTTTTACGACAAGTGGCGGACTTCTCAGTACGCCCAGAGAGAGGAGTATCTGCTGTGTAAGTTATTAATATTAATGCATTGATACAGCATTGACACTCATTAACTCATTGACACAAGGCCACTGTGACGAGTGACAGGCATGAGTAAAGTCATTTCATTCTGTCTTTCAGCACGCTTCACACTCCGCAAGCCTTCAGCCGTAAAGGTGGCGAGGCTGATCACGCAGGAGGGGTGGAAGGCCAACTATCCCAAGCCCGAAGAGATCGAACGGTTGTGGAAACCGGCTCCCAAGCGCACCATCGAGACTGATGAGGTCATAATTAGATGTGTGTCTGAGCAGACCTGGACAGGCCTGGCCATCAAGGACTTTGGTGCCGAGCAAGGTCTAGGTAAGAAAACCTTATGCAATAATGTAAATGTACATTTTAGCTGCCATTAACTGCACCAAGAACTAAAATGAAATCCTGAAATGTCTGTCTACATGTCATGTTTATTCAGTAACTCAAAATGTAATGCTCTCTTGATTATAGGAGTGGTTGCAACACGACGGTTTTCTAAAGGCGACATTGTGTGCGATTACCACGGGAAGGTAATCCCAGCTGCAGAAGGGAGGGCCATGATGCAGAACATTCATGACGAGGCCGGGTACGTGTTCTTCTTTAAAGCTGGACAGAGAGACCTGTGCATCGACGCCCAGACCTTCCCCTGCGAGTGCCACCCCGACGCAAACACAGTTGGCAGAAGAATTAACCATTCTTCCAAAAGGCCCAACTTAAAGCCCTTTCACTGTGTGCTGAAGGTGAACGGAGAAGACAAGGATGTCATCCTCTTCAAAGCACTGCAGGACATCACCGTGGACACACAATTCAAATTTGACTATGGGGTAAAGAGAAAGTCTTTCCGTGGAGAGGGCCTGAACCTGGAGTGGCTGGATGAGTAGGCTTCCATGTACTTTTTTTAGTAGGTTACACAAAGATGAATGAGCGGGCTAATTTTCCAAGCCATTCATTTTTTTTGTGCCTACTTTTTCGTTTTCAGCCACAAAACGCCACCTCTCTTGCTCTCCAAGTTGCCCTGAATGACTCTGTCTCTTTTTTTAGTAGGTTACTCAAAGATATGTGAGCGGGCTAATTTCCAAGCCACATATCTCTTCTCCTTGCCTACTAATATAATTTTCATTTTATGTTGAATGTTTGCATAAACACGAGTTCTGTCAAAATGGCACACTCTCACACACTCACAAACAGAGTCACATCAGTAACGTGTCCTTATTACAGTCTGCTGTGACAGAAACCCCTGCTGCCCATCATCTGTTTGTCCTGGAGAGAGAAAGATCACTGACTTCTCCAGCCGAGATAAGTTCAACCAACTGTTTTATATGCTCCACTAATCATTCGATTCACACAGACAGTCTGAGTCTAATCTGCGATTTCTTCTTCGTTGCAGCTACAAATAACCAAACATCAGCAGCTCACTCAGAAGAAGAAGAAGAAGTTTTAGCGTTCGTCCCACCTTTTAACAACTGGAGACAGTATGTGCCATGATGCACAGTACACAGTAATGACCTGTTCATTGCTTCTCTCCGTATATCAGTTTATTTGGTCTCCAAGTGCTCAACTTCAGTCCACAAAATTACACTTCCCCTAAAACCTTCTTCTTCCAGCAGTCAACACGACGAAGGTATTTAAATTAAAACAAAACTCATCCGACTCGTGATTTCATGACATCAGTTAATTTGCTTTGTTTGTTCAGGACTTCATGTGGCTTGTGTGTTCAATTCATCTTATTCTTCTCTTACTTGCATTTCTTTCAATGTCTCTTTATCTGTCACAGTGAGAAGGACTGCTGCCGGTCTGTTGTGAGGAACTCCAGATATATTCACATCAAACACAATCAAAGTATGTATTCATTGTATTCATCAAGTACACATTTCTCTTCGCATGTGTATATGCTTAAGCTCTCTTTATCTCTCACAGCAGACGCAAGAAAGTGTGGAGGAAACGACAGGAATCCACAGGTGCATAGTGCTGGATCTTTTGGGCTTAGACCTGATAAACAATGTGTGTTACAGCTGAAGCGTTGCTGCCTGTGATTCACTGAGCGTCAGCTCCAGTTATCCCTTCTGCACAGACAGCAGTCTGAGTCTAATCTGTGATTCTGTTTTTTCCATTGCATCAACAGCTAAATCAAGGCCCACTCCATGATGGACCCATGCTGGAGAGCTCCCTTCGCCCCCCTCTGCACCAGTTTGGGATCATACAAAACACACAACATTCGAATGGTCTCTCTGCTTCTGTTCTGATTGAAAAAAGTTTTGTACGACCCATTGTAAGAATAAAAGTGTGGTCACGTTTACCATTTGTGAATTTTCATGAGCGAAATCAATAGTAATCTACGACATCAGAAATTTTGCATGAGGCCAAAATATTTCCCCACGGCTTCAAGTTGGTCAAATGAATTCGCTGCGTTGAAAAAATGTATGTCCATCTCTGAAAATGAGGCGGGAGGGGGGTTTGATGTTGGTTCAAAAGGTGTGAACTGGGGGAAGCACTCAGGCATTACACTGTGAATTGTTTTTAATCGTTCAAAAAAGAAACATATAAATTGATAACATTTATTAAAACTTACTAATTCATTAATCAGAGTTTGTGGAAAATAATTGGACTGAAGGCTAGACTGTTTTTAAACTAAATATTGTCCTTTTATTTGCTTTGCACATGTATTTGCTGATCTATACTACTTAAAATAGCAATTAATTGCTAATTAAAATCATATTGTTACACTAATCAGAAACAAAAGTAAATATGTAGCCAATAACACGCATTAAATACTTTATCACAAAGCTGTGTTAATGTTTCCACTTTATGCATTTTCATGTTCTTTCATAAGTCTGACTGTAAATGTTGTTTTCAGTTATAGTTGGTCACAGTCGCACTCATTTAAAATGACAAAAGCATCTTTTGTCTGCTGGCTAATGCTGACATGTGTGACTCCATTAACACTACAGTCATTTATCTAGTATACTGTCGTTTACACATTAGAGATGGCTTAACTTGAAGCACCGTGGTGTGAGAGCAACAGGAGAGAATCAAATGCTCACCTGGAAGACATTTTTTTGTAAGATATATGTTAAACTATGCATCGTCAGTTTATGAGTAAATATCGATCGATCAGTACCTTTTTGTCTTACAATGGGAAAAGGTCTTTTTTCAGCTTTACTGCAAGCAGATCAGGCCTAAGAACATTCAGCCTGAAAAATTCTGCCAAAGGGTTTTTATGCATAACGTGACTTGAAAACAAAAAGCAGGATAACGATATAAAAACTACTTTGGGTGCAATTTAAATGTTTGTATACAACTGTTTTTATTTGAGTGTTTGACTGATTATTAGTCCTGATGTGTGTGAGATTGTTTGGGGGGTTTTGTGAAGAATGTACAGTTATTTTAAGTATATGTATTTGTAGATTGGGAGCACCCCTGACAACCCCAGTAACCAGAGAATAATTGGTGTTTTGTTTTTTTTTGTAACAGTTTTTTTTTTATTTCCCACTGCAACAAAAATGTTTTATTATAAGAGATGTTTACATATAGTCCACAATATATAATAATATCTGCATTTACACAAATGAAGCAGTTCAAAAGTTTACGTACACTTAACTGATTCTCAGTACTGTGTGTCATTATGATTTTTTATGACAAGTCCCAAGTTTGTCCTTTCCAGCATATTCTGCATATTTTAACCCTTTTCAGCAGTGAGTATGATTTTTAAGATCCATATTTTCACACTGATGACAACTGAGGGGTTCATACACAACTGTTACAAATGGTGAAAACATTTACTGATACTCCAGAAGGAAACATTGCATTAAAATTCAGGGCGTGTAAACATTTGTACAGGATAATTGGGGGGTAAATTGTTTTTATTTTGTCTTCTGGAAAATATTTTATGTAGCTTTTGTAGGGCAGTACTAAAAAAAAGTAGATCTTTAAATAAAATAAGAACAATTTCCAATCATCCTGTTCAAAGATTTACAGCCACTGGCTCTCTTAATGTGTTGTGTTGCCTTGGGCATCAGTGAATGTCTGCAGCTTTTGGTCATCCAGGTAACAACACACACTATTATGAATTAAGAATCAAGCATATGTCAACTTTTGAACTGGATCTTTTGTGTACATCTTCCATTATTATACCAAAAGTTGTCATTTTTAGAAAATGAAGAAATCAAATTAATTGTAATTTTACATTGTATTACAGAAGTCAGTGGGGACCAGAAACCATGTGTTTTTGAGATAAGTCTCCCCCAGCTGCAAAGGCAAATGTGCAAAGAACGAAAACTGAATAACATACTTGTGGAAGCTGCGGGACTGTTGCACTTAAGTGGACCCTACCAACTCTAACAATTTTCCAAAGAGGGTCATTATCTCTGACATTTTAATTTGAAATGTAAAATCTGAATGTGTGCTCAATTAAATTCTCTAGGCAAGTTTTAGTTTGAGTTTCTTTGTTCTTATGGAAAACGCTGATAACCAAATGCATAAACCTTCATAGTCCAGCTATATTTTCGATGGGAACTGTGTAGAGCTGCATGGGTGTTTTTTTTTTTTTTCAAAATGTTCCCCACATTCAACGGAATGAACACCGTTTCAGTTCAGCGATTCTCCGTCGTAACTGCCTTCGCCTGCTTTTCAGCCAAATCCTCTCCTGGGCTTTCTGTTTCAGGCAGCGTACGCACATATTCCCACGGCCTTGGTCAAGATCACAGCTTTGGGTGTGTTTGGACAGTCAAGAAGGCCTGGTATTTTAGGGCCAGGAAGCATGAACACATTTAACTGGGTCTCTTCCACTGCAAGAAATTGCGTCTCCTGTTCCTGTCCTCACGCACCGAATTCTGTGGACGTCTGAACCTGGACGGTTGAGGTTGCTGGTGAATTTTGTGGAAAAGCTCACCGGTGTCACCGGTGTGTAGGCGTTCACCAAGTACAGCACTGGATTCAAGCTTTTGAGAGCAGGTGCATCCGCTGGGAAGAACTTTGCTGTGCTGGAGAGTTTTGACTGCGCTTCGCAGGACCAGCACTCACTGACAATTTTCCTCACCTGCAGTGTGGCGGAGAAACTGCTCCGCAAGATCCAGCGCGTCAAGCAGTGCCGCTGCATGTCCGTCAGCGTGTCCGAGTCTAAAAAAAAGTGAGAGGACAAATGTGACCCTGGTTAAACGAAGGCTTTACCCTAGACACCTGCTGTGAAACCTTCAGCACAGTCTTCAGACAGACAGAGGATTTGAGAGAGTTTGTTTCCACCATTAAAAAAAAAAAAAAATGTAATTGCGCCTTTTTCTCTCACAGTTCTTCTGAATATACTGGGATGGCTTGAGGGTGAGAAAATCATGGGATAATTTTCATTTTTGGATGAACTATCCCTTTATTTAAGAGTACTGGAGAGGTATCCTAACTTATAGTTAGGAGTAACAAGATGGCAGCAGAGCTGAGGAGACACATGCTTTCAAATGAAGATATGATGTATTGGAGCTGAATGATGACACGGAGTTGATAAAACGATATAAACGATATAAACTTGATTGTCAAGGAATTCTTTTTGTAACTGACCTAATTAGAAATGTAATAACTTCTCCCACTCTACAAATCAATGCATTCAATTCATTCGGATTGACAAAAATGGGTGCATGTAAACGTAGCCACTGAGAGCGATTGCCCCCAACTGGTCCCATGGGTACATGAAAGTACTCACTGGTACACATGGAAGTCACAAAAGAGTGACAGGGCACACTTAATTTGAAGTGGGCGGTAAAAAGAAGTAAATTGCAGCAAATCCCAAATCAGCAGTGGTGGTTTTTTTTTTTTTTTTTTTTTTTTTTTAAATAAATATTATTAAATTATAAAAAAATCCAATATAACCCTGCCTCATGTCTGAGGCTGTAACACATATGTAATAAAAATGGCACACACATTTAGGAAACTGAATAAAGAGGAGATATGAAAAGGAATTGAAATAACTTTTAGTTCTCATTATGCATACAGTTATAACAGATGAATGTTGCTTTAACAATTTTCCATAAAGGTCCTCAGACGATGTGTCGTTATCAGATCATGCGGTGATTTACAGCACATCATGTCTAATGTGTAAACGACAGGACTAACTAACGAGTGACTAGTGTTAATGGAAGTCATTAAAGTCTCTTATGCCCACCAAGGCTGCATTTATTTGATTAAAAACAGCATTATTGTGAAATATCATTACAATTTAAAATCACTGTTTTCTAGTGAATATATTTATTATCAGTGCTGAAAACAGTTGTGCTGCTTCATATTTTTGTGGAAACCATGATACCATTCAACATTTTTGGTAAGATTAAAACAAAAGAGAAATACTTTTATTCATCAAGGAAGCATTAAATTTATCAAAAGTGACAGTGACAAATAAATTCTGTTCATTGAACTTTCTATTCATCAAAGAATCCAGAAAAATTAAATCTTGAGCAGCAAATCATCATATTAGAATGATTTCTGAAGGATCATGTGACACTGAAGACTGGAGTAATGATGCTGAAAATTCAGCTTTGATCACAGGAATAAATTACACTTTACTATATATTCACACAGAAAATAGCTATTTTAATTTGTAATAATATTTCGCAATATTACTGCTTTTAATTAGGTTAATTAGGTTACCCTAACCCTAATTTTAATGTAAATGCAGCCTTGACGATCATAAGAGATTTATGACCTATGCTGAGATATTAAAAAGGTTGTCAATTTACTGTCAATAAATACCTTGAGATGGCTTGAAAAACACACAAACCATATCTTGTCGCAATGGTATGTTCATTGTCTTCACGTTTCATCAGTCAGTATGTTTCTGCATTTTATTCAGCTGCTGCTAAAGCGAATAGCTGAATTACTTCTGCGAGAGAGCGCCCTCTGGCTTCCAGTATGAATGAAACATATATTACACGAGAGTGAGCATGTTTAGATCGCCTCATTTTAGTTAAGAATAATAAATGACAATAATGTTTAGTTTTAAACAAGTGTTTGACAGTCAAATATCTGTGTTTTCTTTTTATTATGACAGGGGGTCTAATAAATGTAAGCACTGTATACTAATGTGTTTCTATTTTAAATAGAAATAAGGAAATTGTTCCTTTGTAGTTCTATATAAAAACCTGTATGTCACTTGTATGTGTATCCTTCAGAGGTTTTCTTCATTTTGAGAAATAAGTTATCCAAAAATAACCAGTTAAGGTCAGAGGTTATATTGGTCACATTGAATTGTTTTGTCAATTTTGCTCAAAATTGAATTAACAAACCTAAGTTAGCAAAGAAATGTTACTGTGTTTTGTTTTAAAGCAAATTCATAAATGCTCACCTGGAAGAAATGTTGCATTATTTTTGTAAGATATATGTTAAACTATATATGTTAAACTATGCACCACATAACAAAAGAATGAATACACTGAATGGGTGCGTACAAGATGGCAATAAGTCATGCTATAATCAGTTAGCATTTTAGAGTCTTTTCAAAGTAAAACCACATGACTTGATCTTGAAAACATCATAATTAAACTTCTCATCTGCAGATTTGAAATATAACATGGTCAGACATGTGGCTTTAGCTGCAATGCATTTCTAGATTGCTACAAGGCCAACTTCACTTTTATTTTCATAACGATATTTCATAAAAAATAAATTTTGAATAACTATTATGACAATAATTAATTATGACTTTACAATAAACTGCATAGTGTCTGCCATTTCTTGGGATTTATTCAAAGGGGGGAGGATGTGCTGGCTAACAGGTTAAAAATGTCACGTTTTCATGAATACATCTTTATTATATGATTTAATATATGGAGATAATATTTATACTGATTAACTGATTACACGGTGGAAAACTGAACTTTCTGAATAAAAGAATGAAACTTTTCCCTTTTCCTTATAAAATGCTTGTTGTCAGTGGAGTCAGTTTGTGCTGCATCACGCTAAGAATATGCAGATAAATTAAGTCTGATTACACATTGGCAAAGCTTTCCAAATAAAGAAATATGTCATGTGACACTGACGACTGGAGTAATGATGCTGAACAACAGAAATAAATTGTATTTTAAAGTAGCCCATAGTAAAAATAGAAAACCATTGTTTTACATGGTGATAATATTTCACCAGTACAAAAGCATCTTTTGTGAGCTGTAATGTGTGACTCCATTAACACTCGATGTACTGTCGTTTACACATTAGAGATGAAACTCTGATAATCACTGCATCATCTGTTAATGAGACAGTGATGTTGTTTCTTACAAATAATTTGCTTTGCAAAACAAGTGTTGATCTTCCCAACAACAACAACAAGTGGTTGTTCCCAACAACCCAGTTAAATTTATCTTAAACTTGTTGCAGTTAATAACTGATTTTTGTTCTCAAGATTGTTTATAAAAAAAGAATGATATACAACAAAGCACAGCTTAAAAATAAAAATAAAGATTCCAAAAAAAAAATGTTTATTAAGAATGAGAAGAATATTAAGATATCTTGAATACTTTTAGAGTAACAGGCATGGAAACTTTAGAAAAAGAATATTTATGGCACTCAGGTGTGTTCTATGCATTTCAGGTGATAGAAAAAAGGAGATGCATTTCTAGTTTCAACATTATTTGTTCTTCAGATATTCCTCTTTAAAATAAAAACAGCATCGGCTGTTTGTATAAAAGTGACCCACATTTGGATTTTGACCACTGAAAATGTGTACATTCAACCAATTTACTGATGGGACCGCATTAAGATCTCCATATCTCTGAGATTGAACCATCGAGAGCCTTTAAAATGAAGATACCAAAAGAAAAGTTTGTTGAGAACCAGAATCTTTTTTTTTTTTTTTTTGACTTTAGATAATTAATAGGAATATTGATAAATCACATTATGAAATAAATGTTTTTCTCCAAAACATGTTGGCCACAATTATTGGCACCCTTTTATTCAATACTTTTTGCAACCTCCTTTTGCCAAGATAACAGCTCCGAGTCTTCTCCTATAATGCCTGATGAGTTTGGAGAACACCTGACAAGAGATCAGAGACCATTCCTTCATACAGAATCTCTACAGATCCTTCAGATTCCAGCTCCATGTTGGTGCTTCTTCTCTTCAGTTCACTCCACTCATTTTCTATAGGGTTCAGGTCAGGGGATTGAGACAGCCATGGCAGAAGCTTCATTTTGTGCTCAGCGACACATTTTTGTGTTGGTTTTGATGTTTGTTTTGGATCATTGTCCTGATGGAAGATCCAACCACGGCCCATCATTGGATTTCTAGCAGAAGCGGTCATGTTTTGATTTTTTTATCTGTTGGTATTTGATAGAATTCATGATACCTAGACAAAAACAGGCGACTCTCATCTTTTCTTTCCTTTTAAATCTTTTTACAAGAAATCCCTCAGGTCATAAAGATCTTTGTTTTTCCACCTTCACGAAGAGACGAGTGCTATCTTTATGTCTTCTTGTTCACCTAAATGCCAAGTAATGTATCTGTTTCCTTGCTTTACCCAAGGCAAAAAAGCCATGTGTAAACTGTGTAACAGAGACTTTAAATTATATGCATTTATGGTGAAATTACGTATCAGGCTCTTAAGATTTAATATTTTATTTTAGGCAGGCAACCACCGTACTCATCAGCAGGACAGTAAGCTGTCATTAAACAGTGCGGAGATTTTTAGACGGAGATTATTGTATTAGTTGCCCTTGTTTTGTTAATGTTTTGTTTGATTAGAGTTTGAAGAGTTTTTTTTTTTTTTTTTTTTTTTTAAATAAATATTTTATATAAAAAAAAAAAAATAAAAAAAAAATTGAAAACGCTCTGCATCTGTTTTGGAAACGCATACGATCCCGGTTAAAAGAGTTCTCCAACTCAAATCTCACATCGAGAACGTAGTTAGTGATATCAGCCGAATAAAACCGCTTCTGGTAATAGCACAGCTTTATTGCAGCAAATCCCAAATCAGCAGTAGTGTTTTTGTTTTTTTAAATAAATATTATTAAATTATAAAAAAAATCCAATATAACCCTGCCTCATGTCTGAGGCTGTAACACATATGTAATAAAAATGGCACACACATTTAGGAAACTGAATAAAGAGGAGATATGAAAAGGAATTGAAATAACTTTTAGTTCTCATTATGCATACAGTTATAACAGATGAATGTTGCTTTAACAATTTTCCATAAAGGTTCTCAAAACAAACAAACAAACAAACAAAAAAAAAAAAAAAAAAAAACCACCACTGCTGATTTGGGATTTGCTGCAATTTACTTCTTTTTACCGCCCACTTCAAATTAAGTGTGCCCTGTCACTCTTTTGTGACTTCCATGTGTACCAGTGAGTACTTTCATGTACCCATGGGACCAGTTGGGGGCAATCGCTCTCAGTGGCTACGTTTACATGCACCCATTTTTGTCAATCCGAATGAATTGAATGCATTGATTTGTAGAGTGGGAGAAGTTATTACATTTCTAATTAGGTCAGTTACAAAAAGAATTCCTTGACAATCAAGTTTATATCGTTTATATCGTTTTATCAACTCCGTGTCATCATTCAGCTCCAATACATCATATCTTCATTTGAAAGCATGTGTCTCCTCAGCTCTGCTGCCATCTTGTTACTCCTAACTATAAGTTAGGATACCTCTCCAGTACTCTTAAATAAAGGGATAGTTCATCCAAAAATGAAAATTATCCCATGATTTTCTCACCCTCAAGCCATCCCAGTATATTCAGAAGAACTGTGAGAGAAAAAGGCGCAATTACATTTTTTTTTTTTTTTAATGGTGGAAACAAACTCTCTCAAATCCTCTGTCTGTCTGAAGACTGTGCTGAAGGTTTCACAGCAGGTGTCTAGGGTAAAGCCTTCGTTTAACCAGGGTCACATTTGTCCTCTCACTTTTTTTTAGACTCGGACACGCTGACGGACATGCAGCGGCACTGCTTGACGCGCTGGATCTTGCGGAGCAGTTTCTCCGCCACACTGCAGGTGAGGAAAATTGTCAGTGAGTGCTGGTCCTGCGAAGCGCAGTCAAAACTCTCCAGCACAGCAAAGTTCTTCCCAGCGGATGCACCTGCTCTCAAAAGCTTGAATCCAGTGCTGTACTTGGTGAACGCCTACACACCGGTGACACCGGTGAGCTTTTCCACAAAATTCACCAGCAACCTCAACCGTCCAGGTTCAGACGTCCACAGAATTCGGTGCGTGAGGACAGGAACAGGAGACGCAATTTCTTGCAGTGGAAGAGACCCAGTTAAATGTGTTCATGCTTCCTGGCCCTAAAATACCAGGCCTTCTTGACTGTCCAAACACACCCAAAGCTGTGATCTTGACCAAGGCCGTGGGAATATGTGCGTACGCTGCCTGAAACAGAAAGCCCAGGAGAGGATTTGGCTGAAAAGCAGGCGAAGGCAGTTACGACGGAGAATCGCTGAACTGAAACGGTGTTCATTCCGTTGAATGTGGGGAACATTTTGAAAAAAAAAAAAAACACCCATGCAGCTCTACACAGTTCCCATCGAAAATATAGCTGGACTATGAAGGTTTATGCATTTGGTTATCAGCGTTTTCCATAAGAACAAAGAAACTCAAACTAAAACTTGCCTAGAGAATTTAATTGAGCACACATTCAGATTTTACATTTCAAATTAAAATGTCAGAGATAATGACCCTCTTTGGAAAATTGTTAGAGTTGGTAGGGTCCACTTAAGTGCAACAGTCCCGCAGCTTCCACAAGTATGTTATTCAGTTTTCGTTCTTTGCACATTTGCCTTTGCAGCTGGGGGAGACTTATCTCAAAAACACATGGTTTCTGGTCCCCACTGACTTCTGTAATACAATGTAAAATTACAATTAATTTGATTTCTTCATTTTCTAAAAATGACAACTTTTGGTATAATAATGGAAGATGTACACAAAAGATCCAGTTCAAAAGTTGACATATGCTTGATTCTTAATTCATAATAGTGTGTGTTGTTACCTGGATGACCAAAAGCTGCAGACATTCACTGATGCCCAAGGCAACACAACACATTAAGAGAGCCAGTGGCTGTAAATCTTTGAACAGGATGATTGGAAATTGTTCTTATTTTATTTAAAGATCTACTTTTTTTTAGTACTGCCCTACAAAAGCTACATAAAATATTTTCCAGAAGACAAAATAAAAACAATTTACCCCCCAATTATCCTGTACAAATGTTTACACGCCCTGAATTTTAATGCAATGTTTCCTTCTGGAGTATCAGTAAATGTTTTCACCATTTGTAACAGTTGTGTATGAACCCCTCAGTTGTCATCAGTGTGAAAATATGGATCTTAAAAATCATACTCACTGCTGAAAAGGGTTAAAATATGCAGAATATGCTGGAAAGGACAAACTTGGGACTTGTCATAAAAAATCATAATGACACACAGTACTGAGAATCAGTTAAGTGTACGTAAACTTTTGAACTGCTTCATTTGTGTAAATGCAGATATTATTATATATTGTGGACTATATGTAAACATCTCTTATAATAAAACATTTTTGTTGCAGTGGGAAATAAAAAAAAAACTGTTACAAAAAAAAACAAAACACCAATTATTCTCTGGTTACTGGGGTTGTCAGGGGTGCTCCCAATCTACAAATACATATACTTAAAATAACTGTACATTCTTCACAAAACCCCCCAAACAATCTCACACACATCAGGACTAATAATCAGTCAAACACTCAAATAAAAACAGTTGTATACAAACATTTAAATTGCACCCAAAGTAGTTTTTATATCGTTATCCTGCTTTTTGTTTTCAAGTCACGTTATGCATAAAAACCCTTTGGCAGAATTTTTCAGGCTGAATGTTCTTAGGCCTGATCTGCTTGCAGTAAAGCTGAAAAAAGACCTTTTCCCATTGTAAGACAAAAAGGTACTGATCGATCGATATTTACTCATAAACTGACGATGCATAGTTTAACATATATCTTACAAAAAAATGTCTTCCAGGTGAGCATTTGATTCTCTCCTGTTGCTCTCACACCACGGTGCTTCAAGTTAAGCCATCTCTAATGTGTAAACGACAGTATACTAGATAAATGACTGTAGTGTTAATGGAGTCACACATGTCAGCATTAGCCAGCAGACAAAAGATGCTTTTGTCATTTTAAATGAGTGCGACTGTGACCAACTATAACTGAAAACAACATTTACAGTCAGACTTATGAAAGAACATGAAAATGCATAAAGTGGAAACATTAACACAGCTTTGTGATAAAGTATTTAATGCGTGTTATTGGCTACATATTTACTTTTGTTTCTGATTAGTGTAACAATATGATTTTAATTAGCAATTAATTGCTATTTTAAGTAGTATAGATCAGCAAATACATGTGCAAAGCAAATAAAAGGACAATATTTAGTTTAAAAACAGTCTAGCCTTCAGTCCAATTATTTTCCACAAACTCTGATTAATGAATTAGTAAGTTTTAATAAATGTTATCAATTTATATGTTTCTTTTTTGAACGATTAAAAACAATTCACAGTGTAATGCCTGAGTGCTTCCCCCAGTTCACACCTTTTGAACCAACATCAAACCCCCCTCCCGCCTCATTTTCAGAGATGGACATACATTTTTTCAACGCAGCGAATTCATTTGACCAACTTGAAGCCGTGGGGAAATATTTTGGCCTCATGCAAAATTTCTGATGTCGTAGATTACTATTGATTTCGCTCATGAAAATTCACAAATGGTAAACGTGACCACACTTTTATTCTTACAATGGGTCGTACAAAACTTTTTTCAATCAGAACAGAAGCAGAGAGACCATTCGAATGTTGTGTGTTTTGTATGATCCCAAACTGGTGCAGAGGGGGGCGAAGGGAGCTCTCCAGCATGGGTCCATCATGGAGTGGGCCTTGATTTAGCTGTTGATGCAATGGAAAAAACAGAATCACAGATTAGACTCAGACTGCTGTCTGTGCAGAAGGGATAACTGGAGCTGACGCTCAGTGAATCACAGGCAGCAACGCTTCAGCTGTAACACACATTGTTTATCAGGTCTAAGCCCAAAAGATCCAGCACTATGCACCTGTGGATTCCTGTCGTTTCCTCCACACTTTCTTGCGTCTGCTGTGAGAGATAAAGAGAGCTTAAGCATATACACATGCGAAGAGAAATGTGTACTTGATGAATACAATGAATACATACTTTGATTGTGTTTGATGTGAATATATCTGGAGTTCCTCACAACAGACCGGCAGCAGTCCTTCTCACTGTGACAGATAAAGAGACATTGAAAGAAATGCAAGTAAGAGAAGAATAAGATGAATTGAACACACAAGCCACATGAAGTCCTGAACAAACAAAGCAAATTAACTGATGTCATGAAATCACGAGTCGGATGAGTTTTGTTTTAATTTAAATACCTTCGTCGTGTTGACTGCTGGAAGAAGAAGGTTTTAGGGGAAGTGTAATTTTGTGGACTGAAGTTGAGCACTTGGAGACCAAATAAACTGATATACGGAGAGAAGCAATGAACAGGTCATTACTGTGTACTGTGCATCATGGCACATACTGTCTCCAGTTGTTAAAAGGTGGGACGAACGCTAAAACTTCTTCTTCTTCTTCTGAGTGAGCTGCTGATGTTTGGTTATTTGTAGCTGCAACGAAGAAGAAATCGCAGATTAGACTCAGACTGTCTGTGTGAATCGAATGATTAGTGGAGCATATAAAACAGTTGGTTGAACTTATCTCGGCTGGAGAAGTCAGTGATCTTTCTCTCTCCAGGACAAACAGATGATGGGCAGCAGGGGTTTCTGTCACAGCAGACTGTAATAAGGACACGTTACTGATGTGACTCTGTTTGTGAGTGTGTGAGAGTGTGCCATTTTGACAGAACTCGTGTTTATGCAAACATTCAACATAAAATGAAAATTATATTAGTAGGCAAGGAGAAGAGATATGTGGCTTGGAAATTAGCCCGCTCACATATCTTTGAGTAACCTACTAAAAAAAGAGACAGAGTCATTCAGGGCAACTTGGAGAGCAAGAGAGGTGGCGTTTTGTGGCTGAAAACGAAAAAGTAGGCACAAAAAAAATGAATGGCTTGGAAAATTAGCCCGCTCATTCATCTTTGTGTAACCTACTAAAAAAAGTACATGGAAGCCTACTCATCCAGCCACTCCAGGTTCAGGCCCTCTCCACGGAAAGACTTTCTCTTTACCCCATAGTCAAATTTGAATTGTGTGTCCACGGTGATGTCCTGCAGTGCCTTGAAGAGGATGACATCCTTGTCTTCTCCGTTCACCTTCAGCACACAGTGAAAGGGCTTTAAGTTGGGCCTTTTGGAAGAATGGTTAATTCTTCTGCCAACTGTGTTTGCGTCGGGGTGGCACTCGCAGGGGAAGGTCTGGGCGTCGATGCACAGGTCTCTCTGTCCAGCTTTAAAGAAGAACACGTACCCGGCCTCGTCATGAATGTTCTGCATCATGGCCCTCCCTTCTGCAGCTGGGATTACCTTCCCGTGGTAATCGCACACAATGTCGCCTTTAGAAAACCGTCGTGTTGCAACCACTCCTATAATCAAGAGAGCATTACATTTTGAGTTACTGAATAAACATGACATGTAGACAGACATTTCAGGATTTCATTTTAGTTCTTGGTGCAGTTAATGGCAGCTAAAATGTACATTTACATTATTGCATAAGGTTTTCTTACCTAGACCTTGCTCGGCACCAAAGTCCTTGATGGCCAGGCCTGTCCAGGTCTGCTCAGACACACATCTAATTATGACCTCATCAGTCTCGATGGTGCGCTTGGGAGCCGGTTTCCACAACCGTTCGATCTCTTCGGGCTTGGGATAGTTGGCCTTCCACCCCTCCTGCGTGATCAGCCTCGCCACCTTTACGGCTGAAGGCTTGCGGAGTGTGAAGCGTGCTGAAAGACAGAATGAAATGACTTTACTCATGCCTGTCACTCGTCACAGTGGCCTTGTGTCAATGAGTTAATGAGTGTCAATGCTGTATCAATGCATTAATATTAATAACTTACACAGCAGATACTCCTCTCTCTGGGCGTACTGAGAAGTCCGCCACTTGTCGTAAAAGACACGGTCTGCAGGAAACCCTGAATCAACCCGCTGCCTTTTGGTTGGTGGCTGGCCCTCCAGAGAAACCGGAAATCTGGTCACAAAGGCAGAGAAGTCTTTCCGCGAACTGGTTCCAGCTGTACCCAGTTCAGCTAAGGAGGTGTCATCGTCCGAAGAAGTGCTGTACAAGTGAGGAATACAGGGTTTAAGATATGAGAAAAATGAGGACAACTTGCTCATTTCAGCTGTACAAATCGTTGGTGAAGAGACATACCCGGCCAACGAGTCCAACAGCTCAGCTGCGTCCACAACATCCCGAGGCCGGACCGCACCAGCGCTATGGGTGTACTGGTTCACGGCCTCCTGCTGCTGCGCCGGGAGCTTCTGTGCTGCCGTCCCAACAGCCCTCCGTACATCCTGACTCGTGAAAGGGGCCAGTTTATACCTGCAGTAAGAAAATGTAAAAAGAAAGGTTAATTGAGATATGACTGTGACTGACAAGATGTATCCGTTCAGACACGTGCACGTGGATCCTTGTAGGTACGTACATTTCATGGAGGCGATTCATGTCTTGTGAGACACTGTGAACAGCCTCGCGGGACGATGACACGAAAAAACTTTGGCAGAATTTTTCGAGCCCAATGTTCTCAGGCCTGATCTGCCTGTAGTACAGCTGCAAGCACTGTGAAAAAAGACAGAAGAGTTATTGAATGTAAAACACTGGTGATAATCAATCTGCTGTTTGAATCATACTAAATCTTACAGCTTCCTCCTCTTTCGTCAAGGCGATTCCCATACTTGAAGCCTTATGCTTCTGTACGCAGATCACCACTCTGCCGCCCTCTGTGATCCTCTCCACCCAGTCTGCATCCTGGAAAACATCGAAAAGGGGTTATTTACTAATGCATTCGTGTGCAAATATTTCAGCATATCACGAGTATAAACTCATTACAAACAGATGAACTTACGGTCAAGGCTTCCACAGTTCCTGGACGCTGCATGTGCCGGAACACCAAGAGCGCCTCGCAGTAATAGCGGTACAGCGTCTTCTCTGTGTTTGACAGCTCTTTCCTCTTCAGCAGATCCCCGTGGATCCTGAGGAAATCTGGCTTTGCCACTCGCAAAATCGTCTGGCAATCTTTAATGCCAGGAGCGCCATCCACAAACCGCCTGTGTTTAAACATAACAAACAAGACACGTTATTGAAGACAACACTCTTGTGAAACTGAACACAAGGAAATGTCACAGCTTACAACATGTACTGTATGAAGGTCAACATTAATGTCAATGTATGCATTTCTGCAGTTTATACAGGACGATTTGATTTGAATCTCAGAAATATCACCACACGCGTTTAAACCCTTAACCCCGTCTTGTCACGAAATTATAAACACTTACTCAGTATTTTTGTCTTGTTTAAAATGCCATAAGATATTGTCTTGTTTTCTGGAGGAAAAATCTAAATCATGTGAGCTGTTGCTTAAAAAAGCTAAATTGTCTTCCAGTGGGGTAAGAAAATTCACTTCATTTAGATTTTTTCCCCTCAGAAAACAAGACAATATCTTATGGCACTTTTTAGAGATATCTGGACTGGAATCGAGACAAAAACACTGAGTAAGAAAAGCATTTTTTGCAGTCAACTTACAGTACATGGTTTACTGCACTTACTTTTGAGTACGATCAGATGGGTGGTCAGCCTCTTGTGTTGGAGATGGAGCGGCAGCACTGGGAGAGTCACGTTCAGCCTCCAAGACCAGCTCAGACTCCTGGGGCAGGTCCGTGATGAAGAAACCACGGCGTAGAAGCTCCTTCACCATGGCGATGCGCGAGCACCTGTCGGGCAGGATCTCACAGAGCTGGTTGTAATTCCAGGCCCTGTTTTTGCGGATCCACGCTCGGCCGGAAGCCTTGGCCTTGGCCAGCTCATCTGCTCGTTCTTCTGCGGTGCTGTTTTTCATGCACACCCTTGTCAGGTGGACTGGGAGATTCTCCTGCGGCTTGTGGCAGAGCAGGCAGTGAACGATGCTGCGATCGGCAGATCTTCAAGAGAAAAAGACAAGATATAAAGAAATATGAACAGCAGAACAGGGCCTGGTCTATTAGCACTTCTATTGTAAGTGCCTGTAATGGGTGTTCAGAGGTGTGAAAGAGCACAGACTGTGACCAATTAGTAAACCCCCACACTGTCTTTAATAAAACCTTAGAAAAATTAACCATGCTTTTCAAATAAAACCAAAAACCCATGGTTAATATAGTTTAAACATTGTTTTTTTTTTTTTTTTTTTGTAGTAACCAGTGGTTAACCATTGTAATCAATACACCAAAAAACACAGTTGCATGTACTTGCACATATTCAACATCCGTATTCACAATCTAGTCAAAACGATTAGGAATATTCTGAGTAAACAACTATAAGATTTACAAGTCTGGAAAAATACCTGGGGCCCAGTTTCAATGTTTAAAACTTAAAAACGTACAATAACTTTGCTTTAAAACAAAACACAATAACTTTTTTTTGCTAACTTAGGTTTAATTTGATTTTGAGCAAAATTGGTTTGACTTAAACTCCATGCGACTAAAATGAGCAAAACAATTCAATGTGACCAATATAACATCTGACCTTAACTGGTTATTTTTGGATAACTTATTTCTCAAAATGAAGAAAACCTCTGAAGGAAACACCAGTAACACAAGCAAATAAAGTCAAGGTTCAAAAACACAAGCCTTACCTCTTCTGAGCTTGTTCAGCCATTGTAACAGCAAAGAGCAAATTATCCAGTGCAGGAAACAAGTATGTATCTGGATCAAAGAACACACAGTGTAAGAGAGCAGTGATTTCACATTGTGGTTTTGTGCCTGTGGGCGGGGCTCAGCTCACCTGCAGTGATGTCACTGAAGTTGAGCCAATTAAAGAACAAGAAGGAGGGGCCAGAAAATATCTGCAACATATATATATATTTATATATATAATGTCTTTACTGTCATTTTTGATCAATTTAGTGCATCCTTGCTAAATAAAAGTATTCATTTCTTCAATTTGTTTAAAAAAAAAAAAATCTTACTGACCCCAAACTTTTTAAGGGCCATGTGTAATGTTACAAAAGCTTTCTATTTGTATTAAATGCTGTTCTTTTTAACTTTCTATTCAAAGACCCTGAAAAAGAAATATCATTACAATTTAAATCGCGTTATCCTTCGGAAATTTCAG
This sequence comes from Ctenopharyngodon idella, assembly GCF_019924925.1. Classification (NCBI taxonomy): domain Eukaryota; kingdom Metazoa; phylum Chordata; class Actinopteri; order Cypriniformes; family Xenocyprididae; genus Ctenopharyngodon; species Ctenopharyngodon idella. The sequence goes on along the minus strand of NW_026138716.1, from coordinate 402,346 downwards.
AAATTGATTTGCTGCTCAAGAAACATTTATTAATATTATCAATGTACGATAATGCTGTTTTTAATCAAATAAATGCAGCCTTGGTGGGCATAAGAGACTTTAATGACTTCCATTAACACTAGTCACTCGTTAGTTAGTCCTGTCGTTTACACATTAGACATGATGTGCTGTAAATCACCGCATGATCTGATAACGACACATCGTCTGAGGACCTTTATGGAAAATTGTTAAAGCAACATTCATCTGTTATAACTGTATGCATAATGAGAACTAAAAGTTATTTCAATTCCTTTTCATATCTCCTCTTTATTCAGTTTCCTAAATGTGTGTGCCATTTTTATTACATATGTGTTACAGCCTCAGACATGAGGCAGGGTTATATTGGATTTTTTTTATAATTTAATAATATTTATTTAAAAAAACAAAAACACTACTGCTGATTTGGGATTTGCTGCAATAAAGCTGTGCTATTACCAGAAGCGGTTTTATTCGGCTGATATCACTAACTACGTTCTTGATGTGAGATTTGAGTTGGAGAACTCTTTTAACCGGGATCGTATGCGTTTCCAAAACAGATGCAGAGCGTTTTCAAATATTTTTTTTTTTATATAAAATATTTATTAATAATATTTAAAAAAAAAAAAAAAAAAAACTCTTCATCATCTGCAAAGTACTGGAGAGAAATAAAAATCAAGAGATTTGAGTTGGAGAACTCTATATAAATTATAAATATATAATTTATAGATATATAATTTATAGATATAAATATATAGATATAACCTTGCCTCATGTCTGAGGCTGTAACACATATGTAATAAAAATAAAGGTCCTCAAAACAAACATTAAAAAAAAAAAATTACTTTGTGACTTAATAATTCATGCATGAAAGGGTTAAATATTAAAACAGTTCTTTTACACTGTAACAATATTTCACAATAATACTTTTTTTACTGTATTTTTAATCACTTCTTTCAAAAAGATTAAAAAAAAGCTTAATTATTCCAAACTTTTGGAATTATGATTGGCTGGCCTCTTTGTATGTGAAACTAGTTGCAGTATTACAAGATTACATATGAATACTGGGGTTTACCGTAGTTGTGTGGGGTAAAGTTCCGTCCATCCAGGAGATGACAGAAGCACCGCTGAACACGCAGGACACGATCAGACTCGAGTTTTGGTCTTCACCGCGTAGAAGACGAACACCAGCAAACTGACAGCTACCAGATAGAAACAAAATCATCATTATAGCTGGACTTTCTGCACTTTATTAGTTCTTTAATATCGTGACATAATTAATGTGGTGATGAGGAGTCTCATTTGGTCTAGTTTTAGTAACATTAACCTGCAGTTTTGACTGGAGAGCAGCTTTCACTCTCTGAGCTTTGGACTCGAGACGTGGAGACCCTCCATCCCCGGCTCTCTTAAAAAGCTCCGGAAACCACATCATTGACTCTACTGAATAAAAAATAAAAAAGGTAATTGCAACTTTTTATCTCAAAATTCCGCCTTTTTTTTCTTGCATTTGGGAGTTATAATGTCAGAATAGAGAGATATACAGCCAGAATTCAGTCTACCCAAATGAAATGCAGAAAAATAAAGTCAGCAGAACGACGCTTCTGGAAGCCAGCGGTCCACTGAACAGCTGTTTCACGGGGTCCAGTGCCTGTAAAAGAAGAAGCAAGGCCATCAAGACCTTAGTAAGGCTTTATGACATCTTGAGCTGCTACTGGGTCTGTTTTTCTCTTCATCGTCTTTGGGTCTGATCACAAGACTTACTGCCTGTTAACACAAACACACACACACACACACACACACACACAATATACAAAAAAGGAAAGAAAAAGATAAGTAGAACTTACCAGACAGCATTGTAGAGACGCTCCTCTTTCAGCTCAGTTTACCTACTTTAAGTTTAGTCTATAAAACTGGTGAAAAAAAAAAAAGTTTTTAAATCAACTCATCTACTACACTCCACCAGGATATCAACCTCTAGAGATCTAGTCATATTCAACATACATTTTACATGATTAATAATGCATTTTGTCCATATTAGTGGACAATAGCAGGGGTTCTGTGTCTTCATGAGCCCGTCGAAGCATAACATTTCAGATCAAAGCATTTATGAGTCTAAAAATTTGACTTTTGTTCCCATGATCACATGTTTTAATATTTATACTGAATAAAAAAGTATTGGTACTAAAAAGAAAAGAATGAAATTAAGCAATGGGTTAAGGGAGATTATTTATTATTTTAAAAAAAGAACTATATACAAAGCACAGCATAAAACATGAACAATAAAAGAAAGTAAACTATTGAACAAACAAGAACACACAAATCAATCAATACTAATTAACAACCAAATAACAATAAAAACTCTTAGGAAACATGGGGAAAACTAGAAATTAACAAGATTAAAAGTTACATGAAAGCATAAAACAACGTGAAACCAACTATATACACACAACAAAACCAAAGCAACAGCAACCTAAATAAAACAAACGCAGTGTGCTGCTCTTCTAGGGCTTCTCTCTCCACTGGAGAAAGAAGCCCCTCTGTACTATGGCTTTGCTAAATACCCCACGGAGCGTGAGCAGAAGCTGCCGCCTTCGCTTCCTCCAGAGTGACTGTCTAAATAATGAACAAATACAAAAACACATTAACTACAAACAAAAGTTAAGAACTCAGAAACTGCAATGAAAAAATGTAAAGGTGAAGCGTGTGCTCATACCTGGTTGCCCAGACAGCATATCTGTCCTACATGTCCTATGGTGTGGAGCTGTGCCACTCAAACAGGTCACAATCTGACACAGAACACCCCTGTTCAGCTCCTCTGAGAGCGCCAGAACCGGCCTGGTCTGCTCTTCTTCAGGCAGAGTGGGTGCAGCCTGGAGCACATCTACCAAATACAGGAAAAATTAGCATTTGCATACAGTTTTGAATGCATTTAGCAAAAACATGTTCATATTTATATACCTCGTTGAGCCCTCTTGGATCACCTGGGATTGGCAAGTCCAGATTGCCCGGTCTGGTATGTTGCCAATCTGTTGGTCTGACCGCTCTCTTGATCATCGTCCTGGCAAGAGGAGAGTCTGTAAAGAAAATCTAAAAAAAAAAAAAAAAAAAAAAAAAGAACAAGCGGTAATCTCATTGACTGTGCTAGTGATGAGCCGGTGAGTAAAAAAAATAAAATAAACTTACCTTGTGTTAATAATGATGATGATGATGATGATGATATGAGCCTCGGGCCCGAGCAGAGCGAGACCCGCGTGTAGGAAGCCAGCGTGTCACAGTTCTCCATCCGGGGCTACCTGGTTGATCTGGAAGTAGCATATGCACTTCTTTACTCATGCCGGTGCCGCTGCATTCACCTGAAACAATCAGGACAAACTCAATCACAAGTGAGTGCACTGGAGCTACAATGTCCCAAACATCACCAGCGAAGAGGGCAACAAGACTGCTGAGAAATCCAAGAGTGCGGAGAACTTGAGCCACGAATCACAGAGAGAACGAGCCGTCTGAACGATACTGCTGCTTCAAGGTATGTTAGCCATGCCAAAGAGCCAAATAGAAACATGACTGAACAGATATAACACGGACAATAGCTGCTGCCTCCTGGTTCGACTCTGTTCGGTCACTGGATCACATGTCGCATGTGTCGTCAGAGTTTGGCCCTGTCCAAGATGCAGCGAAGAACCATCTGTACAATGCATCACTATTGACATTTCTGGACAAGATACTGACATAATCAAGGCATCACAGAGCTGTTACAGTCCCATTCTGGTTATCGACATGATCAGTGCCTTGAAGCAGCAGTGGCTGGTTCAGACGGCTCGTTCTCTCTCTCTCATGGCTCAAGAACTCCGCACACGTGGAATAGACAGACCACCTCATGATCGATCGGCTTGGTGTTGTCCTCCACATGTGATGCTGTCGGACTAATAAAATGATTGGCATAAATATAAGCCCACAAGCCTCCTGGCTCATCAGGGACAGAGCCCATAGCAGCGATGTTCAGGTACCTGGCACATCTCTGCTCCGGTCCAAGACAAATCCATCTTCCTGGCACCTGTTTTCAATTTGCAACAACAGTTTTTATTATTAAATTATTAACTGTGTTCTTCAGAGAACACGTGTGTGAACGAGAAGACGGCCACACAGCTGCTTTATGGCAGAAGTATAAATGAGTGTGAAGCTGCATTCATTACATCTACACAAACACCCACACATGAATCGAGCACGATTTACTATTTCGTTCCCTCGATTTGCTCAATCATGCGCACGATATGAAAAAATACTATAGTAATTTGTATACTACAGTGTTTTTGAACCATGGGGCTCTGTATATCTACACAAATAAAACTCAAGTTTCTGGTCTTACAGTTTTTGTAATAATCGCTAGGACAGATTTGTCAAGAATTTGGCCATGCTTTCAAAACACTAAGTTACACACAGTTTTCCTAAGAAATAACGTTTAAAAAAAAAAAAAAACAAGACATCAGCGCGAGTAATAAAGAAAATGCGGTTCACAATCAGAAAATAACGACATAACATTGAACAACCTCTGGTGTTGTTTTATGTAAACATGTTATTTACAATGATTTTGTGAATCTGCACTTACCTTCCCTTCGTCTGATGTAAATCTCTCAGAAAATACCGAATGCTGTCAGCGCGCGCAAGATTTGAATGGAGCACGAGCGGGAATAAACGACTCGAAACAACGTCGGGCTAGAAAATAGTTGATACAAAATAGAATAAAATTTGTGGTTATGTTCTGGCAAACATGGTTTTTAAAACAACTCTACGAACTCACATTTACCGTCACAAATGGCGTGGGCGTGTCTACACGTGTCTACTCGCTTGTCCGTCGTCAGTGTGGGCGTGGCTACACATTTGTCTCATGTAGCAAACACCTTTGCCATGATATTCTGTTTTTGGAGATATCACATACACACAGTTATTCAAAACCTAATTGGCAGAGAGATGTTGAATAATTCACAATCCCCTCTCTTGACAGCATGACCAACATTTTTTTTTTTTTTTTTTTTGTAAATCACCCCTTCTTCAGGGATTTACAGTTTTTACGATTGCTTACACACTAAAATTAAAAATAACACACAGTTACTGAAACTCTACACTCAAGGAGCAAAACCTCAGTCCAGATCTGCACAACTATAAGCACATTCTCAGCCTCACACTTTTTGCAAAACACTAAACACACTTCTCTACATTAGACACAGAAATCTAACATAATGTCACTTCTTTGCCATTTCAAGACACTGCTGTCTAAAATACCACCCCTATAAACCAATTGATCAAACATGGCCGTCAGGTCTGCAGACACTTGTGTGCTTAACTGTAAACTCAACAATCAGGTGCAAGTACTACAAAAAGGCAACAGGTGAGTTTATGTGTCTTCAACAAAATGGAAGAATGTCCCGGGCCAACGTGATGGGTAACATCACAATGTATGTTGTGATCACGCAGAATGGGGCCCTCCAATCTTCACAGCAGAAGACCAAATATATGCAGAGCAGATGAGACACATTGTCATCTGGGACAATGTAAATTTCCAAATATCTGCTCTGGTCCAAAACTGGTTTCATAAGCATCCACAATTTTCACTCCAATACATCCCACCATACTGTCCCTTCCTTTTTCTTTTTCTTGACATGGAAGGTTTACAATCTCCTGTCAGGATATGCATTCAAGTCATGGAGGAGCCTGTGGCCTAATTGATTGATGCAGGGTCTGTGCAAGGATGGATTCACCAGTCAAGAAGATTCTTCCTTCGCTGTCTTGAGAGAGAGGACATCGCCTGTGATGTGGATGAAGTGCTTTGGCCAGATCCAGCTAGGCCAAGAGATGATGCTTAGGTGTTTTTCCTCTTCTTTTTTTTTCCATTTAAAATCATGCTTTTGTTTTGTCTCCACAAATGTTTTTGTTTGTGTAATATATTGTATTTAGAATATGTTCAGCAGTGTGTAAATGAATCAAACAGAATCAGAATGTTTGAACCATGTGTGCTCCATACGGTGTCAAAGTTGAGTTTTGTTAAATTAATGTATAGTTTTGAATGAAGTGTTTCATTTTGGAAAACAACTGATGTGTGGATCTGTGAATTGTGTGTAGTGTTTTGACAAAATGAAGTCTGTCTTCCTGTGCTTTGACTTATACTTAAGACATGTTCGTCCCAGAGCCAGGAGGCTCGTGGTCTGGAGAAGAGGTCTGTGTATTATAGTATCAATTGTATTTATTTCTATTTTTGTAATTGATGCAAAAACTTGAGAAAATGAGATCCAGGCGGTCCAGCAATGATTATGTGAGAGATCAAATTTGAATAAGGAATAACAAATTTATTAATTAAAAATTATAGAGACAAACAAATGAATTAAGTAATTAATAGTTAATAATAAAATCCCAAATATTGTATCTAACAGATGAAGATCAGAATATAGAGAAAGAAGGAACAAAATTAAGACATTTGCAGAATGAAATGAGAGGTAGGAGAGAAGAAGCAGAAGCAGAAGATGCAGAAGAGATGCGAGAAGCAAAAACAGCAAAGGAAAAGCCAAACTATCAAAGACCCAGTCCGTTTTATACCATAAGCATAGGAAAACTTACATCCCACTCAAACTTATGTTTTGGTCTAACAAGAAACGGTCAAACAGATTTATCCATTATATCATATTTGGGGTAACGACTAGGTCAGAGTGGTCAAATGTCAAAGATAGGTGAAAATATGAGGTCTGAAATGGAAACAGACATATTTTCATACAAAGGTACATCAAGTTCAAATGAGCAACTAATTCTGAAAACACCATCGCTTCTGCAGTACTCGTCCAATATCTAACCACAAACGTGGCAACGTGACCTGTCACATTGGAACACTTTGAAGAACTACTGAATATAGCAAGCATACATAAGAAGAATGATGAGGATTAAATCCCCCACTTGAGTCTTGATAGACTCATTTTAAAATTTAAAAGATACAAAATGGATACAGAACACATGAGATATAAAAAAGCATCAAATATAAATGAAGCTACTGGTACCTGGAAGCCCTCACCAGGCTGGTCCGACGAGGGCCACTAAAAGAACCCAACCCCGAACGTCCCCTGGACTTTGGCTGGGTTGAGGACTTAACGCAGCTGTCAGGTGGATAAAGGTGTGATCAAATTTCTTCCCCTCATCTTAAATTTTAGCCAGTGATGGTAATGAGTCAAATTAATCTGGCAAAACACTAGACCCCATTACTTGAACTAAGTCAAATAACATAACTATCAGATTTATCACACAAATAGACAAAATAAATCCTTTGATAAATCTAAACAACTCAATCCTTCAAAGTCTCAGTCTCTTCATTCTGTGCTTCAGCATCAGGACGATGTAATCAGTCTCTCTGTCGCATTCCCCTTGTGCTGCTAAGCACTGAGGTGCTCGTCGATCCTTCCTTGGTTCTAAGATGCTCTTGATCAGTTGGAGCAAACAGTGGGCTTTTAAGCCACCAGTTGAGTCTGCTCATTCTCCTCGTTGGTCCCCCTAAGGGACTCTTCCTTCCAGTGGTCACAATCAGGCGTCACACAGAAAAGCGAACTGGTTCGATGATGATGCCACACGTAATCTCCCGAGTGCATCTACTCGTACCGTACCTAGATATGATAGATAGATGTAGACGCGGAGAAGATAGAGCGGACACAGAAAAAACAACAAGAACAAAACAAGACAACAACATTGTCGTTTTTCATACAGTTAACAATACATTAGCACCCGGATTAGTAGGATGAATTTCCTCAATATTAACGGCTTTGACCTGTGAATGAAAACCTTGAAATGCTTTTGTTAGAGACAACATATATTTACACATCACCCCATCCAGTCCTCCTTGGGACCTGTGAAACCTGTGAAAATTCATGTGGTTTGAGGGCCGTCCAGGGCAGTTCAGGGCTTGAACTTATGATATTCCCTGATCTGGCAATCTCATACATAATTTGATTTTATAGTTATATGACTTTCTTTGTTGGTTTAAATAAGTCCATTATCAATAAATAATTTCTTGTTTTTACCCAGTAATATAAATTTTTCCACCTGGATAACACTCATGCCACTTTCAACATGTTAATCACAAGACAATATTTTACAATATTTTATATATTTAGAACAGAATCAGTTCCATTCAGTGGAATCCATCATGACCAGAGATGGGCACAAATACATCAAAAAGTATTTAGTTACAAATTACAAATACTTACTCATCAAATGTATTTAAATAAAATACAAAATACTGCTGTGAAAAAATGTATTTAATTAAAATACAAGTAATTTGTCATTTGAAAATACAAAAATACAAACAAAATTTACACGCAATCATTTGAAGTGTGAGAGTAACAGTGGAGTTAGATACACGTAAGAGAGAGTTGCTCTCAGTTGCTGTGTATAGCCAAAGCATTCAAAAAGCACCAACATCTATTTAGCAGTAGCATTAAAGTAAGAAATTCTACAGAATATTCAGTCAGGAGCAGTGAGTGATTTTGTCTTTTTCTTTTGTAGCTTGATTAACATTAATGACAGACAGCAGCAGGTTTATTAGTCTGCTGTCACTTTAAGAACGAACGCACAGACTGAATATACTTACGGTTACATTCATTATTCATTTAAGACACGACCGTGTTTTCACCTGCAATTAATCAGAATGTTATTTCTTATTACTTGATACCCATCCGTGGATTATCTGCAGCGCCCGCAGATATAACTGCGATCCGCGCATCACTAGACAGCGCACGTCACTCTTTAGCTAGCAAGTCAATTCACAAGTTCTAGCCATTTGCGTTAATCTTCTGTCCTATAAAGACATTCAGTGAATAATATCTGATAGTATATTTTACTAGATACTTGACCTTAAAGCAGTCTGACTGAGCACAAAAGCAGCTTCTTTACCTGCTTCTGACCTTGCTATGCAAAGTAAGACAGACGTAGTCATTGTCACTATCACGGTCGTGTCAGCACCAAGCTTCAGACACGCCCTCCATCAAGCGTTGACGCCGATGCCCCGTGTGAATGCACCGTTACAGTTCCTCCTGAACCAAAACAACGAGCTTATGCTGCGTTCACGCCATAACTACCGTAATTAAGAGATGGCAACCTGTGACATTATACTCGGAGTGGTTCGTGACTCGAATTTATGCATTTCAAAGGCAACACTATCAACGCCGAAATGAATCTGCAGCAGTCAGATGCTACAGGTCAGAGCTCTTTAAGCTGTTTATGTTCATTATTATCTCTCGTGATGCTGTTTTTTCCTGCTGTGTGCATTCATGTGTTTTGGAGGAGGCGTGGCTTTGGAGATGCTCTGAAGGGAGGGTGGGATTCCTATGCTTTCAAAGTTAGCTTGCTATTGCTAGCTCCTCCGAAAATGACCTACCCTACCTTTAAGCCTGGAGATGAAAGTTAATGTATGCGAGAATAAAATAATAAATTTGAATGTATTTTAAGTATTTTACAAAATACTCAAAAGTAATAAAATACGTATTTTAAATACATTTAATTAAAATACTGCCCATCTCTGATCATGACATGCTGAAAAGAAAAGGAAAGTTAGGTGTGGGGTAAACAGGACAAGCTTGCTTGTTTTGCCTTCCCAAGTTATTCCCTGCACAGGTGTGGCACTGTTTCTTTCTGCCACAATAACCCAGGTCAGGATAGTTAGCCAAATTCATCCATGACCATTATTTTATTAGGCATAATCCACATAATGTGCCCATTTTAGAAAAATTGAATACAGCTGTTTATGGCATTTTGTCTGCCTTCGTGCACCATCACACACACACGCACACACACACACACACACACACACGCTTTCACACACTTTCTCTGTCTCTGGCCAGAGTATCATCTTTTTTTTCTGTTTTGTCACTGCCTCTGCAAACAGTGAACTGAATGGGGAATGTATATTGTTAAGGGTGGAATTACCACCAAGTCGAATCGAATAAAACTCTTTCGATGATGGCAGAAATTACAAAACGTAGGCGCTGTGGCATTCCCCATGCAACTGTGTCTATGTTTTTGGAAGGATTTAGTCAGACAATGTCAGTCGCAATAGAATTGATTTTAACACCGCGGTAACAAACACCAATTTTGAGGAAATAATAATAATAAAAAAACTGGAGATCTCATAATTTTGGATCCATGGACAACCATAATCATAATCTCTAGTAATGACAGCATTTGTGATATAATGATTTTGCAGTTTTGGAATTTTTTACTTATAATAAAAAATAAATATATATTAACCAAGATGGAGTGACTAATATCATATCTTTACCATCCATTTTCTATTTAAGAGAACTCTGTAACATAAATGTCTGTCCTGAGAATCTAAACTCTCTTCATTGCACAGCATTACTCCTAGTTAGTGAAAGCAATGTCCTCTAACTAAGTCCAGACCCAGTTTTAACTGAACATCAGTCAAGCTAACACTTAACTTCCATTTCATAAAGGCTTGGACTGGAGCTTATTGAAAGAAAAGTGCAGTAGATTAACAAAATAAAGAACTGCTAGTGAACTGCTAGACTAGTGAATTACCAATTTGTAAGTTGTGATGACAAGTCCAATTTTGAGGCATTCTCTGTAGTGATCACTGTATATGCAGTACCTGCACACACACACGAGGAAGAGATGGAAGTCCCCCACTTGTATCATCAGTCAGTTGAGCCTGTTTGGCTGTTTTAGTGTCTCTCTTCATCCAGTGCGTTGGGTCTCTCAGTGATGAGGACCAGGTGGAGCATGAGGTTGACTCTTGTTGTTTCTGCATTAACTCAGTCTTTTCGTTGCCAGCCCTCAGAAGCATGCCAGTGGGGGAAAGAGACTCAAAGACCCAGGCTGCAGAGAAACACAGGCACTGGTTGATGGGCCTTCACCTCACCCCTGAAAGAGGAAGCTGACACTCGCTCTTGTTTGGGTTGGGACAGCCTCTTCTGGAAATTGAACACTCAGAGAATGGCATGAATCAAATTGACCCCACATAAATTGTCATCACAGCTGTATATGAGCAATCTGCTCTGCTTTTCCTTAATTGTCCAATTGACAACAGCAGTTCTGTATTTTATTTTAATGAAGCAAGTTCTTCTTTGCAGAAAATAGAGCAAGCAATTCCTTCTTTGCGGAAAAAGCAAGCAAGTTCTTCTTTGCAAAATGCAGGAAAGAGCAAACTAAACTATTCTTAATTATCTGAAAATATTATAAATTATCCTCACAAATACATCAGAATCAAAACAAAATAAAAATGTTCTTTCTTTACTTAAATCAATTTAGTTTTGTTTAACTTAGCCACTCAATCTTGTTCTCATTCAACACGATGCAAACGTTATTTCCATTAACACATACTAAAATCTCTACAATAGATCAAATTTCAAGCTGTCTACCAGGGATTATGAATACATATTTCAGACGTCTTCAGATGACAGATAACAGGATTTAATAAAACTATATCTTTGCTTCATTCAGTTAATATTGTACTATTTATTAATTTCTCTTTTTAACTAGCTCCCACATTCCATGTATATAGTATATTCTTTAACCTTTAACCTATCTGAGACAATGCGCATAAATCAAAAACAAAAAAAACAAAACTATTCATCAGAATTATCTAAATACAGTTGTACATATCATATTACTACAAAGTTGGAACACAATGCTTTAAAGATAGCAGCGCACTCGATCTAACCCAGCCAGGACAGAACAGAACAGGACAGGATTTGGTTCAAAACTAACTTCACCTCATCAAAGTGACTTAGAGGAAATAGTGTGCAAATAGCCATTAGTTGAATTTGTAAGCCTTTTTACAATCCAATCTTCTTTATGAGACGGACATCCACGTACAAAAATAATTGCTGATGTACTGCTCTGCTTTGACACCCATCCTGACAAGATCAATTTATGTAGGAAATTTAAAAAGTTATATATTGATATATTATTGACCTCTGGATCACAATTTAATAATCAAATCTCAATTTAATAATCAAGCAAGGCCAGTCTCCTGTTATCGTAATTGCTGAGCCCTCAACAGAAGTGTCCACCAAAACCATGGAATGACCAAGGGACTCTTAATGTCTAAACCAGTCTTACCCACAAACCAGGGTCGACAAAATAGATCATCAATGTCAAATTCAAGTCACCTCCACACCACAGAGAGCTCTCTTAACTTTATTGCACCCTGCCTGACTGACACAGAATACTAAGAATAGATTAATGATTCGATATTCCAAAGTCCCTAAGAGACTTAACAGAATACTCAAGAATATTAATTATTCAATATTCAAGACAAACAAATGAATTAAGTAATTAATAGTTAATAATAAAATCCTGAGTATTGTATCTAATAGATGAAGATCAGAATATAGCGAAAGAAGGAACAAAATTAAGACATTTGCAGAATGAAATGAGAGGTAGGAGAGAAGAAGCAGAAGCAGAAGATGCAGAAGAGATGCGAGAAGCAAAAACAGATAAGCATAGGAAAACTTACATCCCACTCAAACTTATGTTTTGGTCTAACAAGAAACGGTCAAACAGATTTATCCATTATATCATATTTGGGGTAATGGGTGTCAAAACAATTTTCATCTATTTTTGACACTTGACCAGTCACTCTGACCTAGCCTTAAGAGAATATTGCAGATCTTGTATTGTCTCATGTCTCCAGAAATGGAAACAGACATATTTTCATACAAAGGTACATCAAGTTCAAATGAGCAACTAATTCTGAAAACACCATCGCTTCTGCAGTACTCGTCCAATATCTAACCACAAACGTGTCAACGTGACCTATAAGAAGAATAACCATAAAGGAGTACAATAAAATATGAAATCACAAGTAATATTGATAAATCATAAGCCATAACTGGTTAACATGAAATATGAATAAAATGCATGAATATGAATATTGACCATTTTGGATCCACCAGTAATGTAATTATTCATTGAATGTAGTTACTACTATACTAACTATATACAACGTCTGTCAGTCAACAGGCGGAAATAAAGCAAGCCACGCAGAAAGAGAGCATGAAGCCCCTTCACTTCTCCGTCCAACATGTCCCTGGCAAATCATCATCAACACAAGGCAAGCCTTTTTTTTTTTTTTTTACTCACCGGTTCATTGTGATGATATCTACATTCTACAAAATGGCATCATTCATCGTGCTATAGAAATAAATGGCTCTGAAGAGGCATACTGTATGTACTCGCTGATTCCTCGTTTACGTGAATAATGAGGATAACTCTTTAAGTTGCGAAACTTTGGGGTGTTTTGCCTGTAACCCTACGTCTGCTAATGGTTCACGGCTAAATGCATACTGTGGCTGAACTTCAGTCAGCTGCTTCTGTTTTGAAGCTCATCCCATCATGGAGGGCACGATTTTTCCCAAGTATTCCTGACTGGATTTTGTTTTCACTGTAATCGACGTGTGCGCGTTTCTGTTCGACATGGGTTCGGATCTGTGGGCGAGTTTTACATCCACGGAGATGTCATGTGTTTCAGGGACTTGGTAGGCTTCATGCTTATGTCATCTGTCGAAATTCAGCTGTTTAGCTGGTTTTGGCTTCAGTACGGTCGTCCTTTGGAGATTTTTGGGTCTCAAGAAGCTATGCGGTTTATCAATATGAACATGGATTTGTATTTGAGAGATGTGATCAAGACTGCAACCTCTCTGACTGAAGAAGAGCAGACCAGGCTGGTTCTGGAGCTCTCTGAGGAGCTGAACAGAGCAGGGGCACATTAAGGTAACCAAAGGCCCCTGGGCTACAGCATAGGCCCCCTACCCCAGATTAAAAAAAAAAAAAAAAAAAAAATTAGCTTCCTGCCAATTTTTTTATGCAGAAATTTATATTGTATATACATATACACCAGTTATGAGGTTTGACTGACAGTTTGAGGAGCCAATGGATTTACAAGGTTTAGTCACAACCTCTTTTAAAGTCTTTCTATTGGTTACATATTTGTAAAACCCACATACAGACGTAAAGGACATGGGCGTATGGGACACCCCCGCAGCCCCCGCGGTGCGTGGGGGCCCCCACCCTATGATGGGCCCCGTCGCAGATTCACCTATTTACTATGTGGCCTTTGCTTTTTTTTTTTTTTTTTTTTTAGAACGGAACTCAATTGACTAAAGATGAAAATAAAGCATCCAAGTGAAGCCCAAAAATGCAAGCAGAAGATCATAGAAAATAGTTATTAATAATAACATCAATACAATGATAACTGCATATGTATACCGTTAAATCAATTACTGTATGTAAATGGGTTAGATGGACAGCAACAGGTGCACAAGAAATTTTCATACATGACGTCACTGCTTGTGGGAGGGGCCCCATCTCGTGCTTTGCGGGGGGGCCTCACAGATGTGCGGTACGCCACTGGTAAAGGATGACCAATAGGATTAATTTTATAAAACAAAAATGACGAAATATCGAGACACAAGGTTTTGGCCCAACAGCGATGAAATATTTTCATCTGTAACATTTATTTTTACATACTTTTTGGAATTTGATCATTTTCCACGGCACACTAGTGTAAAAGAAAATGCCATCAAAACTCTTCTGGCCAGAATGCAAGTTTACAGGTACAGCGCCATGATATAAATAACTCAAATTATACAAAATATTTAGCCTGTTATTCATCAGCAGTAGATCAAAATAATCACTTGGCATAAATGTGGGCTGTTTGGTGATTGCAAACTGCTCTAAAAAAAAAAAGCACGAGCATTTTTTTTTTTTTTTTTTTAAATGTGCGTTGCTGGCATTTTTATTAATCAAATCCGTTCACACAGCAGGGCTTTGCCAAAAATGCAGTTGAGAGTCCTGACATTTTTTGGGTGTGTGAGTTGGTCTAATGCTTTTGCCACTGCTGCGAACTCCCATATATACATCTAATTATTTGAACATTTTTGAAATTTTAGTGCAGCCAGTAGGCCCCTCCCCATTGTAGGCCCCTGGAAGCCTGTGTTAATGCGCCCCTGGGTACGCTGTGTCAGATTCTGCTTCTGTCACGAACAGTAAGACCCCCTTTTAGGACTGGATGATTATGACCTAAAATCAAAACCTCGATTAATTGAACATTTTACCTCAATTACGATTAATGAACGATTATTTTTTGTTTCTTTTTTTTCGCCCTCATAATTCACTAACAGGTTTTGTATTGTATTCTCGTTGCTTCATAAAGGCTGAACCACTGTGGTCACATGGACTACTTTAATGATGTCTTTAATACCTTTATGGGCCTTGAAAATTGGAGGTCAAAAAGCTCACGGATTTCATCAAAAACTTTCATTTTGGGGTGAACTAACCCTTTAACAGTGGTGTGTAGACAATCGACAGACAATCCGAATTGGACTTATGAAAGCTGCCTGAATCGTAATCATGCACTTCGCTGTTGGCCAGAGGAGAACTGGCCCCCCGACTGAGCCTGGTTTCTCCCAAGGTTTTTTTGTTCTCCATTTTAACACCTGTTTGCCACCTGATGTCACCTGACATTTGATATTCAACAATGTTTTTGATCTGCCTGCATTGACACCTTTGTATGCGAACTTTATTTATAAAGCGCTTTTTACAGTGCAGATTGTGTCAAAGCAGCTTTACAGTGATAACTGGCAAATAATTTTTGCTGCACAGCAGCTCTAGAAGAAAATGGTGTCATTGTCGGTGACTTGACTTGACTTTTTATAGCCACTGTATATCGATAAAGCATCGTTTGACTTGAATATCAAATTCACATCTTCTTAGATTTTGTTTAATTGGTTACCTTCCCAATTTCCATGGGAACGATTTATTAACTGTTGAAACTGTTGTGTTATTCTATTTTGTTATTCTTTTATGTCCGAACTATGAACTTTTATCCTGTGTGTGTTGAAAAGACTGTTTGTGAAGCAGTTTCATAGATGACAGCTGCTCGCTCTCAGTCAGAACGCAGATCTGAATGTTCGCTGTGATCATGCTTGTCAAAGGTTTAATGGACATAGGCGAATTGGGTGTTTGAATAAAGATCGCAACATTTTAATGTCACAGGACTGTACTGAAAATAATATGCAGCATTTGTTTCTTTTAACCCTGCAGTGGCCATATAAGGGCAGGCCGATGGAGAAATCATTCCTGTATGAGATCGTAGCAAACAAAAGAAATGGGATAGATGTGGATAAGTGGGATGACTTCGCCAGGTAAGATGGATCGCTGCTGGCTGATGATCGTTTTCTAATCTAAATTCATCTAAATGAAAGTGTGTGTTCTTATGGACAGGGAGTGCTATCATCTGGGTATCCAGAATAACTTTGAGTATCAGCGCTTCCTCAAATTTGCACGAGTTTGTGAAGTGAGAGGAAAGAAGCATATTTGCACCAGAGACAAGGATTGTTTGGGTTCTTCTACTTGAGTGTGTATTCATTGATTTAGTTGATTAAGTGCACAATGCAAGTGATTTTAAATTCAACTTCTACACATTATAATGGATACACTTAACCAAGAAGAACTAAACTTGGTCCCACTTTATATTAGGTGTTTATAACTACTATGTGCTTGCATCCAAAATAAGTTATCTACAATGTTTATATTGTATTGCAAAACACCTTTGCTGCTATTAAGGTGGGATACGGGTAAGGTTAGGGACAGGTTTGGTGGTATGGGTAGGTTTAAAGGGAATTATGAGGAAAAAAAAAAAAAAAAATGTTCATTAATCGTGATTAAGGTAAAATGTTCAATTAATCGAGGTTTTGATTTTAGGTCATAATTGTCCAGCCCTACTTACACCTTAACCCACTTGACTATTAAAGGTGGGATATTTTTTCCTAATGAAAGAGTGCTCTGACATAACAGCTCACTCTCTGAAGTTATTTTCTCTTATTTTATGGTTCGTAACATTTCTTACAGATTTCTGCTCGTTGTAAATCAGATAAAGTTAAATTAACACAGTACCAGTGACGGACTGGCCATTGGAAGTACCGGGAGATTTCCCGTTGCAATGTAAATATATATGAAGAATTTATAGTAAATTTACGTAGTCTATATCCTTAAAAGAAGAAGCAAGGCCATCAAGACCTTAGTAAGGCTTTATGTTTAGCATTAATACCCTTCTAAGAAAATCTGGATAACATATCAAATGTGATCTGAATTTGATATGTTTTGATATCCCAAAAATGTCATCTTTGAGATAGATAGACAGACAGACAGACAGACAGATAGATAGATAGATAGATAGATAGATGTTGAATTATCCCTTTAAGGACAAGCGGCAACATGGTTAATATTAGGCTGCTCTGTCACTTTAAAGACCTGCACGTATCTCTAATATACAGCCATGCATCCAATTTTCTCTCAAATTTACTTTCACTTTAGGCAATCAGACTCGAAAGATAACTTAGTAATTGAAATTTTAAATCATGATAATAATATATAGACCTATCATATAGTTATTCAATTTGTGTTATATAAAAAAGATCAACGGAGCAAATTACAAACAATAGGACAAATTAGAGTTGTCACGGTACCAAAATTCCAGTAGTCAGCACCAATACTATAAAAATTTTACGGTTCTCGGTGCCAATTTCAGTACCACAGGAAAATCTGTTGGAACTATTTTAAAAACAAATTAAATATGATGACATTCGTTTTTTATTTCCACACAAAGATGCGTCATCTCTGCGCTTTGAGGGGGATGTGGGACACGAGCAGGAAAGAGACCATCATCTCTTTTATAATATTCGCTATTGCCTTTGCTTGCTTGCTTCACAATACCTCTGATGATTCGACTGTGCAGCTCCACAATGTTAATACTGGCTTGCCTTGAACATGGGCTGGCATATGCAAATGTTGGGGGCGTACATATTAATGATCCAGCCTGTTGCATCACAGTCGGTGTTGAGATTCGACTGTTTTTCAGTGGTGTTTTTCACGAACGAGATTTACATAAGAAGGAGGAAACAATGGTGTTCGAGACTCACTGTATGTCATTTCCATATACAGAACTCTTATTATTTGACTACGGGTAAATTCAAAAATTCAAAGTAAATTCAATTTTCAATTCTATGGCACCTTTAAGCAAAATAAGGTCACAAAACTATTGGGTACTATTGGTAGTACCACTGATCTATATAATGACTGGATCGCTCATTGCATTCTAAACTGCCGTCTGGTGGTGAAGCCACCGGAAGTGTTTGAGCAGCCATCTTACAGTTACTGTAAGACTAGAAACAATATTATATAACACAACATAATTATACAGTAGTCAGCATTTGAAGTGGATCAAAAAAGGTCATCAAAGTTGTCCTAAAAAGGTTTTAGGAACTTTTATGAAAGGTTTTGATCCACTTCAAGTGTTGACTACTATATAACCACAGTGAATAACTGTACATGACAAATTATAAGCATAATCTGTACTATTCACATTTCAGAAGAGTCACTGTGACATTTGTGATATAAATGGCGGGCGGTCAGCTGATCTGACATTCACTACTACAATCACGATGAACTTAACATTTAATACCAATATGGCAGTGCAGTGGCTTCACTTTTTATGACATCATGAGCGATCCAGTCATATCAAAGTCCGCTAAAGGAGGGAGAGCTTTTTCACATTTGGCTCCTAAACTCTGGAATAACCTTCCTGATAATGTTCGGGGCTCAGACAAACCCTCCCAGTTTAAATCTAGATTAAATACTCATCTCTTTAGCCAAGCATTCTAGTTGTATGTGATGAAGTATCTTCTTTTGCCTGAAATAATATGAACAGCAGCTATGCTATATATCTCCTGTTGCTGTTTCTATCTCAGGATGCCCAGCAAGGTAAGGTTACTAGACAAAACGCCAGCTCCAGTTTGGATCCAGCCTCACTTAAGCCTTGGAAACGTTTGCATGACAGTTTTGCTGACAAATAAACGGGAATATCTCAGTATATCAGAAAATTTTGTTCATTTATATATTACCAACATCGTAACAATACAAAGCAGCTTGGAAATCTACGAAGCTTTGAAAATGTTCAAAGAAAATTGCAACTGCTATTGAGAGTGCTATTTGCATGAGGAAGTGATAATAAATCCTGGACCGACTGGTCATATGTTAGGTCGCAACCTAGGTCGATGTTCTCGCATTTTTCACATTTCATGGGGAGAAAAAAAAAAAAAAAACATTCCTTGTGACGCGTAATCAATGTGTTGCCACAGCAGAATTCCGTTTTTTCTTTTTCAGCTGATCTCCCGACCACATCCGCGCCCCCACCTCACTTTGAAAACCATTGTTACAAATTTATGTCGCTAAGTTAATATGATCAATTATGTTTCTTATTTCACATAGGCTAGATTACGCACACACGCACGCTTTCAAAGGTGAGGTAGAGTTTGAAAGGTTTAAAATCTAGTTTTAGGGTTAGGCGAAATTTAGGTTGAAATTAACTACTTTGCATTACCCCTAATTCTATATTTATTATTTAGCGGATAGTTCACTTAGCAGGGCTGCATGAAATTGCCAACATTAGAAAGAAGCTTCGAGAATATGGCAACAAAGCTAAGTGTTTTTTTTTTTTATCAGCACGTGCTATTAATATTTTAAGTATAAAAAAAAACAAAAACATCATCATCACAACTGCATGTGCAAGTTTGTTTTGTAAGCTCAAATGAATATAAATTACCTTCTTCAATCAGCACAAGGCGAACTAGTTGCATCACAACATGGATACCTCACCACTGCACACGACATCCGTACACGACTGTCGGAATTCGCCCCCTAGTGGCAGTCGAAACGAACTTTCAGTGTTTGCCCCGCCAAATCCATATCTATGCACAATACACTATACATTTTTTCTCCGTTAAAATAACAGTAAAGAACTGACAGCAAGTTACTGTAAAATTTACTGTGTAAATACAAAATATTCCCCAAATCAGATTCTGACTTGCAGAACGCTGCAAATCACGCTGCTTGAACCCATTGCAGAATCTGTGAAAATGTGAATAATTAACAAAACAGGCATTAAGAGCCGGGGGTGAAAACTTTTGAATTTGAAGATCAAGGTAAATTGTATTCATTTGTCTTCTGGGAAACATGTAAGAATCTTCTGTTGCTTCCGAAGGGCAGTACCAAATGAAAAAGAAAAATGATATTTCAATAAAATAAGGGTTTTCATCCCCGGCTCTTAATGCATGTTTCCTTCTGGAGCATCAGTGAATGTTTGAACCTTTTTAATAGTTGTGTTTGAGTCCCTCAGTTGTCCTCAATGTGAAAAGATGGATCTCAAAATCATTCAGTCACTGCTGGAAAGAGTTCAAATATGCAGAAGATGCTTTAAAACTGAAGAATCTGCAGGAGCTGGAGGATTTTTCTGAAGAACAGAGCTCAGTTTAACTGCTCAGAACAAACAAGAGTATGTAAACTTTTGAATGGGTTCATTTTAATAACTTCAGCTAATTTTCTGTGTTTTGGACCATATGTAAGCATCTTTTATGTAAAATATCTTACTCAGGACAGTACTAAATAAAAAACAACATGCATTTTGTATGATCTCTCTGATTTTGTTAAAATTATTCATATTATCACAGATTCTGCAAGGGGTTCACAAACTGTATAGTTAAATTTAAGTTAAATTTAATTTCTAGATTTATATATAAATTTAAATAAATCACACTCTACACGCAAAACTCTAAAATTATATGAAATTTATTTACAGTATGAATAAACAAAAAAACGAACTCTACATTTATTTGCAGTTTATATACAGTAAAAATAAATCAATCTGTACTCTTCCCCACGCCAGTGCTGGGTTTATTTGGTGTTCAGGTCCATCTGGTCGCGCATAAGAGGCTGATGCTTGCTGCTCACATCCAGAGAGTGCTGTGAATGCCAGCATGAGCGACAGTGGTATTTAAAACAAGCCTGAAAAAAAAAAAAAAAAAAAAAAAGAGTTGAAGAAATGTACATATCAGTGCAATACATCAGGAGTGTGGTTTGTTTGGTTGATGCTTTGTACTCTAATCATCATTTTTAACAGTACTGACACGTGACATTTTTATTACTAAAGTAAGATTGTTGAACTTTTTACTGCGTCTGGATTCTTCTGCAAATTAAAATGGCGGCACAGCTGAAAGGTTTGTTTGAGCTGCGCCCTTTACTGTACAGGCGTAAATATGCACTTCCTTCAGCCTGAGGCTTATTCATTTCACTTTTGGGGCCCTATTTTAATGATTTAAGCACATGGTCTAAAGCACACGCCGCAAGTGCACTTAGGGCATGTCTGAATCCACTTTTGCTAGTTTAACGACGGGAAAAATGGTCGGCGCGCCCTATGCATGGTCTAAAAGGGTTGTCCCTATTTATGTTACAAAAACAGCCTTCTTCCACCTCAGAAACATTGCTAAGATACGGAATATGTTATCTGTTTCTGATGCAGAAAAGTTAGTTCATGCTTTCATGACATCTAGACTAGATTACTGTAATGCATTACTAGCTGGTTGTCCTGCTTCCTCAATAAACAAGCTACAATTGGTACAAAATGATGCAGCTGCTAGAGTTCTTACCAGGTCAAGAAAATATGATCATATAACACCAATTTTATCATCTCTTCACTGGTTAATTGATCTCTTCACTCAAATTAAGTTCCGTATCGATTATAAAGTACTGCTAATGACCTATAAGGCTCTAAATGGTTTAGCTCCTGTGTACTTAACCGATCTTCTAATCGCCCTACAATCCTTCACGCTCTTTAAGATCACAAAACTCTGGACTTCTGGTTGTACCTAGGATAGCTAAGTCCTCTAAAGGAGGGAGAGCGTTTTCACATTTGGCTCCTAAACTCTGGAATAGCCTTCCTGATAATGTTCGGGGCTCAGACTCGCTCACCCAGTTTAAATCTAGATTAAAGACGCTTCTCTTTAGCCAAGCATTCACATAATCCATCTCATATCAGATCAATTGCACATGACTATCTTTGCTTAATGTTATGAACAGCAGCTATGCTAATTATTCTCCATTTGCTTTTCTGTTTTACCTCGGGACGCCCGTCCCGAGGTGACTAGAGAGTACATCAGCTTCAGTTTGGATCCAGCCTCTTAAGAAGACCTCAGATGACTAAAACTTTGGAAGAGACGGCGCCAACTCCTGCGATGACTTCAGAAGATGCAACATCTGGATCAACACGCACATTCGCAAATTTCTATATATCCAAATTATTGTTAATATGTAATTCATTTTTCCAGGAGCTCTTTGCTTCTACCTTCAATTAAATTGCTAACAGTGATTGTATATTAAATCGCCTAAATTATTACATTATTAGCTAACTGCAGTCTCCAAATAGTAATGTTGACATGCATTCTCTGTAAAGCTGCTTTGAAACGATATGTATTGTGAAAAGCGCTATACAAATAAATGTGAAATTAAACCAATCAGAGTCTCATCTCCCTTTCCCTTTAAAAACCAGTTGCACTCGCGCTAAACTGAACGCTTCTCTAGTGAGGATATGGATCTGCTCGTGTGTGAGGTTAAAGCGTGAGCAGACCATCTACGGGAAAAGCGGAATTCCACCAAAGCATTTTTATCTTTACGCACACAATAATAATCTTTTACATTGTAATCCTTTTCTTTTTAATATTTGGCATGTTTGTGTGCTGCTGCGCATCCCTGTGAGTGTAACAAGCAGAGTGTACTCGTGTTGTGCACTCAACATATAGGCACATTTTACTAACACGCTTTTTAGGCCAGGTTTCAGTTGGTCAATGACGCAATCTATTTCAGTTGCCTCAAAATAGTAATGCTCCAACAATTCACTTGAACACGCGTCGTTTTCAGACCAGCACACCCATGGGCACACAAATGGGTACAAATGCATTTGCTATTTAAACAACGTGGCGCAGGATGTGAAAATGATAACTATGTCGGGCTAAAACTAGCAAAAAAACACTTGCGTCGTACCTGGTGCCATATTGCGCCGGGTGTATGATAGAGCCCTTGGTTTGAAAGGGCCTTAACATTTGCCAGAAATATAACTTTTGTTATTAAAAAAAAACAAAAAAACACAAGTAAGCCAAGCCCAGGTGAGAAAAAGTAACGCAAAAGTAACGTGATGCATTACTTTTCATAAAAAGTAACTAATAATGCAATTAGTTAATTTTTTAGGGAGTAACACGATATTGTAATGTAAAACTAACAATGCAATGTTTAAAAACTGTTGTTCATGTTCACTGTCACACGGATGATGCAAATGTGCCACAAAATAACACAATGTGAAAACAGACTTAAAGGTGCAGTAAGCGATTTCTGAGAAACACTTTTGATATGTGAAATCAACCAAAACAAACACACACCTCCCTACATTGCTCCCAGGGTGCGAACTACGGGGGAG
Source organism: Ctenopharyngodon idella (assembly GCF_019924925.1). Lineage (NCBI taxonomy): Eukaryota > Metazoa > Chordata > Actinopteri > Cypriniformes > Xenocyprididae > Ctenopharyngodon > Ctenopharyngodon idella. Next base: position 378,984 of record NW_026138716.1, on the reverse strand, counting down.
CTCGGCTCCCCTTAATAAGACATGGCCTCCCCTGAAAACGTGATTTGTGAAATTTTGGGGGGTCTCAAAAAATATTGACAATGTGTTATTTTGACGTGCAATTTCAGTTTTGTGTAATGTGATCATTGTGGATTATTATGTGTAAAATTGCAAAAATATCATTCATTCATGCATGACAGCGATTTAAACCTAATTCACTTCAATAAAGAAAATACATGCCATTCTTGTCATGAGCATCAAGTTGTGGGGGCACTGCGGTGCAAATTCCACTCATGTTTAGTACATGTTAACTCGAAGATTCGTAGAAAAAATCTAAACATTGGAGTTTCTGGTCGATTCTATGTTAAGGTAAGGCATGTTATTCTGTGTGGCTGGGTTGTTATAGGTCTGCGTGACTCTCGATATCTTAGGCCTAATTGAACGGAGGAATTATGGTATTCTTCTGTAGCCTGACGAAAACTTTAACCGTTGTTCATGTGAACTCAAAGACAGCCTGATGCTTTGTTTATAAACTATTTGTGGGTGGCTGTTTGTTGTTTCACCTACCAATTCGTGTCGATAAAGTATAATAGGGTAAATCCTGAATAGTGATTTATCTTATATAGTGCTTGCATAAAGCAAGTGGTGCATACACTTGTAGCTGTTATGTATTTTTGTAAGTCATCGTAAGTCCTCTTTTGAGGCACACGCAAGCGCACGAAAACAAAAAACAAAAACCAGTGGGCTCCCCCGAACTCCACGGTATAGTTTGAACACTGATTGCTCCACCTCTCATATGCACGTACACACAATGCAAGAGTAGATGTCTCTTTATCATAGCAAAAGCGAAGCAAAATAACGCTTTGCAAAATATAAAGCGAAGGTGATTAGGGAACGTCAAGGAAGGACGAAAAAATGAACATACAGTACACAAGAGTATCCGAAACAACACATCATCCTCCTGCTTTGGTTTCTCCAGCGCTGGGAAGCTTTTCTAGTATTAACACGGGGCCTAAAGCTTTTGCCTGATCATATAATCCTTCTTTTCCAATGCTATTCCTCTGACTTTTTAATGTCTATCAGCCATTTCTCTTTCTTCAAATCTCCCTCTTGCTCAGTCTAAGCCCCCTACTGGTGACTGGCACTCGGTCCGATCCACTTTCAACAGCGTTTCTCAGAAATGCACCATTAAAGGGCAGAATCATGCTGAAACTAAGTTAACTGAGCTGTAACTCTTGATGCTTTACAGCGTTCATACCTGGGCCCTACAGAAGAACGGGCCGGGCTCACTGTTACATATTTGGCATATGGAGTCTTCCAGAAACGGGTCAATCTGGATCTACAGAGGGAACAGAGAGAGAGTGAGGTAAAGACAGTGGGCTGGTCTTTGAAGCTGTATATTTGAGTCCTGCTCTTCTGTACCTTCTTGCGAAACCTGTAGGTTTTTATCTGCACATACGCTGCAGTCACGGCTTTCAAGTAGCTCCCCTCATACCTGAATGTCACTCTGGCAGAACCTAGACGAACAAATGCAACACATTCACTCTATGTGTGTAGAAATATCCTTAGGGTGTGTTCACACTGTAGTTTGGTTCTCTTAGATCTTTTTGGAATGGACCAAAAAAGAAAATGGTACATTTAGTTTCAGTCGAACAGCACCAGAGTTCGTGTGGATGTGGCCTGAGACCCATCTTTTCAGGAGTTTCGGTCCCTTTGTTTGGTGCGCACCTGGGTTCGGATTGCAGCATTCACACTTATTCAAATGAACCACACTAACCGAACAATCGCACCAGAGTTCATTTTAATCGAACCAAACCTGCCAAATGTGAACACACAGGGCTCCAGACTAACATTTGAGAGCAGTGGCGCTGGTGCCGCTAAGTTCTACCGAAGGTGGCGCTGGGTTTTTTTTTTTAATCATAATGGTAATTTAATTATTTTACTATTGTTTTGCATTAATAAGTGCAGTTACTAATAAAATTACATGTTTATTTATTGGAAATTTGACAGTAAAGCACTGAGCTTGAATTGAGATGCAGATAAAATTAACTTAAGAACAGTAATGTGCAAAAACAAAATATTTTTATACTGAAAAATGTAAAATTTTACTGAACTGACAGACAGCTTCAGTAATTAAAAAAGGAGTGTTCTTTACTTGCTTTCTGTCTAATTCAGTCACAATTTGAAGAAGTTTTTGTTTTTCATGAGACTTTGTGACCAGGCCTGGTGCCACGAGGGGGCAAAGGGGGCATTGCCCGCTCAGATCTGATTTGTGCCCCCTTAGTTTCAATTTGTCCTTCCTTTTTTTTTTTTACTTTTTTTTAACACTTTGACATGTACAATCACACAATGTTCAGTGTGTCACTGCTAAATTCAAACCTGCTTTATGTGTTATAAATTCAGTGTCATTTCAACTAACATAATCATTATAAATGTTTAAATGAAAAAACACATTCACTTCCACATATTTGACAATCGGAACATATCAATTCATGATATAGTTAACAAGTTTGTGAATATTTAGAATAAAAAAGGGAAACAAAATAAACACGATACCTGTCATAGTGTGGCTGCATGACGCGTCGATCACCAAGGAATTAATAGCCGTTCTAAAATAATGTTCTAAAATAACGGTCCCCTTAAAAAAACTCATGCTGGGGGCTCAGCTATAATATAGGGCCCCTAGAATTTAGATACCCCAACACCACCACATCCTACCCCTCAACCCTCACTCTCAAAAGTTTTTAAGCCTGAAATGAATAATGTATAAACATTCAAATATTTCTGCTACAATACCATAGTTTCAGTAAGCGTTACTACATTAAATCCATGGTGACTCCTGGTTTCCATGTCAGCGCTATTTGATCTGATATCTGTTGTTTAGCAGAGAATTCTGTGCTGAATTTGAGTGCTTCTCACTAGATCTCACAGCGATGTTATTAATTTTGCAGTTAATTCAAACGCTTTCTCACTGGATCTCCCAGCGGTGCGTAGTAAGCAGTGTCACATGGTCGAAATCGGCACGCACTGAGTTTGTGTCTATTATTGCTCTGTGCTGATAAACGGTCCGCGCTGCACAGTTTAAACGAGTTCGTTTCGTTTGCCGTTTGATGTTTCTCATGTCAAACAGAAATGGCAGCTCTGATCAGTTGTGCAACGTGGTGGTTGCACCAGTGCAACCTCTAACAAAATTAAGTCGCGCCGGCAGGAAAAAAGGTCGCAGTCTGAGGCGCTGGCCCCTAACACCCTTAATATAGATGAAAGCAGTATACACAAACCTGTGGGATATCCGTGCATGTCTGTGTTCATGCCTGCGTAGGTGACCTCTCCGAAGAGACGGTCCATGATGTGGGCCAGACCTTCTGCATTTAGCATTCCGTGCAGAGCGCCCACAAACACAGTCCATTTGTGGCAGCAAAGCTGAGAGGGACAAAGGAAGAAATTGTTGTCTGAGATAACCCACGGGATGACCTGCACCTGCAGTAGAAGAAGTGAGAGAGCGGGGTCAGAGGCCAGGGGGCAAAAACGGTGTATGTTATGTTTAAGTGCACGTTATTCTCACATCTTTGCAGTGGCGCCACCTTCTAGACAGTTTGCTGAAGAACTCGATATAATTGTCAGGCTGCAGGCGGTGTTGAGTACAGGACTGCAGGAGCCTCTTCACTGACTCCTCCCGCTCAAACAACAGGTACGCATAACCTACACAAACACAACAAACACTTGAAAAAACAAACATATAAAAATATGTCTAAGTGTGTTTTATGTGTAATATTTGATTGCTTGTATGCTAATTTATTGATCACAATAAACATGTATTTTTCATTGCATTCACAATCTCTGAAGCATTTTCTATTAATTTAATAATTTTTGTTCATAAAAGGAACTTTGATTTGTGGAACCAGGATTAATACAAATATATTATAAATATAAATGTAAAAATATATCAATATATTCAAAAAATACATTACTATGAATAATGAAAAAATATGTTAGAATATTATGAAAATCAACTTTGAATTTTATGAATGATTATAGATAGATGTTGTTGAATTGTAGATGTAGAATTGTTACCTCCCGGAGGACTGTGTGGGTTTTTACCATTTTTACCAGGCCACTCAACTCTCAGTGGACCAAACACACTAAATGTGTTCAACAGAATCACTACAAAGAGAGAAAAATTGTCATTCACAACTAGAAACATACTGTAACGGTTCTGTTCAGTTCTGTTTTCATGGACTATGTAGTTTGCACACCGTAGTTTTTGTTTCCTTTGTTCCCATTTCGGTAACACTTTATTTTACAGTGTCATTGTTACACATGTTACATGCAGTTACTATACTAAAAACTATAAATTATGCATAATTACATGCAACTAACCCTAAACCAAACCAAACTCTAATCTTAAGTACATGTAGTTACTTAATATTACTCAGCACTTAAATGTAAAATTACAGCATAACAAAGACACCTTAAAATAAAGTGTAACCCCCATTTCTAGGTTGTTTCTATGGTTACTCATTATTTGATTGATTTATCCTCACCTGTGCCTTGTCTGTGTATTTAAACCCCCCTAAAGTTTGCAGTTCAGTGTCCTGTATTGTCCTTATGCTACTGACCAAGTAAGCTGTAATGTTTTCTCCTACTCCTGAGTTTTGAGTTTATATTTGTATTGCCGTCTTTGATTTTTGGTTTTTGTTAAAGGGGTCATGAAATGAGAAATCAAATTTGCCTTGATTTTTTGACATATCCTCCAAGTTTCAGAGCTTAAAATGTCCTCCCCATTGTAAACAAAACATTTATTTAATCAAGCTCCAAAATGGCTCATTTGGATACTGTGGGATTTGTGACGCCACACGGGCAAATATATTAGAATTTGATTTCTGTTATGTTTTTAATAGCGTCCTGGATCATGTCGGAGGATTATATGTAGGGCTGCAGCAGGAACTGGGAGACTAGTCAAGATCGAGGGAAAGAAGAATGCAGCAATGTACAGAGACATCCTTGATGAAAACCTGCTCCAAGGCGCTCATCCCTGTCCCAGAGAAGTCCTGCAAAGAAGAATGGGAGAAACTGCCCAAAAATAGGTGTACCAAGCTTGTAGCATCATACTCAAAAAGACTGGAGGCTGTAATTGGTGCCAAAGAAGGCTGTGAATACTTATGTACATGTGATTTTTTTTTTTCATTTTTTATTTGTAATAAATTTGCAAAGATTTCAAACAAACTTCTTTCACGTTGTCATTATGGACTGTTTGTAGAATTTTGAGGAAAATAATGCATTTAATCCCTTTTGGAATAAGGCTGTAACATAACAAAATGTGGAAAAAGTGAAGCTTGACATGTCTACTTTTAAACGAACCAATTCAAATCGAAAACAAATACTCTCTGCTTATGTAATCCGTATGAAAGGTGCATTTCTCTTTATAGGCGCGTTCACTGTACAGCGGAGATGGCGAGTCAGCATGGTCAACTTCATCTTTGCAGCCAACACAGACTCAGAAAACACTAGTTTATTAATACAGAATTAAAATGTCTCCTTGCTAGTTTTTCCCCGACACAATCGTTACTTTTGTCGGTGCTTTGCAGAAAACTTTATGCATGTGCTTGAGCACAGAATAGGCTATATTACGCCTTTATATATAGTTAGGGTTCATTACGGTTTAGTATTGTCCTCAGTATATTTTTAAGTAATTAAATTAATATAAATATGCGATTAGTCGACTAATGGCTTAAATGAACAATTAATAGTTGACTAGAAAAATCTTTAGGTCGGGGGCAGCCCTAATTATGTTTGTTTGGAGATTTTTTGTTTTGTAATGGAGAGAGATTTTCGGACACAGGATATTTCTGATTACACACTAACTAAACTAAACTATCCCCTGCGAAGGCCTCCTTCCTTTTCTCTTTCCCTATGTATAGATAAAACATTATCAAAATGATTCCAGTTCGCATGAATTCGCAGAAACAACTAATTATTCTGTATTATGCGGACACACTAGACGTGTGCAGAGGTTTCCAATATACCAGCAATCTCTGATGTCATGTCTCTTTTTTTGTTGTTGTTGTGGTGTTTATCAGTTAAAAATCATCTTTTATATGCATATTTTAAATTAATCCTGTTTTGAATGATTCAAACTAACTCAAAATACTCAAAAAGCCACTCAATGGTAGGCACCAACTGGTGTAAAGACGTTACCAACAGAACTGTCACCGAATGAATTATTAGTAAATGAATCTAAACAAGTCTTTTGATTAACAGAATCGCAAGATTTGAGTGGCTGGGAATCTGGGATTGATCGAAATCCACACTACTCACTCTCCAGGTTTACAATCGATAATATATCATGCATGGACATTTTGCATTTGGAGCTGACGCCTTTGACTCAAATTTTTTTGGAATCGTTTACTGTCTCGACTCTCGAGTCTGTTCTTTCCCCTCCCCCGGGCCCCTTCATTGACTGCAGCTCTTGCGCACAGCAGCAACGTAAATGTGAATTCATAAAACTATTTTAAATGGCATGTTTGCCAGAACATAACATCAAATTTTATTCTATGTTGTATCATTTTCTCAAACTATTTTCTAGCCCGACGTTGTTTCGAGTCGTTTATTCCCGCTCGTGCTCCATTCAAATCTTGCGCGCGCTGACAGCATCCGGTATTTTCTGAGAGATTTACATCAGACGAAGGGAAGGTAAGTGAAACTTCATATTTTTGTTCTAAAAGTGAGACTGTGTGTGTGTATCATGACTGTATTATTCTGCTTGTTAAAAATGTATTATGCAGTAATTTACAATATTGCTCTGAGTGTGTGTGTGTGTGTGTGTGTGTGTGTCCCCGATTCACGCACATACATGTCAGTCAGCGTGGCACGTCAGGTTTGTAGAGCTTTATTCAGTCCATTTTAAATTCAAAGGGTTTTTTATTTAACACTAAAAAGTTAAATAAGCACATATAGCCTAACTATTACGCACCTCCCGGACCATCAGTGAGAGCAACGGTACCGCAGAACGAGTGCAGACTACCCTATCTCTAGACGTTTTAATTTTTTTTTTAAATCCAAAAATTTCAAAAAACAACGAAATTGTCAGATATTCATTTAGCGCATGTTCACAGATGAAAACAACTGAAAAACAGCGCTTGTTATTGTCTCCTTACTGTATGTTTGTTTTACTGACTGAGAAATCGCTCCAGATGATTCAATGAGAGAGCAGTCCAAACAAATGCAACAGAAAAAGTTTTTGTTTGAATACCATTCAGTTACCCAAGTTATCTTGTTTTATTCAGTTACTGCAACGGCAAGAAAGCACTTTGACGTGTTGCAGAATTCTAACCTGTGCTTAAACATTGAGAACTGTACAATGTATTTAGAGAAATGTGTTTTTATTTTATTTTTATTTTCTTTGCTCACAAGATCCTCAATTCCCAGCCCCAACTATTCATCTGAAGGACTGTGGCAATGGGAATTCTTTGAACCACCAGGGCAGTTTCCACCGGATGAGAAAGACATGGTAGATGATAGACCCCTATTGATATCTCACTGACTGTTAGCTAACACCCCCGCTTTCGAAAAATCCAGAGAAATGACATACCCAAACTAAAACAGATACAGTTCATGAACCCTTTGAACTAAAAGCGTAAGTATAGTCTCATTTGAAAGCAAATTTGCAGTTTATTGTAAAGTCATAATAAATTATTATCACAATTAAAAAAAATGCTTCAAAGTTTTGTAAAATTATTAGAAATGTATTTATGAAATATCTTTATGAAAATAAAAGTGAAGTTGGCCTTGTAGCAATCTAGAAATGCACTGCAGCTAAAGCCACATGTCTGACCATATTATATTTCAAATCTGCAGTTAATAAGTCTAAAACTCAGTTTTATTAAATGTTTTTCAAGATCATGTCATGTGACTTTATTTATTAAAATGCTAACTGATGTTCATTGCCACCTTTTCAGTCATGCCTCTATGGTTTTGTGTTGCAAACTGCCTTTTTCAGTTTCATTCTCTCCTGCACTCATCCATTCACACCTCTCCAGCCTGCTTATGGCTCTAATTATTCTTTTGTCTCTATTATAACTGCTAACAACCTTCCATTCACAGAGATTTAATCCCTCTTTTCTTTCATCAAACTTCTCACTTCACCTTCTTTGAAACTGTATCATATCACCTTATTGAAAAACGAAAAAAAATTCAGCGAGCTTTACAATTCAAAATGATGTATTTGCATTTATTACATTTGCTCATAACGGGAGCATCTCTATGGGCTCGCTAGCATGTTAGCTTAGCACACCAACAAAACACGACAATTTATGAGATTAAAACCATGTTTTTGCTTCAAACTTACAAGTGGGGTGTTTTAAATAACCTTCTGTTCTGTATCTCTCACCATTGGAGAAAGCGTAACGGCTAACTTAATCACATGCGGCACCTCTCAGCCTATCATGTAATGGCCGTGACATCAGTGCCCACCGTTCAAAGCTCTTTCCCTGCATACCGCCAAAGCTGGAGCGTTAGCATTAGCTGTTACGCTTTTTTGGCTAAAGTTTACAGGCTTGCCTTCCAGTGGCTCTGACATGGTATGCCTGTTCTTCATCATGTGCTATTTGTGGACTAAAGGTGCACAGAGCACCCTCCGGCTGCCAGTATGAATTGAAAACACAGTACATCAGAGTATCCAGCGCTCATAATGATGACAACGGCGCGTTTTGGGTAAAAATTAAATAAATATTACTCCTCTGTATAATTTGACAAACATATGAGAATCCATCAATATTTCTCCAAATGTGCATGCTTTTAAGCTAAAAGCCCTGAGGGATGTTGTTTTGTCAAGTGTTTTCATGAAGACCTCACAAGAGTTTTTTTCTCAGTGGATGTGGCTGACGCTCATATTTCAATGACAAGGTAACGACTCCGTTTTTCATATTCATAACTACTGATGCATATTAACAAATTACGGCCACTATAAGATTTGAAGAGTAAAACAGGTCAAAAATTGAAGATTGAGACTTAGATCTTTTTAATGATGTATAGTTTGTCAAGGTAATTACATTACATCTAACTGTAAATTTGAGCTAATTTAAACAAAGAAACATCTTTGGAACACAAATTAAGATATTTTTGATGAAGCCTGAGAGGTTTCTGTCCCTCCATAGTGATCCAACGCAACTTTTACCCCAAGGTCCAGAAGAATCCGAAAAAGACATCATTAAAGTACTCCATGTGACTCCAGTGGCTTAAACTCAATTTTATGAAGCAATGCGATTGCTTTGTTTGTGCAAAAAAAAAAAAAAAAACATAATTTGCCACTTTATTTACAAAAATATTGATCTGCAACGTGCGTTCCCGAGAGCATCACGACTCACGCGTGTTGTGTTCAGACTCGCACGTCAACTCAACGCACATGCGCAAGTGTTCCCCAGAGCATCACGACTCACGCGTGTTGTGTTCAGACTCGCACGTCAACTCAACGCACATGCGCAAGTGTTCCCCAGAGCATCACGACTCACGCGTGTTGTGTTCAGACTCGCACGTCAACTCAACGCACATGCGCAAGTGTTCCCCAGAGCATCACGACTCACGCGTGTTGTGTTCAGACTCACACGTCAACTCAACGCACATGCGCAAGTGTTCCCCAGAGCATCACGACTCACGCGTGTTGTGTTCAGACTCGCGCGTTGACTCAACGCTTTACTACCTTTCTGGACCTTGAGTTGTAGAGTTGTAGTTGCGCTGAATCTCTATGGAGAAACAGAAACGTCTCAGACTTCATCAAAAAGATCTTAATTTGTGTTCTGAAGATGAACAAAGGTCTTACAGGTGTGGAAAAACATGAGGGTGAGTAATTAATGACAGAATGTGTTTGTTAGTTTAGTTATGTGTTCGTGATTTAGTTAATAAACTTGTGCACAATACATATTTGTATTCTGACTCCCCGTCTGTGAATAATTCGTCTCTTAAATGATTTGGATCTTATTACCAGCTCTAAGTGCTGTAAATGCTAAGAAAGAATTATTTTTCTATGGCCATGAAAAATATACTTCTCTTAGAATTAATTAATAATCAATGTTCAATCAGTTCACAGAATAAATTGATAGATTGATTGTAATTTTACTGTAGCTACATGAAGTTAATCTGATTAACTGATTCAAATATTCATAAGTAATCATAATAATCATAATGAGTTATGAATAATTATTCATATTTCCCCTTTGAGCTAATATCGCTAAAATCGAAAAGTCAGGAAACTCTGCACACGCGCCAGAAGTGGTGAAAATTATGTCTGATATGGGTTTCAGAATTAGGTGTGGCAAATTTCAATTAAGTGCCCTTCGCGCTACGTGTCGTGTTCAGGTATGAAATTCGGCAGCCATGTAACAGCCCAATACCTACAAAAAAGTCCCTGAGAGCAAAATCTGAAAACCCAACAGGAAGTGAGATATTTTGAATTTATTTTAAAGATGTTTTAAAATGTTATTAACATTATAAGTAATCTTCAATTAACATTAAAGGGTTAGTTCACCCAAAAATGAAAATTATCCCATGATTTACTCATTGTTCAATTTACTCATTGTGAATCCAAAACAACACGTCCATCCATCATAAAAGTAATCCATATGGCTCCAGGGGTTAATAAAAGCCTTCTGAAGCGAAGTAAGGCATTTTTGTAAGAAAAATATCCATATTTAAAACTTAGGTCATGAATTAGAAATGATCATTTTTAAAAGAGAAATGTCGGAGGTTCAAACAAATAAGGCTGGGCAACAAACTCAAGCTCCTCTTCTCTTATATCAAAATCCTTGGAAGAGCCAGGATATTTTTTAAATATATCTCCGATTGTGTTTGTCTGAAAGAAAAGAGTCATATACACCTAGGATGGCTTGAGATTGAGTAAATCATGGGATAATTTTCATGTTTGGATGAACTATCCCTTTAAAATAAAATAAAAAAATCTATTTCATGACCCTTTAATAAAACGGCTAGAATTGTATCCATCTTCTCCTTCCTTCATTATCACTATCCTCTGACGTGATGCATAATAGTGAATAATAATTCACATCTCAATGTGTGTTTGTCAGCTCACCATCTGTGATGCCCCACGGCACACCTCCCAGGAACACTTTACAGGAGTAAACAGGGTTTTCGTAGTGGCGTGGAGGAAGTTGCCCTTCCCAGGTGTAAGTGGCATAATTCACGGCTGTGAGACACAGTCAATCATAAAGTCACTACAATATCAATAACAGCTAGACAGAGTGCAGCAACTAAATGCCAGTTTTAAGATGCGATTTTAATGTTTAACCATTTTTAACCCTGTAAAGCTTAACATACGAAATAATTAGAAAAATATTTTTTAATGGAACACTTTAAGATTTGGGCAAAATATAAAAAGAAATCTAAAAGATTGCATATGTTTTATAAATACCATATTTGATACATCAAGCTTTTGACATAGGTATGATATAGTGAGAATATGGATCTCATACTTGAGGAGGGAAAAAACAGCTCAATTTTATTCAGAGGCCCAAACTGAGCAAAAATATGCACTTTGGTGCAGTTGCTGATATTTATGACCAAAAAGTAAGATGAGTGTATATGACTATCTTCTTTCAGACGAACACAATCAGATATATATTTAAAAATATCCTGGATCCTCCGAGCTTTATAATGGTAGTGAAGGGGGGGGGGGGGGGGGGGGGGGGGGATTTAAAAAAACCTGCATCCCTCCATCATAAAAGTAATCCATATGGCTCCAGAGGGTTAATAAAGGCCTTCTAAAGAGAAGTGATGGGTTTCTGTAAGAAGAATATCCATATTTAAAACACATCGACTTCCACCGGAAGAGTGACCTTTGACCTGACGCACAACGTAATGACAAACGTGGAAGTGCAGAGGAAAGAGCAAAACAAAACACCGTAGTTTGAACCGCGAGACGCGTCTAAGCTTACGATACTCCTACATCCAGCGTAATACATCGCGTCAGTGGATTACTCGTTTGGCGCAAGTTGACTTGAGCAGTATGCATACGGTCGTCTGCCGGAAGCTAGTTATTTGAATTTATACAGTTTTAAATATGAATATTTTTCTTACAAAACGCCTCGCTTCACTTCAGAAGGCCTTTATTAACCCCCTGAAGCCGTATGGATTATTTTTTATAATGATGAATTTTTCTGAGCTTCAAAATCTGGCCCCCCATTCACAACCATTATAAAGCTTGGAGGACTAAGGATATTTTTAAATAAATCACTGATTGTGTTCGTATGAAAGAAGATAGTCATAGACTGCGTCTACATGTGCTCCAATAATGCGATTATTTCTCATAATCAGAGTAAGGTGTTAATCGCAGTAAGATGTTTACATGACTCGACAGAACTCTTCACTCCAGTTTACATGCATCTTTCATTACTCTTATTATTCACTAATACGTATCAAGTGTGAACAACATACGGCATTCAGTAAATCATGGGTTAATTTTCATTTTTGGGTGAACTAAGCCTTTAATGTTGCAAAAGTCATCAATTAAGTTACATTGATAAATATCATGCATAGAGAATCTAATAGTTTAACATAGGTGGCTAATGTAAATATACCTGCAGCTTGTTCATGACGTTTCGCTTCTCTCTCAATGTAGAACGAAGGTTTCTTCAAGCCAAAAGCGTCCGAGCCGGGCCAGATGGGACCTGTGGAGCAGCACCCAACCACTGGTCCTTCAGCCTGAGCACTGGGGGCATTCGTGAAGATGCTCAGGGGATTCTGCTTCCAATGGGCAACTTCGTCCAGTTTCACACCCTCCGCCTGCAGTTCAGGCAGCGCCGGAGGTGACGGGGTTGAAGCTCTGAGAGAGACCTGATGGAGATGCACAAACAAATAACTGCACTGTAACTACTGAAAAACTGACAAACAGAATGTTTGAAAGGTTCCACTGCACTCTTCTGGGTTCCGTATCAGATTGGAATGTTGTTGCTCACCAGGTGGTCGAATCCTACAGAAATGGCACTTTTCTCTGTGTTGACGAGACTGCTGGATCCAGAAGGAGACTCTAGTGCTGGTAACAGGCTGCAGAAGCGGTCCATTGGATCTGCTCCTCCTAATACTACACATTTATTTACACTACCTTTCAGTACGATTTTATTTTGAAAGAAATTCAATTTTATTCAGCAAGGAAGTATTAAATTTATCAAAATGGAAAGTAAAGACATTTATAATATTACAAAATATTTCTTTCAAATAAATACAGCTCTTTTTTCCAGCAAAGAAGCCTGAAAAAATGTATCATGGTTTCCACAAAATTAAGCCACACAACTGTTTTCAGCACTGATAATAATCATAAATGTTTCTTGAGCATCAAATCATCATATCAGAATGATTTCTGAAGGATCATGTGACACTGAAGACTGGAGTAATGATGCTGAAAATTCAGCTTTGATCACTGGAATAAATTACAATTACAGTTTAAAAGTACATAAAGGCCTGGTTTCACAGACAGGGCTTAGATTAAACCAGGCCTTAGTTCAATTAGGACATTTTAGTAGCTTTTACAAACTTAGAAGAAAAAAAAACATTACTGGTGTGAATCTTGAGATGAAATAATAACACTGACATACTTTAAGATATGTCAGTACAAGGTATAAATTTGTATATTTTATTTAAATTCAACAACACTGACTGAGGTTAATGCTTGAGTATAAATAAAGTTTATACCTTGTATATAAATATAGATTCTCTGACGTCAAGTCTTATCTTTACACGATTTTTTAAATATTTGTATTATAAAATATATTCTCTATTGTTATTTATATCATATATATGTTATATTCTCAGATGATCAAGACAAACGCAATGATTTTTTGTCAGTTCACTCACCAACTCCCAAAGTGTCTGAAACTAGCTTCAACAGGCAGATAGGAGCGGCCATACAAAGCTCTAAACATCACATTGGGCACACAGGTTCACTCACCGGGCTGGGTCGAGTGCTGTTGATCTGGACGGCTCCATGAAAGGTCCAGACTTATGTCATTAAGACTTTGCAGAGGAGCCACAGGATCCAGGTGGTCTCTGCTATCCATCGGAGAGTAGCTTGTGCCCGAAGCATCTGAGAGAGAGAGGGTTTGCTAAAACAGTTCTTTGATAGCTGTTTGGTTATCATTGGTTAACATTAGTCTGACAACAGTCACCCTAGTCTAAAATAACACTATATTTCTAAACAAAATACTACTAAAGCATCTATTAATCTTAGTTAATGTTCATTTCAACATTTTTAGCTTTTTTTTTTTTTAAAGTCTGTTAAAGTCGGCATGAAATCAAATTGACAACTCTTATTTTTTTTTTAATGGAATATTGTAGTATTTATTATCAATAATTTGTCCGTGCACCACCAGCAGATCCAGTGACGTAAGAGGAAAATGCTGTCGTTGGGGCTGATGCCAGTTTTTGGGGTGTACAGTACCCTCAAACATTGAAAGGAACCTGATGGAGGACACGCTTAGTCAGTCAGTCAGACTGCGTGTCTACTGGAGCAGAACAAGCGACCAGAGCGTTTTTTTAAGATTCATTGTAGAAGTTGAGTGTCGCTCAACTTCCATAGGAATTAGGGGTGCAATGGTTCAGATTACTCACGGTTCGGTTTGTATCATGGTTTTAGGCTCACGGTTTCAGTACGGTTCGGTATGTGCTATGTTCAGGTAAAAAATTACTACTGTCAAATAAAAATTATGAAAATAAGAACAAATAATCAAACGGCACAAATAAATACAGTAAAGCAAAGATACAAATAAACAAAGCTTTTCAGGTTTTTCATGTATCCAGTTTTCAGGTACAGAAATTGAATAAAGTAGCTAATAAAATGTAAAACAACATTGCATGTGATCTTTACTGTGTAAATTATTAAAAACACATTCAGACAGCAGGAATGCAAGGGCTGCTGTCTCTTTAAGACATAATACACGGACCAGTACACTGATACTGAACTCGCCAAGACGGGCATGTTGACATAATTTTGTGTGAATTTGTCCGTTCAAGAACAAGACTTAAAAGGGACCTCAATGAATTTTTGCGCGCTATACACGCGCTTAGGATCGGATGAGTGCACAAACCTTCTCACAGAGCTCGCGCAAGAAGCCAGAATGTGTATCCATCGACAGAAACATACATTAGCCTAACTCTGTCTGTCTGTTTTATTTATTTTCTACAAACCATATTATAGATGCGCATGCGTCGTCAGATATGAGATGAACCGCGGTGCAAGTGCGTGCCGAACCGAGTGTGCAGAACGGTACGGATCGATGTTTTACCGAGAACCGTTTCACTCCCAATAGGAATGAACCGAAAACGCTCGCTCCGTGCCAACGGACACGCACAGTCAGTCAGTCAGTCAGTCTCTCGCGCGCTCGCTCGCTCTCTCTCTTGTCATCCTCAAAAAATAAAGCTCTTACAATAACGTGAGACTGGTGGAGATAACTCCGCCATAACAGACTCCAAACGCACGTTCTGCTCGGCCTCCATTTTGTTAGCAACGGCCAACTTCCAACGATCCAATCAATTCCCGAAGGACGAAATCAAGTCCCGCCCTCTCATTTCGGATGCCAGACAATCGCAATTTCCGCTTCGTTGACCTTACTGAGACCTTTTTGTAAAGTATAGGTGTTTTTTTATGAAAAAATTAAAAATAGTAGTTTATTTTCATAAACTAAATGCTAAGCAGAATTTTTTTTCTTTGCTTATTAGATTCTTGGGTGGGTCAATGAAGAACAACAACATTAATTTTGAGGCATTTATATTTTTTATGTAGTGTCAGATTTTTTAAAAAACTAACACTTAGGTCCATAATGGACAAAAATGTCCATACCAAAAAACGGTCATAGAAATATTATTTTCAGAATTTATTTTCAGAATTTTAACAGATCGGTTTCTTTACATCCTCGGCTTCTAATGCACCTGTGTGCTCACTGTCAGTGGGCAACACTAGCTTCAGAGCTTCCTCTGCTGAGTAACGTCTCTTCAAACAATGAAATGATCAACCCCTCAAGCACCACATATTTATAGGTTTGGCTGTGAGGACACCTGTGTGAACTCAAACTTTGTATAAAATCTACCAGACTAAAAAAATCTGCATTTTCTTGTGGTGGAAAAACAGGCTTCTGAACTTCTACTTCAAATTCAAGCATACCTTTTATCTCCGTACAAAAACAATAACAAGTGAAAAAGTGCAATCAAGGGTTAACCCTTGTGCAACCTTATGGACATTTTTGTCCATTTCAGTTTTGTTTTTTGTTATAAGTGTGCCTTTGTTAATACCAACTACATGAATTTTGGCTCAGGTGTTTATTTTTATTGGAATTTTAATATTTTACCCTCATTTCCTTCAAAAAATCAATTTTACCCTTCGTACAAAAAATACTCACACTCAGGACCTTAAGGACAAAAATGTCCACATTGAAACCCATTAAAACTGCAATTTTTTAACCCAGGGCCATTTGACTATAAAATGATACAATATTTGCAAATAGGCATTCATTCTATCGGCAAGGCTTCAAATTTTACACTTTTACCATTATTTACTAGATTGTGCCATATTTTCAAATTTGGCATATAAAAGAAATACTCGCTTTATTTGTGTTTTCTGCTTATGCATATTATAGTCTATTATAGAGTCAATTTGAAAAATAATGCAGCTATAATTGTGTGGGTATATTGGTAAGGATGTCAGAGTGTAGTTTGCATGTGTTTACTGAAAATTTAATGTGTGTAATTAGTTTGAAAGAAATTATATCGTACTGGCAATCAAAAAATCCCACTCCATGTATGAGTCACACCCTCGGCAGGGTCATAGGGCCATGTGAAAACCTTATTGTAAGTGCTTATTGTAAATAGGTATTTATTGAATTATTTAATTTAGTGAGATACTGATCATCAGAAATCAGTGAGAGCGCGACTCACGACAACACTCGTGGAAAGAATGTGCTTGTTTGGTTGACAGGTGTCGTGCCGAAAATTGATCGTCTGCCGAAAACTGACTGCCGTCCGCGGGAGCGCGCACATCATGGTTAAAAGGTATCGTCCCTGTTTCTACACGTCTACAGCTGCTTTTATCATGATCAAACAGCCATAATCTGCAAATACATATAACTCTGTGTCCGTGGTAATATGTCCGTGATAATAACAAAGAAACTTTTCCTGTAACGGATTAATCAAAATTATTAATTTAATTAATTTTCCGTTTATTGCTTAATCGAGCCTGATTTTTACGTGATTATAACAGAAAGCCTATTTACTTGCTTTGTGCCAAACAATCCAGTCCTTTTTACCAGGTAAAATATTTTGTAACATTTCTGCCTGAAAATGACTTGATTTCATTCATTGCTGTTATATTTGTAAGATTATAGCTCATTCAGTCCTTTTTACCTGTTGAAATATCTTTAAATGACCAATAAAATCCATTAAATGCAGATTTACACCTGCCGAAAAGTGATTACAGCCTCTATTTGTGGACTGAACTGTTCTTTCTGCCTCAAAATGACTTGATTTCCTTCTTGGTTGTTATATTTGACAGATAATAGCTCATTCAGTCATTTTTACCTGTTGTAATACCTTTAAATGGCCAATACAACCCATAAATTGCAGTTTTACACCTACCTGTCAAATATAGCAGCCATGAATGAAATTCAGTCATTTTGAGGCAGAAAGAACAGTTCAGTCAATAAGTAGAGGCTGTAATCACTTTTCGGCAGGTGTAAATCTGCATTTTATGGGTTTTATTGGCCATTTAAAGGTATTTCAACAGGTACAAAGGACTGAACGAGCTAGAATCTGTCAAATATAACCCTCATTAATGAAATCAAGTCATTTTGAGGCAGAAAGAACAGTTCAGTCCATAAATAGATTGTAATCACTTTTCAGTAGGTGTAAAACTGCAATTTATGGGTTGTATTGGCCATTTAAAGATATTACAACAGGTAAAAATGACTGAATGAGCTATTATCTGTCAAATATAACAACCAAGAATGAAATCAAGTCATTTTGAGGCAGAAAGAACAGTTTAGTCAAAAAATAGAAGCTGTAATCACTTTTCGGCAGGTGTAAATCTGCATTTTATGGGTTTTATTGACCATTTAAAGGTATTTCAACAGGTAAAAATGACCGAATTAGCTGTAATCTGTCAAATATAGCAGCCATGAATGAAATCAAGTCATTTTGAGGCAGAAAGGACAGTTTACTCAATAAATAGAGGCTGTAATCACTTTTCAGCAAGTGTAAAACTGCATTTAATGGATTTTATTGGTCATTTAAAGGTATTTCAACAGGTAAAAAGGACTGAATGAGCTATAATCTTACAAATATAACAGCAATGAATGAAATCAAGTCATTTTCAGGCAGAAATGTTACAAAATATTTTACCTGGTAAAAAGGACTGGATTGTTTGGCACAAAGCAAGTAAATAGGCTTTCTGTTATAATCACGTAAAAATCAGGCTCGATTAAGCAATAAACGGAAAATTAATTAAATTAATAATTTTGATTAATCCGTTACAGGAAAAGTTTCTTTGTTATTATCACGGACATATTACCACGGACACAGAGTTATATGTATTTGCAGATTATGGCTGTTTGATCATGATAAAAGCAGCTGTAGACGTGTAGAAACAGGGACGATACCTTTTAACCATGATGCGCGCTCCCGCGGACGGCAGTCAGTTCCCTTTCATGGGAACATCGACGCTGCTTCGTTCCCTATTCAGGGAACCAGGGTTACAAACGTAACATGAGAAGTAATTAAAGAAAGTAACTAAAAAGTATATTCCGCTTGCTGGGATGTAGAGACAGAATTTCTGCGGTGACGATATACAGTTTAGCTCTGTATAATAAAAATAGCCCAGTGCTTACAGAAAAGATTATGATCATTAAGGCATACATAAGGAAGATAAATAATATAAACAACACCTAATAACTGTTTTAAGCAGTGAGCTCGCTAGCTTTTGAGACTTACCCTGCGGAAATCCATTAAAATGACTGATAAACGCTGCTGCACGACATACTAATTCAATCCTCAACTAAACAAGTGAATGATCTCAGCATCGGGCGCGCATGCGACATTCACGCGCACAGACCGAGCGATCCGGAACCAATCAAAAGCCGTTCAATGGCCTTGGAACCAATCAGGTTTCGTCACGTGCGTTACACGCGTTGTAACATATTGTTTACACATTGTAACGGCTAAAAATGTTTTTCAAAATATCTTTCTTTTGAAAATATTAAAATTACAAATATATAAATATTTATAATATATTGCAGTAGGCCTACACATGATGTATTTAAACCCACTAAAATTGAATGTTCTTAAAGTACACAAAAAATATACTTTAAGTAAGAGTAACATAAGTATATGTTTTCTGTAAATACATTAACTTCACTAAAAGTATGCTTGTGTTTAGCATGCTTCTTAAAAGTGTAATTAAGCATATATTTATTACCAATGTACTTCTATTATACTGTTTGGAAAAATGCAATTCAATATATTTTTAATGCACTTCAAATAAGCCTGTTGGGAATACAAATGTATTATTAACATACTATTTGCATTGCAAGTATATTTTTAATACATTTAATACTACTGCTAAGCCTTTCAGGTTGTGGGTTTGAATCCTGTTGGGGCAGTTGAGACTCTCAGTTGGATTCAAACCCACAACCTGAAAGGCTTAGCAAGTTGACGATATACAGTTTAGCTCTGTATAATAAAAATAGTGCTTACACAAAGTAGGCCTACACAAATTGAAGCAAACAACAAGAGACAATACACTGAATTATAAAGAAAAGATTATGTAGCCTATTTAGTTTCATATTTATGTTTAAATATTATAATATCATATTTAATCTATGTTAATTATGAAAAGTGAACAGCATGAGTAAGACATCATAAGATTCGCAGTTTATGTCGGGAGGCATGGAGTGGGTCAGACAAAATCTCTACCGCTAATCCATCAGGACATTCTAATGAGATTTGTGGATCCACTTATTTATTGACCAATGTAAATATTCCTGAAACTGACAATATATTGTATTAAAGTAGATGTAAGGATGAAACTATTATATTAAACATGAGGTCTATGTCAATAAATTTTGTTAATAAAATACAATTAATAACACTTATACGCTTGAGACTAACAAAACCTGTGGAACATGATCTCCAACACAATCAGAGAAAACACAGAAGCTTTTGCTGTTGTTCTGTTTATGCAAAACGTGTTATGTAAATATTAACAGTGAAACATTTCTTAAACATTGATACAATAAAAAAAAGAAAAGAAAAAAAAAAGCTGTTATAGCCTATCAAAAACAGGTTGTTTGCGAGCACACATGCGTTTAATAAAAGCTTAAATAAAAAGTGTCCTTTCTGCGGGATCTGGTGTACACGGAGCTGTAGGATTTATCCACCAGCGTGCAGAATCTCTTCGTGTGCGCGTTGACGCCGGTGGCTCCGCACAAGGGACACACATACTGCTTCAAGTAAGGACACGTCACTTTCCCTTTGGTGTCTTTGAGGACATCATCCTCACCGTTATTTCTGCACAAACTGCAAAATTTCCATTTGGGCTGGCGCTCCCGCAGGGTTGTGGACTCCTTTTCTGCCTCGTATCAGTCGGGCCGCTTGGAGACTCCACGAGCGCGGTGGTTGGTTCCCTCTTGTCATCACCCTCGCCCGATTGCTCTCCCGCCCGCTGCATCCCTCTGATCATGTCAGCCAAACCCAAGTAGTCCTTCCAGGGCTGAAACTCCTTAAACTCATTGGATCCATGAGCTGACATGATGTAGCGGAGAAGGCAAGACGTCACAGCACGAGACCAATTAGGATACGATAAGTTTGCCCTCTGACTCCTGACCTCTAGAGGACACTGGTAAGTGAACTTTTTTTTTAAATATGAAATATTCTATGATGTTTAAAAAAAAACAAAAAAAAAACATGTACAATTGTAAAAGTTAACACACAAAAGTTTTCCAAAATAATAATTAATAATACTAATTTTTCAAGATTCAAGAACTTTAGTGTCATCTATACTTTAGTACAATTAAATTCTTATTTTGTCCATTCCTCACAAGAAAGACAACATACAAACATACCAACTAGGGAACCAACTGCCACGCTCATGGAGTCTCTAAGCAGCCCAGACAAGGAATAAGGGTCTTATCTAGAGAAACCATCTGTCATTTTCTAAAAAAAAATCAGATTTATATACTTTTTAACCACAATGCACTGCTTGCTGCTTCTTCTTGTAGAATTCCGGCAGAGAAGACTCTTATTCCTCGTCTGGGATCGTGTAGAGCTCTTTGAAGCTGCACTGAAACTGATATTTGGACCTTCAACCCGTTGAACCCCAGTGAAGTCCACTATATGGAGAAAAATCCTGGAGTGTTTTCCTCAAAAACCTTCATTTCTTTTCCACTGGAGAAAGAAAGACATGAACATCTTGGATGACATGGGGGTGAGTAAATTATCAGGACATTTTCATTTGAAAGTAAAAAAAAAATTATTTTGCGTTTTTTTGAAAAAAAATGTTTCACACACAGACCAGTGTTGGGGAAGCTACTTTGAAACTGTAGCTTGACAAGCTACAAGCTACTTGTAAGTTAAAGTAGTTAAGTTACATTCAAGCTGCCCTTCTGAAAAAGTAGTTACTATCAAAGAGTATAGCTACATTGAAACTACTTTTTTTTTCTTTTACAAGGACATTGTTATAAACAGGCCTAGGCAGTGAGCGGGATCAACAAGTATGAGCTGAAGAAAGTGTCTCCATCCACATCCATCCATCATAAACGTGTGTGGAGCACAGCTCCAGGAGGTTAATAAAGTCCTTCTGAAGTGAAGCGATGCGTTTGTGTAAGAAACAAGTGTAACACGTTATAAAGTAAAATATCTAGCTTCCGCCAGACCACCTTTTTCCGTAAGTTGAATAGGGAAGGTGTAGGATGTAGCGTAAGCTTTGTGAACTGTGAGAGATTTACACTTTCTTCATAACTTGAATACAGAAGGTGGTCTGGCGGAAGCTAGATATTTTACTTCATAACTTGTTAAATATATATATATATATATATATTTTTTTTTTTTTTTACACAAACGCATCGATTCGCTTCAGAAGGGCTTTATTAACCCCTCGGAGCCGTGTGAGGAACACGTTTATGATGGATGGAGGCGTTTATGTTGCAGTGATTTCTGATGTTGTGCTGTTGTTAGTAGTTTCCCCACATTCTTCAAAATATCTTCCTTTGTGTTCAGCAGAACAAAGAAATATATACTGGTTTGGAACAACCTGAGGGTGAGGAAATTGACAGAATTTTCATTTTTGGGTGAACAATCCCTTTAACATCACAATTCAGAGGACTCACAAAATCTGTCAAGAACATTGCATAAAACTACTTAGAGACTAGTTGTGCTTATTTTCTTATACATCATGGCAGTATTTATTTACCTGCCTTTTAATTCACAAATTATTATTGTCAGCGGATAGACGAGGAACACAGAGGTAAGTGATATAAACAACAGCAGGTTTATTGAACTGAGATGAACAACAACACAGCAGTGAAAGCAGTCCAGGTAAGCAGGCTGGGAGAGGGAATGTCTTGGTGTAGCTTATCTGTGAGTGATGCAGCCTTTGCAGGAGCTGAGGAGAACTAGGACGGCCAGTAGGAACAACAGGTAAGAATAACACAGGCGAGTCAATCCAGGAACACAACAAGGTAAGGTTGAGACCAGACAGTGAGTGAACCGGAGGAGTGCAGTTTTATAGAGCTGACGGTGATCGCTGACAGGTGCAAGGAAATTAGTTGTAGTTCATTGTTCTGAATCATTTTATGTCATGTGAGAACAATTGCAACAGTTCATATTTTCTTTCAGTTGATGTAACTGCTGTAATAAAGCCTGTATCATAGAATATTACTTGTCATTCTGTTTTTATTTTGTATATGTTTGTTGAATAGACTTAAATGTAATTTGAGGTACTTTAGCAAAACCATGGTTAAACTATGGTAATACAACCATAGTTAATTTGTGGTACTTGAACCATGGTTTGAACCAAAAACCATGGTTACTACAGTCATGGTTATTACAGTTTTACTGTAGTATTACTGTAGTAGAACCATGGTTTTTTAAAACCATGGATCGCACCAAAAAACCACGGCTACTACAGTCATAGTTTACTACAGTTTTACTATACTTTAACGCTCCTCCTCTCCATCTCTCACTCATAGCAGACTAGCGGTTGGAGGGGAGTGGTTTAAGCATTTTCAACCCAAGTCGTCAAACTGACGTCATCTGGGAAGGAACACCATTCCAGACCGGAAATAACTTTTCAGATTTTGATTAAAGATTACCACGACAAACAATTTTTTTTCTGTGTATTAACTTGCACGGATTAATTGTTCACCACAAGACTAGTAATATGCACTAACAAAGTAAATAGGGTCAATTTTATCGTGCAATATATGTACATGACCTCAATAATTATTGGTGACACAAAATATCGCCCATTATGTTTACATGATAATGAATGTCACCAACATTTTGCCAATCATGCTGTCATCTGCAGTTCCTACACAATAAAGTAAGGGTGCACTGTTGCTGAAAACACAAACCCTACTTAGCAGTCAAAGGCACAGATGCCTCAACAGGCCATATCTGCTGCTAAAACTGTTTTTCTAGAGGTGTGTTTTTTAAAAGTTTAAATTTATGCATGAGATGCTGCAAAAGATGCGATTACAATTGAAAAACTGTGCGGTGGAATGCAAAAAACACATTCTCTGTGAAAATGAACTCTACACTCTCAACTGTTGCTTCCCTTGTGAAATGGCCTTAACACTAGCTGTTAGTGTGCACTGTTTTGAACTGTGACATTTATATTTGCGCCGGAACAGCGGATTGCGGCTTTGAAATCGAGAGCATTCGGACTTGTTCTTCCAAACTGTCTGTAGTTGCCTGGAAAACACTATGACGCCTCAAATAACACCCTTTTTATCAGGCTTCGATGCACGTTCCCGAGAGCAACACGACGCATGCGTGGGGATGCAGGGATATGAGATACATGTGTCGTCTCATCGTCTGAATTATCCGGACTTTCAAGCTGCGGCATGACAATATCACAATCGATGCAGCTCACGCTCTCCTGTTCAGTAGGCATCACTTGGCACTGATGACATCCACACCACCAGCTCTCCAATCCTCTCTGTCTTTCAGAAGATTGTGACTGTGGTTGTGTTGCAGCCTCTTCCATCTCTTTTAGTTTGTTCTCTGTACATTCTTATTCACATAAGTAAGGTTGTGCAAAAAAATGCAATTCATCCTCTGACGAAATCTGCAGACATAGCTATGAACTGTTTTATGTTGAGTGTGCGTCTTCCTCTGTTTGTAAACACTACCCTGATAAATGTCCAGGTCATATGTCAGAACGCCAGCTCCTGCCTCATCAGCACACGCATGCATCATGGTGCTCTTGTGAACATGCGTCGGAGACTGGTACAGTAGAGAAGAAATTGTTGAATAAAGTTTTTTTTTTTTTTGCCACATAAAAAGTATTCTTGTCACTTCATATTAAGGTTGAACCACTGTAGTCACATGATCTGTTTTAAATATGTTTTTAGTAGCTTTCTGGATCTTGAGAGGTTTGGTGACATTGCTGGCAATAGAGTGGTGCAGATATGACATCACTTTGTAGGCCAAAACCCGGAAGCGAGTTAGCATTTTAGCACTTCCGGTTCCATCGCCCTAAAGTCAATGGGTTTTTTGAATGGGTTTTTGCTAAATCGCCTGAAATAAGGTCTGTGGTTAACAAAGCCTCTAAATATTTTCATCTATGACATAAAACACACCAGTTATAACCAGCTTGTGGTTTTTTTTAACCTTTATTTAGGCTTCAAAATGTATAAATGTTGTGTTAACTTGTAAAGATTATCTTGATAGACAAAACGTGTAAGTGTCATAACCCTTTGTTAAACAGAGAGCTTATTTTTTGCGATTTTCCAAAAGTCTAATGGAAAAATGCATAGGCTTTCAAACAAGGGAACCCATGCGCCGCTAACTTCCAGGTTGGCCTACAAAGTGACGTCATACCTGCACCACTCTATAAAGGCCTCACTGAGCCATTGGATTTTATCAAAAATATCTTAATTTGTGTTCTGAAGATGAATGAAGGTCTCACGGGTGTGGAACGACATGAGGGTGAGGAATTAATGACAGAAATTTCATTTTTGGGTGAACTAACCCTTTAAGCAGACTGGAGACATGAGGGTTCACTGTTTAGGTCCCTGTCCACTTTGATATGACTCCTCCAGCCTTGGCGACTTTTTCTGGATTTATCCCAATGAACCGCCTGAAACATTTTGTATTTAAATACTTTTGAAAAAAAAATCAAATGTATTTAAATACATTTAAGCTTGGTATTTTTATATTTTCAAAATACATAAAATACTTTTTACCAGTCAACCTCTCTATTAGGCAGCTGATTTCAACTAGTTTAACTAGTTCAGATGTGCCTTTTTCATACATGTGAGCTGCAGCAGTATTGGTGCATCTACAGCTGGGTGAACAAATGATCTGGATTCTTGGGGAAATCTTGTTAAAGCCAAAATGTTGAAGATATTTAATTTAGAATAAAATGTACTGTCCTATTCATTGACAACCATATAAACGTTCACAGCCCTATTTAGTCAGCTTGTTGGTCAAATACATGCTATTTTGCTTTGTATAAAATTTACAAAATTCTTGGTGATTGGTGATTCATATACAGTATGTAAGTTAGGCACTACCTTTCAAGCGTGAGTTTTTTTAAGGCGACCGTTAAACGTTTGCCCTTATTGTTTCCATGGTGACACGTCATGCGTGTCACATTTTAAACTGTAATAATATTTCATAATATTGCTGTTTTTTTCCCCTGTATTTTTGATCAAATAAATGCAGGCTTGATTATATATATATATATATATATTTTTTTTTTTTTTTTCACTTTGCCCCTTTTTCACATTTGAGCCCCTGCCCCTGAGGATCTCTCTGCACGTCCCTGCGATAGAAATTATATATCAATATTCCTATTAATTATCTAAAGTAAAAAAAAACCCTTTTTTTTCTGGGTCTCAGGAGGATATCCTTTTTTAGATTCTGGTTCTCAACAAACTTTTCTTTTGGTATCTTCATTTTAAAGGCTCTCGATGGTTCAATCTCAGAGATATGGAGATCTTAATGCGGTCCCATCAGTAAATTGGTTGAATGTACACATTTTCAGTGGTCAAAATCCAAATGTGGGTCACTTTTATACAAACAGCCGATGCTGTTTTTATTTTGAAGAGGAATATCTGAAGAACAAATAATGTTGAAACTAGAAATGCTATTATTATTATTTGGACATCGACTGACAGTACTTCATAATGGCATATAAAAGCTAGCTTGCATTTTAACCAGTACCAGAACACCTGGTACTAGTCTGCTGCAGCTTGTTTTACCATTCCATTTTCAGAGCTATTTATACCTGGTATCTCACAGTGTGTTCTCATCAGTGGTAACAGATGTTACTACTAATTTATGCTGCTAAAACATCCAATCAGCAGCCAGCGTACCTTAATCAACATATGGTGTAACGTTCAAGTCATATTAATGTATAATTTGCATGCAAAATGACTTGGAGTTGCAGTACATCATACTTAAAGAAAATAAATAGACACAAACAGCATCATAACTCTATGCACTTACAGACCAATTTGATCATGTTTATTTATTTATTTATTAGGGCACCATTAGGCTCGAAATGATTAACAGTTGTAATGCTGTTTTGTTTTTTGAGCGGTTGGAATCCTGAGCCACGCCCACACACAAACGCTAGACCGGATGCGGAAGCTGCACTCGCGGTTTTCGAAAGGTCATTCCATTTACGCGTTTGCGATAAGTACTTAATTAATGTTTATCTCTTGCTCACAATGACGTTAAACTATGTCTAATGTATCACTTTTATAATTTTTTTATCCACTACCAAAATCGTGTGGCCCTATTGTCTCAACTGTGTGTAAGCAAATGAATTTTGTGTTTTAATCGTGTTCGTGTATCTTTTAGCGTGTTGTGGGATTTATACGTAAATTCATTCTCTTCTCCTAAAAAGGCATGTGGCTTGTGACCTAGGAGGAGGAGAAGGACAAGATACAAGATGCTCAAAAAGATGAACGACAGCTTGGAGTTAAGTGCTGCTGTGCCTGAGGAAGAGGCACAGCACTACATTGAGAAAAATAAGGAGGTCAAATTTTATTTAACCATCTCACTGCTTCAGATCTGCTTCATAGCATCTTCATCCTCATTCAGTGCAAGTTCAAATATTCACATCAAACACAATGATGTTTTTGTTTTTTCTTACAGAAGAAGACCCAGGACTAACCGCCAAGTGTTTAAAATTTAATGTGTTCCTAATAAAATGTAATAACTTTACCCATTGTTTAATCATTTTTCTTTTATTACTACCAACAAAGAACAGCATAAACTGTTGAATGAATAATAAATAAATTAATGTTAAGCAATATAAAATGAGATCAAAGCTGATGGAGACTGAACAAAGAAAAAAGAGGAGGAACGAGTAAGAGAGGAGAAATTCAACTATCAGCAGCTACACAGGTAAAAAGAGCAGAACGTGTCAACCGTAGACTCTTAAACAAGAACACACAAATGAGTCAATACTACTAAACTAATAACAAAAAAGGAAGCTCTTATGAAACACTTGTGGTGAAATGTTGTGTTGCAAAGCCTAAAACACAGGGGAAAGGGTTAATTTTACTTGTTTTCATGAATACATGTTTCATAACCGCTACAACTTAAAAATGGCAATGAAATGAAACAATAGGTTAAAGGAAAAAAATTATTGGGAACACAACAAAGCACAACAACGATTAATGAATTAATGTCAACATGAAACAATACGAACAATCACAATAATTAGCTACTCTAAAGGCTGAACAAAGAAGAGGAGGAACGAGGAAGAACAAGAACACACTAACTAAGCAATACTAATAGATAAGTAAACAAATAATAATTACAATAATAATGAATTACAACAGCATATGCTGGTTAAGGTAGGTTTTGGAGCTGGTATGCTGGTCCTAAGATGGTCCAGGACCAGCACTTGACCAGCATAAACCAGCATACCAGCTCCAAAACCTACCTTAACCAGCATATGCTGTTTTTTCAGTAGGGATGGTCTGGCCTGTCACACGTCTGCACATTTTACCACTCTGATAATCACTCTCACTCTTCCCAAACATCTCCATACAGTTCTCTCTGTTTTTGCTACACAGTTCCTCAACCAACACTGGCATCTTCTTGGGCACATCCTCATCTGGACAGCTGCTTGAGGACTGTCTAAATAATGAACAAATACAAAAATAAATTAACTACATAAAGAGCAAAATGCAAAAATGTTATTTTATTGAGGTAACAATGTGCAATTTGTCAAACCAAACTCACGTGCAGCTCAATGAGCTCCCCATCACTCGTCATGGCATCCGCTGGCTGAAGAGACTCGGATCAGGAGGTATTGTCTGTGTCACATCTGTTCAGTCATGTATCTTTTTTATGTGTCTACCATCCTGCCACAGTTAGGCCCTGGACATGTTGATGCACCTGTTCCTAACCAAATGTAAAAAAGAACAGGAACTTAAAAAAGATACATGACTGAACAGATATGACACATCAGCATATGACATCAAAGTACCTCGACTGGAGAGCAAAGGACTCTTTTGAATCGCTCTCGCGGTCATTTGATGTCATACGCCGATCGCGGTCGAACAAGCATTTCTGTCCACCTACAACAACAAAGCAGGTATTTATTTCATTCTGATTTTATTTCAGTGAAACAGTGTGAGAATATTAGATGCATGCACTGTCAAAGATGTTTTATTTCAGCTCGTTTTGAAATGTGGCAACAACAACAGCACGACAGTATATATGCGATCCTCCATCATTAAGACTTTTTGCATTGCGGATCTATTTTAAAAATGTAAAAAAACGGCTTTTCAACACAGTCCAGGTTTGAATTCGACCGATTCGACTCTGGATTTGGAATTTCAGAATGATCATAGCATCATTTCAGATGGGATGAGTCTGAACATTATTCCAGTTATGAATGAATTATTCTGTCACAGACTTTTTTTTTTTAATTCCTAAAGTATATAACTACGAGAAGTTTCTTCTCTAAATATGTTTCCATGCATTTTATTTTGTTGATTGATTGTTCGAGTTACATTCATTCACATCTTGTGCAGTATCTTAAAATGTGCAAAATATGACTTACATTACTGCATCAGAAACCCACTTTAAAAATGACAGAACAGTGAATAGATCATCGCTAAGACATGGCATGGACCATTTTATGGTCCATTTATTCAGCTTCTTAAAGGGAGGTGTAATGCTATTTCATGCATTCTGACTTATGCTGTTAAAGAGTTGCATTCTCATGCTAAACATGGCCAAAGTTTCAAAACACGAGTTGGACGTATGACGGAGTATTTCTGTGCCAAATAGACTACTTCCGGTTTCAGAGAGTTTTTTCTGAGTATGGCCCTTTATCACGTAATAAAGGGCGGAATTCCTTGTACACATTCAGTCGTCGCTCCCAAAATGAATTCAACGAGTCATCCTGTTAATGTTGTAAATTAATTATGTCTCCATTTGTCATTACCGATTACAGAGTATCTGGCGCCACCGCACGGTTAAAATAAACACATTTGCCGAGTACATTGGTATTAAAAACGGCTTTTAAAAACTGTTCATGATTCAGTTTTGGGGACCGTGACAGAAGTTTGGTGCTGTCGTGGAACAAGGAACAGCATTTTTCCTCCTCCTGACTCGAGTGCCTCATCTTCTTAATCTCCTCACGTAAATGATTACATTTCGATGAATTGCGTTTCTTCCCCACCGCAGAAACCACCACAGGTTCATCAATGCCGTCAAAATTATTCATTTTTCTGTTTTTGTTGATCACAAAGTACAAAGCAGGTAAGGAAATCTAGGATGCCGGGTGTATTCAGAGCGCCGCCATTACTGTTTACAGTGCGTGGAATGGTGCGCTGTGATTGGATGAGCGGATATATCTCATTCTGCAGAGAAGGGAGACTGGCATTTGTCGCGTTTTGAAAAGAAAGGGAGAAAACATGAAAGAATAACACGACGCAAAATTAATAAGTGACTTTTCAAAACCGACCAGATACAATACTGATTTTGGCGGAAACTCAATTCCTTTTTTTTTTTTCTCTAAAAAAATGGCATTTATTGCGTTTTGGAACCAAACTCTTCATATACTTCTACACAAACTAATGTTAACAAATGAGATGTTTCTGGACCTCAAAAGGTGCAATGACATTGCTGCCTATGTGTGGATCAGAAGCCCTCAGATTTCATCAAAAATATCTTAATTTGTGTTCCAAAGACAAAAAAAGGTCTTACGGGTTTGGGACGACATGAGGTTGAGTAATAAATTACAGAAATTTCTTTTTTTGGGTGAACTAACCCTTTAAAGTAGTTGAAAACATGGTTAAAAAAGTCAACGTGACTGCAGTGGTTCAACCTTAACCCAGATAGCATGTAGTAATCAGCCCGAGCTCGGCTGCCCCACAGCGCCTGCTGCTCAGACTCGGCATCGGCGTGTGTTAACCGGGCCGATTGTGGCCTGCAGTTCGCTCTGGCACATGTATATTTGTTACGGCTGTAAAGCACTGGGCCGATTCTTGTTCACCGTAACTGGCCCAACTCTGGCTATAGAGATCTGTGCCACTTCTGGCAATGACTCAGCTTATGTTCACTCACAGATGGTTACATAAGCAATAATTAAAATTGTCTTAAAATTGACTTCGTTTCCTGGCAGTATCTAATATGAATTAACGTTACACGTTTAATGTAGCGAATTTGTCAAAAACAACATATCTGCGGAAAAACCTATATAATAAAAGTGCCATATAAGACAGAACATTCTCTAATATGTATAATATCAAATCTATTTTTAAGTAATGTAGCAATTCATTATTTTATACGCTTTCATGTATTTTAAACGCACTTCACTGCTCGCTCAGGTGATTCATTCATCTTCACGCGTGCGGTGGTGGGAGGGGTCTCGTACCTGTGCTAGTGTCCGCCATGTTTGTGCGGTTTGGAGCGGATGCGAGCAAAACAATGGATTATTTACCAAGAGATATTAATGTTTGAGGTCATTTCGACAACATTCTGGTAAGCATCGACGCACATTTACATTTGTAGTATTTTTACTTAGCTGACGCTTATAAAGGAACTTGCTAAAAGTTAACTTCACGTGACTGCCGCGAACGCGGCTTTCTTGGCGTGCCTGAAAACTTTCGGTATGTCACCTATACAGCTAATAAACGGACAAAATCTTTTTCATCTTTGATCTAAGCATTGTTATGTGGATCTCGAGTGTTTACGCTGCACTAAACTTTGACGCGCAACACTCTGATCTGCAAACAAAGAGCTGAGGAAGAGGATGAATACGGTCTTGCATACACCAGGAGAAAGAGCAGGTTTGTTTGTTTGTTTTTAGTTTCCACACTCATATATTTTTATAAATGCAATTGTAATATACTGTGATAGAAGATCATTGTTTTCAAATAACCTCAATTAATTAAATACAAAAGCTAGTTAACTGTGTAAGCAGATTTTACATGTACAGATGCTCATGACTGCTAAAACATGGAATACAACACAAACAGCATCACAGCTTTTGTTGCTACTAGCTGCTTTTTCACTCAGCATGTTAAGACACACAGGAATAAGTGATTATTTCTCATAACTTAAATTGCTTTTAATATTTCTCTATTTTGTAGTAATCAAGAGAAGTGTTATCATCGCTGAAGAAATGGCAGATTTGAATCCCCAGACACCGAGCAGTGCAAGCCCTGAAGAAATAAGACCATAGACATCATCTTTATTCTGTTTCTCTGACTGAACTAGCATGAAGCTGTTGGAGCCAATGAGAAAGCTGGTAAGTTCAAGTAAAGTTTGGAACATTCAGTTAGACCATGTTACCTTTATTAATAGATACTTGTATGCTATTTGCTTTTTACAGGTGGAATGTAAACCTGAGTAAACGCCGCTACTTTAATGATTATTTCTAAGTTTACTGAGCGATGTAAACTGCTGTCATCCACATCACATCATTGCACTAACTGACATTACCAGAAGAATCCTTTCAGCATGGCAGATATTCGCAAGTGTCTGTCTTAATGAAGAAAATGTAGGGCAACAATGTTAACGTTATCTACCTTTTTTCCCCCATCATCACAGTCCTACATTTTATAAGTGTATTGCTGCTTTTTGTTAAACACACTGATCTGAGAAATGTGATTTTATTCCTACATTCATGTGAATAAACTAGCAGTAGCTTTATCTACGATTAGTAAACCTTTTCAATCTTACTTTATTTGCAGGCTGAACTGGATGCTTACTGAAGAGGTAAGGTAACTTCAATTGAGTTGAAATGTAAGTTGCGTGATGTCTCCTCAGATAACCGGACACAGACTTGACCTTCTCTTTTCTACATCCATAGCTGGTTATACGCTTGTGTGTTTTTGGTTTTCTAGGTTTGTACAAAGTTACACCGTATCACTGAAAAAGGCACACATCAACAAGATTTCATTGCTGCCTATGTGTGGATCAGATACCCTCGGATTTCATCCAAAATATCTTAAATTGTGTTCCGAAGACGAACAAAGTGTTACCAAAAGAAAGATTACCTTAACAGAGAAACGATCTAAATGTTGCTGTGTCATCAATGAATGTGTGTATATTTGCTCTGTAGCAGGGAGGCTGCGGGTCCTTAAAAAGTCTTAAAAAGTCTTAAATATATTTTTCCTAACAAAGGGCCTTAAAAAGTCTTAAAATGGAAAGGAGAAAGCGGCGCAGACGCGTTTTCCATGTGTTTTTAGACGTGACATATGAACGGTCCCTAAAAGAGTTCAAATGGTTCAGCGCGCCAAATGCGAGTAGAATCAGCGCTGAAACGTGTTACTCGCCCGGTAACTTTTGAGAATTTAATATAAAATTCGCAACGGCTGTGATGTAATTATATCAATAATAGTCTGTAGTTTGTGTAACAGTACTGTGTTTTCATTTTCGATTCACTGTAAGTGCTACTTTGATTGTGACGTTTAAATTTGCATTTGGGAACGAAACATTCGTCATTAGAATCGTTTATAATTCAGAAGTTTATAAGAGAAGTTTCAGTGTCACATGATCCTTCAGAAATGCTGATTTTCTGCTCAAGAAACATTCACTATTTATTATTATCAATGTTAAAATGCAGTTTATAATATATTAAAATAGAAAACTTTTTTTTATTTGTAAGAATATTTCACAATATTGCTGTTTTTACTGTATTTTTGATCAAATAAATGCAGTCCTGGTGAGAAGAAGAGATTTTAAAATCATTAATAATTGTTTCCAAACTTTTCGCAGGTACTTTAATAATAACAATTCTATTAATACATTTAATATATTATGTAATATATTAATTATTATCATGATTATTAAATGCTGCTTTTTATTTTACAGAACAGTAGTATGTATTATAATTTATTGCATATTTAATTAACATTATTATTGTGATAAAATATATATTTAAAAAAAAAAAAGAAGAAGAAGTGCCGGGGGCATGGCTTGGGTGCGTGGTCAGATTTTCCTGTTTTTTTTATCTCTAGCTGATCACATGCCTGATATATATATATATATATATGTGTGTGTGTGTGTGTGTGTGTATTTCCATCGCAGGATTGGTCTTAAATTTCATTATTAAATGAATTATTATTAAAAAGTATTAGTATTAAAAATGTCTTAAAAAGTCTTAAATTTAACTTGTTCATATCTGTAGACACCCTGTGTAGTCCTCCCTAGCGTCTCTGGATCAATGACATACAGTATTAGTAAATTACGACCATTTTTCAGATATAGTGTATTGTGTAAATCTGCGTATCTATTTATGCTTACCAAAAAAATCCAGCTCTTGGCAAGGTGTCAAGACCTTTCCATGTCCGTGATGGCTCGGGTGCTGAAAATACAATGCAGAATCATATTTTTAATAATATTACTATCTGCTGTTATAGACAAATGACAACAAAGTTATAGTTCACAGTAAAAAATAAATAAATAAATAAAAATCTTTTTAGATAATTTCTTACTTGTTCTTGGTGAGGAGAGCAGGGCCTGTTGTATGGTGTTGATATTGCCTAAAAAAACGAGAGAGAGAGAGAGAGAGAGAGAGAGAGAGAGAGAGAGAGAGAGATTTTTGTATCTAACAACACTTTCACACAGTACTTATGTTATCTACTGCATCCATCCATCAGGAATTACAGCTTCACTGCTCTGAGGTGAATCTCACAAATGAAAACATTCTGAAAGTGTTACTTACTTTTTTATTGTTACTGAGCCCTGCAGATGAGTTCAATTAACAATCTTTAAATTGTATTAAATTTAATAGATTCATTAATAGACCCATTTGACTGTTTACAAGAAAATACTTAAAATAGCGTATGCTTACCTTCATTGCTAGTTTTTATAGGAACACCCACCTGGAGGGTAAAACAAGGCCAAACCTTAAGGTGAATACTCTACTGTTTAGTGATTGAAATACTGCAGCAGGTGCTGTTTATGGATCACAAGTGCCAGAAACGTGCATTTTACTCACATATTTTGTTTACCTTTTTTGAGACGCAATTGACAGGCCTGTCCTGCAGTTCTATGGATGTTTTGCCCTCCAGGTCTCTGCTCCAGTCGCCTGACTGAAAACTATATAAAAATGGAACTTAGTTCAGATATATCAATATAAAATGTCCACATGGAACACAAATAAAGTAGGTTTGGGTATCTAAATATAGCCTACTTTAAAACTTTCTGTTTGCCCTATGTATCTAAAATAACCTTTTTTTTTTTAGATAAATATTATTAGAAATGTTTTCTAACAATATAAATCTTTACTGTCACTTTTTTTTAATCAATCTAACTCATCATTGCTGAATAAAAGCATTAACGTCTTTAAAAAAATAATCCACACTTTTGAACGGTTTCTATTTTTTATTAATACAAATAACGTTGATGATAATCAGCATATTACATTGATTTCTGAAGGATCATGTGACACTGATGACTGGAGTAAAGATGCTGAACATAAATAATATTTTAAAGTAGCCTATATGAAAACAAAAAACCATTATTTCAAGTTTGACAATATTAAGTTTTTTTTTTTTTAATTATTATAAATATTTTATATATAAAAAAAAAATATTTGAAACGCTGTGCATTTGTTTTGGAAACGCTTAAAAGAGTTAAAAGAGTTCTCCAACTCAAATCTCACATCGAGAACGTAGTTAGTGATATCAGCCGAATAAAACCGCTTCTGGTAATAGCACAGCTTTATTGCAGCAAATCCCAAATCAGCAGTAGTGTTTTTGTTTTTTTAAATAAATATTATTAAATTATAAAAAAATCCAATATAACCCTGCCTCATGTCTGAGGCTGTAACACATATGTAATAAAAATGGCACACACATTTAGGAAACTGAATAAAGAGGAGATATGAAAAGGAATTGAAATAACTTTTAGTTCTCATTATGCATACAGTTATAACAGATGAATGTTGCTTTAACAATTTTCCATAAAGGTCCTCAGACGATGTGTCGTTATCAGATCATGCGGTGATTTACAGCACATCATGTCATATGTGTAAACGACAGGACTAACTAACGAGTGACTAGTGTTAATGGAAGTCATTAAAGTCTCTTATGCCCACCAAGGCTGCATTTATTTGATTAAAAACAGCATTATTGTGAAATATCATTACTTAATGCTTCCTTGATGAATAAAAGTATTTCTCTTTTGTTTTAATCTTACCAAAAATGTTGAATGGTATCATGGTTTCCACAAAAATATGAAGCAACACAACTGTTTTCAGCACTGATAATAAATATATTCACTAGAAAACTTATCAAAAGTGACAGTGACAAATAAATTCTGTTCATTGAACTTTCTATTCATCAAAGAATCCAGAAAAATTAAATGTATAACAACAATTTTAAGCTACTGTTTTCAACACATAATATTCATAAATGTTTCTTGATCAGCAAATCATCATATTAGAATGATTTCTGAAGGATCATGTGACACTGAAGACTGGAGTAATGATGCTGAAAATTCAGCTTTGATCACAGGAATAAATTACACTTTACTATATATTCACACAGAAAATAGCTATTTTAATTTGTAATAATATTTCGCAATATTACTGCTTTTAATTAGGTTAATTAGGTTACCCTAACCCTAATTTTAATGTAAATGCAGCCTTGACGATCATAAGAGATTTATGACCTATGCTGAGATATTAAAAAGGTTGTCAATTTACTGTCAATAAATACCTTGAGATGGCTTGAAAAACACACAAACCATATCTTGTCGCAATGGTATGTTCATTGTCTTCACGTTTCATCAGTCAGTATGTTTCTGCATTTTATTCAGCTGCTGCTAAAGCGAATAGCTGAATTACTTCTGCGAGAGAGCGCCCTCTGGCTTCCAGTATGAATGAAACATATATTACACGAGAGTGAGCATGTTTAGATCGCCTCATTTTAGTTAAGAATAAAACGACAAGTAATGCATAGACTATCTTGTCTCTTTGAATTTAAATCAATATTTATTCATTTATTTATTGGCCTCTATGTGAACACATTAAAATATAAAATAGTTTTGCTCAGTTAAAAATTAAAATTCTAAAAAAGAAAGTCATGTCAAGTCACCTTTATTTATAAAGCGCTTTTTACAGTGCAGATTGTGTCAAAGCAGCTTTACAGTGATAACTGGCAAATAATTTTGGCTGCACAGCAGCTCTAGAAGAAAATGGTGTCATTGTCCAGCTAAAGTAAATTCAGTATTGATTTAGTAAAAATCAATAGTTATTCGCTTGTTCTTTACAAACGTTCATCATGTCACCAATTCTTTCGTGTTCATAAAGTTCTGCATCTTTTGTGTGTATTGTGTGTGTAGGCTTGTGTGATATTTATCACTGTTACAGGAGACGTTCTGTATTTATTTGCATTCATATCTGATCCTGGTACAATAAATGCCCAGTTACCTTATAGTGTATATATAGTCCCCTAAGAATTCATTTCTCTTATTTTTTTAGTTTTTTTTCCTGTGCATGTGTAAACATTCATACACTTTCCAATCTCAAATATTAATCTTGATATTTAAATATTTGATATTTGTTTATTCCTACTAGGATTCTCAGTATTTTCTTACTGGAGTTGTTCTTCTCTAGTGATTTGTGATTGTTTTATAGCATTTGGCTGTTTTAGAGTTGTCATTCCACTTCGTCAGACAAAGTAAATATATATAGTCATGTGAAACTATAGTAGTCAACATTTAAAGTGGACCAAAAAAGTTAATGAAAGTTGTCCTAAGAACTAAGTTGTCCTAAGAAGAAGGTTTTAGGACAACTTTGATGAAAGGTTTTGATCCACTTCAAATGTTGACTACGTTTAGTTAATTTATCTATATATCAGCTCTGGAGAAAACAGCCATGTCATCGTCCAGCTCAGCTCAGTTCGCATACAAAGGTGTCAATGCAGGCAGATCAAAAACATTGTTGAACATATAGAGTGTCCCCAACCAGGGGCGTTTCTAGGTTTTAAAAACATCAGGTGCTGTTTGCAATATTGTTTTATTGGTAAACATAAATATCATTTCACATTCTTGGAGGTTAAAAAACAAAAACAAACATAGGCTATTCTCTTTGGCATACCAAGGGCCGTACACAGGGTTTCATAATTACCAAGATCACAAAATAGTGTTTGCTAGGGGGGTTGGGGGCATGCCCCCCGATAAAATTTTGATTCCACTGGTGTGCATATGTGCATTTTAAGACGTTTGAAGGCCAAAACAAGGGAAAACAATAGCTTCAAAACCATGTCAGTATTTCACACATTATTTGTCAAGCACAGCCCGATAACAGATACATAAACATGAGTATCAGGTTAAATGTTGCAATGAATGATCCACAATACAAACTGGAAATACAGAAGAGGATGTTTAATGCTACTGATAGTTCAATTGAAGAGGTTTAATGCTACTGATAGTGGTGAAATATCAGCATTCTTGGAAATATAATAACCAGTTGGTTTACAATAAGGTCCTATTAGGCAATGTTTGTTAATGTATTAAGTAACATTATCAATGAGCAATACAATTTTTATTTACAGTAGGCCTAGTTATTATTCTTTGTTAACTTTATAAAAAAGCCACTGTTCACTGTTTGTTCATGTTAGCTCAGGTCCATTAAATAATATTATCATACAACTTACTTTTGATTTTAATAAAGCATTAGTAAATGTTGAAATCGACATCAATAAAGATTAACAAATGCTTTAAAGTAGGCCTATTGTTCATGTTAACTAAAGAATTAGCTAATGTTAACTAACAAATGGAACCTTATTGTAAATGTTACCAAACAATAATAAAGAATCAGGACATTTTCAATCAATATTGAGGGTATGATTTAATCCAGAATGTAAATTTTTTTATGTGTAAGTCTTTAAGTTTTTCACAGACAGAGTTTAGATTAAGCCAGGATTAGGCCTTAGTTCAATAAGACATGTAAGTTGCTTTTATAAATGTGCCCTAGAAAAAATGAATAAATTAAAAATATAACAACATTATTTTATAAAAGCTACTTATAAATGTGCCCTAGAAAGAAAGAAAAAACATTACTGGTGGTGTGCTTTTGAACCAAAACAATGACACTTTCAGTTAAAGCAGCTCAAACATGCATTTTAGTCTGGGACTAGCTTAAGCCTGGTCTGTGAAATATATCTTTAATGACATCTTTGACACAAGTTAAGCATCAAAACTTAAAACAATACTCTTCCTACTACTAATGGAAACGACATGATTATGTTTGTAAATGCTTATGGCTGTTACATCTAGTAGTAAACATTTACATTACACTTGATTTCCACCAAATAGCACTAATATTCCTCCTTTTGTTGGACTTTAAATGTCATTGATCAATTTTTAACTTAAATACTGCTTTTATAAAACAAAATGTCATAGCCTATGCTTGTTATGCCTTAGTTAACTTCTTTTTAGAGCTGGGCAATACTATGTTTTTCCGCAGCGTTGAAATCAGGCAAATATAAATGTTAAATAAAATTTATTTAGGATCTTTTTGTTTATTATTTTGGCCTTGCTCCCTCCTAAAGCTTTTGTTTCCTATTTCTTCCCTTTTTTAATAAATTATGCTTCAGTTTGATCTTTGGTTGGCAGTGTTTCTTCTGTGAGCTGGGGTTGGGGATGACAAGTTCCCCATGGTCTCTCTCATTTTTGTTACATTTTTCCCTAGACCTAAAAAGGGGAGATTGTAACAGAACACAGAACTATATACAAAGCACATAACAATGATTAATAAATGAATGACAAAACGAAACAAACAATCACAATAATTGTATTAACATTTACAAACGCATGCATAAAACTACTGTTAAAAAAAAAAAATTAGTAACTGAAATATAACCCTCGTGAGTCGTGACAACTTCCAGTGTAACAACTAGCCCCGGTGTTACAATATAACCCTGTTCCTGAAATATGGTGATAATATTTCACAATACAAAAGCATCTTTTGTGAGCTGAAATGTTTGACTCTATTAACATCATTTTTTGAATTGATTTTTCATGTTTTTCACTTTGAGTTGGTTAATGAATAAGTAAGTAATAGCAAGTACATGCAACTGTGTTTTTTGGTGTATTGATTACAATGGTTAACCACTGGTTACCTATCATTTCACATAATCAGAATACATCATTAACATTTACAAACGCATGCATAAAACTACTGTTAGAGAAAAAAGAAAAAAAATTAGTAACTGAAATATAACCCTGTTTCTGAAATATTCTGTTCCTCTGGGTGGCGCCTACGCGAATATTCATGATATCACCCTATTGTGGGCGTGTCCTTGAGACAACGCGCAAACGAATGGAACTGAAAATGCCACGAGAGCCCGCCCACACTGTATTCTGATTGGCTGTAGTTTTTGATTGATTGATATTTAGTTTTACAAATAAGGACAATCTTTGTAGGTAAGTGTTATTTTTAATATGATTATTGATTACCAAAAACATTTTTGTTCATCCGTCACGTCCAGGGAGTAAGATTGGATGACGTCATCAGGGTCTGCCATACCCTGGCTTTTGGTGAAATGACGCCACTGCTCCGATGGATATCAGAGACCACCTGGATCACAGAAGTCTGGACCTGTCATTTCTAAGATTCCACTGGAGCCATCCAGATCAACAGCACTCGACCCAGCCCGGTGAGTGAACCTGTGTGCCCAATGTGATGTTTAGAGCTTTGTATGGCCGCTCCTATCTGCCTGTTGAAGCTAGTTTCAGACACTTTGGGAGTTGGTGAGTGAACTGACAAAAAATCATTGCGTTTGTCTTGATCATCTGAGAATATAACATATATATGATATAAATAACAATAGAGAATATATTTTATAATACAAATATTTAAAAAATCGTGTAAAGATAAGACTTGACGTCAGAGAATCTATATTTATATACAAGGTATAAACTTTATTTATACTCAAGCATTAACCTCAGTCAGTGTTGTTGAATTTAAATAAAATATACAAATTTATACCTTGTACTGACATTTCTTAAAGTATGTCAGTGTTATTGTTTCATCTCAAGATTCACACCAGTAATGTTTTTTTTCTTCTAAGTTTGTAAAAGCTACTAAAATGTCCTAATTGAACTAAGGCCTGGTTTAATCTAAGCCCTGTCTGTGAAACCAGGCCTTTATGTACTTTTAAACTGTAATTGTAATTTATTCCAGTGATCAAAGCTGAATTTTCAGCATCATTACTCCAGTCTTCAGTGTCACATGATCCTTCAGAAATCATTCTGATATGATGATTTGATGCTCAAGAAACATTTATGATTATTATCAGTGCTGAAAACAGTTGTGTGGCTTAATTTTGTGGAAACCATGATACATTTTTTCAGGCTTCTTTGCTGGAAAAAAGAGCTGTATTTATTTGAAAGAAATATTTTGTAATATTATAAATGTCTTTACTTTCCATTTTGATCAACTTACATCTTTTTAATATCTTAAATGGCATATCATTTTAGCTGACAAATATATAATTTAACAAAATGATGAATGTTTCAAAATGTAAAATTATTAATACTACACATTTATTTACACTACCTTTCAGTACGATTTTATTTTGAAAGAAATTCAATTTTATTCAGCAAGGAAGTATTAACTGTCAATGATTGAAATTTTTAATTCGAATAGCCATTCAAATCACATTAAAAAACAAAAACAAAAAAAACATTCACATATTCTCTGTTGCAGCGATGCAGAACCTCTTTGGCGCTTCACGAAGCGGTGATTCGCTTCAGCAGCTCGCTTTCCAGGCCCATGAGTCTCTAAGAGGAGCAGATCCAATGGACCGCTTCTGCAGCCTGTTACCAGCACTAGAGTCTCCTTCTGGATCCAGCAGTCTCGTCAACACAGAGAAAAGTGCCATTTCTGTAGGATTCGACCACCTGGTGAGCAACAACATTCCAATCTGATACGGAACCCAGAAGAGTGCAGTGGAACCTTTCAAACATTCTGTTTGTCAGTTTTTCAGTAGTTACAGTGCAGTTATTTGTTTGTGCATCTCCATCAGGTCTCTCTCAGAGCTTCAACCCCGTCACCTCCGGCGCTGCCTGAACTGCAGGCGGAGGGTGTGAAACTGGACGAAGTTGCCCATTGGAAGCAGAATCCCCTGAGCATCTTCACGAATGCCCCCAGTGCTCAGGCTGAAGGACCAGTGGTTGGGTGCTGCTCCACAGGTCCCATCTGGCCCGGCTCGGATGCTTTTGGCTTGAATAAACCTTCGTTCTACATTGAGAGAGAAGCGAAACGTCATAAACGAGCTGCAGGTACATTTACATTAGACACCTATGTTAAACTATTAGATTCTCTGTGCATGATATTTATCAATGTAACTTAAAGGAACACTCCACTTTTTTTGAAAATAGGCTCATTTTCCAACTCCCCTAGACTTAAACAGTTGAGTTTTACGTTTTCAAATCCGTGTACTAAGACCGACAGAAAAAAAAAAGTTGTGATTTTCTAGGCCGATATGGCTAGGAACTATACTCTCATTGCGGCGTAATGATCAAGGAACTTTGCTGCCGTACCATGGCTGCAGCAGGCGCAATGATATTACGCAGCGTCTCTCACAAATATCTCCATGGTTGCAGGGCACGCTCCCTGTGCAAGCAGGGGGTCACAGGCGCTGCGTAATATCATTGCGCCTGCTGCAGCCATGGTACGGCAGCAAAGTTCCTTGATCATTACGCCGCAATGAGAGTATAGTTCCTAGCCATATCGGCCTAGAAAATCACAACTTTTTTTTTTCTGTCGGTCTTAGTACACGATGTAACTACAGACTCTTTGGTCATTTTTTAACGAGATGCTAACGGTCTAATCAGATTCAATGAACTATGCTAAGCTATGCTAAAAGTGGTACCGCCAGACCCGGAGATCGGCTGAATGGATTCGAAAACATAAAACTCAACTGTTTAAGTCTAGGGGAGTTGGAAAATGAGCCTATTTTCAAAAAAAGTAGAGTGTCCCTTTAATTGATGAATTTTGCAACATTAAAGGCTTAGTTCACCCAAAAATGAAAATTAACCCATGATTTACTGAATGCCGTATGTTGTTCACACTTGATACTTATTAGCGAATAATAAGAGTAATGAAAGATGCATGTAAACTGGAGTGAAGAGTTCTGTCGAGTCATGTAAACATCTTCATACGAACACAATCAGTGATTTATTTAAAAATATCCTTAGTCCTCCAAGCTTTATAATGGTTGTGAATGGGGGGCCAGATTTTGAAGCTCAGAAAAATTCATCCATCCATTATAAAAAATAATCCATACGGCTTCAGGGGGTTAATAAAGGCCTTCTGAAGTGAAGCGAGGCGTTTTGTAAGAAAAATATTCATATTTAAAACTGTATAAATTCAAATAACTAGCTTCCGGCAGACGACCGTACGCATACTGCTCAAGTCAACTTGCGCCAAACGAGTAATCCACTGACGCGATGTATTACGCTGGATGTAGGAGTATCGTAAGCTTAGACGCGTCTCGCGGTTCAAACTACGGTGTTTTGTTTTGCTCTTTCCTCTGCACTTCCACATTTGTCATTATGTCGTGCGTCAGGTCAAAGGTCACTCTTCCGGCGGAAGTCGATGTTTTAAATATGGATATTCTTCTTACAGAAACCTATAAAACCTGCTGTAGTATAGTATAGTAATTTCAGTTGAGTTTCAAGAACATTTTCTGGACTGAAGCAACTTACTTGATTATCCATAATTAGAAAAATCATGTTAAACTGTGAATATCAAATATGATACGTCAGTCTTTTGAGGAATGTTTTTTTTGTACATCTCTCAATCATCATTGTATTGTACACAATCACTGTTCATAAAAATTACAGTGGTTATACCTATTATAAAGATTTTATTGATTTACATTTCAAGCATTTCAAGAATTTCATCTTACTTTTTGGTCATAAATATCAGCAACTGCACCAAAGTGCATATTTTTGCTCAGTTTGGGCCTCTGAATAAAATTGAGCTGTTTTTTCCCTCCTCAAGTATGAGATCCATATTCTCACTATATCATACCTATGTCAAAAGCTTGATGTATCAAATATGGTATTTATAAAACATAGGCAATCTTTTAGATTTCTTTTTATATTTTGCCCAAATCTTAAAGTATCTGTCTATCTGTCTGTCTGTCTGTCTGTCTCTGACTGCCTGTCTATCTATCTATCTATCTATCTATCTATCTATCTATCTATCTATCATTTTTGCACCCCTGGTTCACTGGTACAGTATTGATTCATTATAATATTCATTATCTCTGTGTGTGCGCGCGTGTACTCACTCAGCCAATGAGAGTGAGCTGAAGCAGACGCACAGTGTTGCCTCTTGCACAGTGTCGTCAGGGAGACTTCTGCAGAGAACCAAGAACTCACTTATACAGTATGTTTAGTCATAAAATGACCTTATCTCATCTCATCTTATATTATAATGTCATTTCTGTGTAACATCATGTAAAAGTTTATTTGATAAGGTTACACTGCAGCTATGAAGTGCCGCTTAAATGTTGTTTGTGTGTGCAGTGCTGAGCGCATGTTGGACAATTCTGATTGTGAGAATTCATTGGCTGATAAAAGAGCACCAGGAAAAGCTGCAGAAAGACGACTTGGACCACATATGCAGGTTTATATACACATACACACACACTGTACTCATATACAAATGTACGCAATCTAAACATATTTACACGGAACTTGTGTTTAATGATTTTCAGGCTTTTGACTATGAGAAAAAG
This sequence comes from Ctenopharyngodon idella, assembly GCF_019924925.1. Lineage (NCBI taxonomy): Eukaryota > Metazoa > Chordata > Actinopteri > Cypriniformes > Xenocyprididae > Ctenopharyngodon > Ctenopharyngodon idella. Next base: position 334,555 of record NW_026138716.1, on the reverse strand, counting down.
CAGCTACTGGCCACCATAGGTAAGCAAAGAGTTGATCTCTTAATTTAACATCTAAATGTAAATAAATGTACATAAATAACATCTGAATATGAGATCACTGGTTAGGTTGTTGTAAAACAGTTGTGCTGTTTTGTATAGCCTTGCCGAAGCAGCCGGTTGTGACAGAGATTCGGACTCCCACAAATAGCGGACTGGGCTTCTCTAAATCAAAGCCAGCGGACAGCATGAAAGAGCTACGCAGAGCACACTATGTGCCATATGAACCCAGCATGAGCACATCTTATGAGGTACAAACTCAATGGTCACAGTCATGTGCAGCTGCAGTTCAGTTCAGCTTAAGTAAAGCTACATCTAAAGGTTTTGATCTCTTTAGTTTCTCAGAGGTTTTCAAAGTTGCTTTTTTGTGTTTTCCAGAACACTCATCTCTCTGTGTCACACTCTGGAAGCCAGGAAGGTTTGGGTAATGACACCAAATCCAATAATTGGGTGGATTTAAATGGGAATGTTAACAGCAATGGGAACAGACTGTCAGGAAATTCTGAATTTTCCCCTGCTGTCAGCAGCCCAAAGTCTTTTAAGACTAAAGATTTTGTACTCATTGAAATTTCTTCTAAACTTAAAGCAACAAATTCACTGCCTACTTCACTGGTTTTGTCTTTCTCCTTATCTTTGTGTTTGGGTCAGTAGGTGAGCAGTATCTCAGCAGCAGTAATTATATGGACAGTATCTCTATGTCTGGCAGTAATGGCTGCTCTCTCAGCTCCTCTCTCAAAAGAAAAGATCTCCCTGAGCTTTTCAGCAAACTCGGTCTCAGCAAATATACAGACATCTTCCAGCAGCAGGAGGTAATTTATTAACATTTGAATGATGATTTTAGATTTGCATTAAAGGAATTACCAGTGTGCAATGCAATGCAATGCAACGAAAAAAAAAAAAAAAACAGATGTGTTTGCATAATTACTCAAAATATGTTGATATTTATATTAAAATGTTTTAGTAAAAATATATATTTAAATGTAAATTTTATATTGTGTTTATTTAGTGAAACAGTGTGAAAAACATGCCTTTGATTATTTGTTTTTACTTCCTCCATTAAACATTTAGAATCTAATTGGAAATAAAGTATGAAGTTTTGCTAGTTCTTGCAAGAGCAATAATAATGAACAAATGTGGATTAGTGGATATTTGTTTCTGCCTTTTGTAAATGTACTTTTATATTTGTATGTCTGTGTGTTGTTGTCTGATAGATTGATCTCCAAATATTTGTTACACTAACGGATCCAGATCTGAAGGAACTGGGAATCACAGCATTTGGTGCTCGCAGGAAAATGTTACTGGCGATCTCAGGTCAGTCAACTTTGTGTTCATTTCTAAGCTACAGATCAAATGATAAACCAAATAAAGGATGTGGAAAGAATAGGATGACACAATAGCCATTTTCACCACAGTAACCTGAGGAAAAAAAATACAGTAATTTTAATTTTATTTATTTGCTGAATAAATTTACTTCCCGAATTCTGGAAATGTTGGGACATTTTTTTTAAATTTGAATAAAATCAAAACTAAAAGACTTTCAAATCACATGAGCCAGTATTATATAATATAACATAAATGTTTAAACTGAGACATTTTTTATGCACAAAATGAGCTCATTTCAAATTTGATGCCTGCTACAGGTCTCAAAATAGTTGGGACAGGGGCATGTTTACCATGGTGTAGCATGAATCTGCCTCTCTAAGACATCCCTTTTATAGCTAATCATCTTACAGACCTGATATCAATGAACTTAATTAGTTGCTAGATGTTCTCCCAGCTGAATCTTTTCAAAATTTCTTGCTTTTTCAGCCATTTGTTGCCCCCGTGCCAACTATTTTGAAACCTGAGCTCATTTAGTGGATAAAAGTGTAACATTTCTCAGTTTAAACATTTGTTATGTTACCTGTTTTATTGTGAATAAATTATTGGCTCATGTGATTTGAAAGTTTTCATTTTATTCAAATTTAAATAATGTCCCAACTTTTCCGAAATTGGGGTTGTACATCATTTTCTATATTTGATAATATTGTGTAATCTGTTTGTATTATATATAAACTGAAACTTACCAGACATATACTGGGGACACCTGAGACTTATATTACATCTTTAAAAAGGGGCCATAATAGGTCCCCTTTAAAATATAGTATCGATTCATAGTGTATATGAAATTGGAACAGTATTTAGTATCTTTGCTCTAAACGTAGTGAGCTTCCTACCTAGACAGCATTTTAAAGTAATAAATAAAAAAATTCAAAAAGGTCATCATTCACTTCTTGGTGTGTTAGTGGCTGTCCTAGCATAGCTGCCTAATGCTTATGTAGAGTTTAAAGGGGTGGTTGATTATAATTTGACTTTTCTAACTTTAGTTAGTGTGTAATGTTGCTGTTTGAGCATAAACAACATCTGCAAAGTTACGACGCTCAAAGTTCAATGCAAAGAGAGAGATTTTCTCTGTTTAAGGTCTACAACAAACGGCTGGTAGGGACTACAACAAGCTTCTTCTCGGGTTGGTGACATCACTAACCCTAGAATTTACATAAACCCCGCCCCCAAGAATGCGCAACAAAGGGGACGAGGCCATGTTATTGCAATACAGTACGTAACACATATGCAATAGCATGTCATAAAAGCAAGATGTCAAAATAAGTTATAACCATAATTAAACTAAACTATAGCAGTTCCCACATGAGCGATTTATAGATTATCATGACAGAATATGCTAATCAATGAGTTTAAGATAGTTAACTCTACATCAGCTACATAAATTCATCAACTATCCGTTCAGAAACGTCCTCCGACTTTGATTTGAATGTAAAAGGCTGAACAGTTTCTGACATTTTCAGTGAGTCTGCGTGAGGTAATCAGCGCTGCTAACACGAGATCTTGAATCTCCGCCCTCTTCTTGAGAGCAGCAGCTCATTTGCATTTAAAGAGACACACAAAAACGGAGCATTTTTGCTCACCCTCAAAAAGTGACAAATTTAACATGCTATAAAAAATGATCTGTAGGGTAGAATTTTGAGCTAAATCTTCACAGACACACTCTGGGGACATCAGAGACTTGTTTTACATCTTGTAAAATGGCATTATATGACCCCTTTAACTTGCAAAGCTCCATTTGAGTTAGGATGATGCCTTAGGGGCTGTTCACACAGAACGCATTTTTACATTCCAATGTGCTACTTTTCTATTGTTTTCCTATGTAAACATGCACTAGGCAGATGTGCAAATCCGTTGCGCTCGTGTTTTGCATCCTTTGCAGCATCTCACGCATGACATTACATTGTAAAAATGTGGCGCTCAAGTTAAAATCAGTTAAAATTTTAAAGAACACATCTCGAGACCTTGTGTTTTTCCCCATTCCACTTCCACTAAAAACGCATTCTGTGTGAACGAGCCCTTAGAAGGCAGCTGCCTATGTAGTGGGAGAAGCAGCTTATTAGGTTTAGGAATGAAGCTCATGTGTTTATTTGAAGTATTCAAATCATATTTGAATGTCTCCACAGAGCTGAATAAGAGCAGGAAGAAGTTTTTTGACTCGCCCAACATTCGCTCCTCCTTCCTAGAAGGCAGGGCCAGTGGTTGTCTGTCGAGCCAATTCCACTAAGACATGGCGAGTGTCAGTGGTTGCTGGTGATCTCTTATTATTGCTCAGACATCTGATATATTTTGCATCTGACAAATGTGTTCATTCAGTTATTTTCCACTTGTCACCTGAAATAACTGTTCTAACAGTGTCATTATTTTTTTTTTTATATATTATTTCTTCTGAGGTTCTGTTTATGTGGTTATGCTACCTTCCTCCTGGACTGTTTTCATTTTGTTTTAGGGTTAGGCTTAGGTTTTGTTCATTTGCATCATGTTTAAGTCTTTGGCAAAAGGAACAATGGTCATGTCTCCTAAAATGGACAGAAGCCATTTGCTGTCTGTGATTGTGAGTGTTGCCAGAGTGTTTCTCTCTGAAAGTAACAGAAAAAAAAATGGTGATTTAAAAACAAAAGCAAAAGCAAAAAAAAAAAAAAATGGAATGTTCTTTTTGGTTTTGTTCTAAAAAATAAAATAAAAATGTTTGCAAGCAAAATCAAGTTTGCTTTATTATTTATTATAAATCTATAGTAGTTAAAGTTCAGCTCCTCCTCCGATAGTCCAAGAAAGTTTGGCTTATGTTTTTTAGAGCCAGGTTCAAGGGAGGGTTCTTGGGGGATTTTTTTCTGCATAGTGGGCACTCTCTTGAACCCTTCACTGCCCAGTACTGATGGATGCAGTCTCCGCATAGACTGTGGCCACAGCTGAGCATCACAGGATCTTTGAAAGAGATGAGCGTGCAACTAGGGGGCAGAAAGCAACACTCTTACTAACTTTTTCAATTTACTAAAACCAGCACACGATTTACTATTTCATCCCCTCGATTTATAAATCATCTAGCAGAAAAAGAGATGACACAGAGCTGTTGTGCTGTATGTAAACTGCACTAACCACCAAAAAGATGGATTTAAAATGTTCAGTATTCCAAGGGGATCACATACCTTTGCTAAAAACAGGAGATTGTTATTATATATTATATTACTTAATATATTCTTATATTTAATATATATTATATTACATTATTATATGTAAGTGTATATATCAGGCCATATGATTGCTGGCCTCTTGGACATACAGTACATCCAGAAAGTATTGGCAGCGCTTCACTTTTTCCACATTTTGTTATGTTACAGCCTTATTCCAAAAAGGATTAAATTCATTATGTTCCTCAAAATTCTACAAACAGTACCCCATAATGACAATGTGAAAGAAGTTTGTTTGAAATCTTTGGAAATTTATTAACAATAAAAACCAAAAAAAAAAATCATATGTTACAGCCTTTACAGTCTTTTTGAGTATGATGCTACAAGTGTGGCACACCTATTTTTGGGCAGTTTCTCCCATTCTTCTTTGCAGGAGCAGTGCCTGGTTTCCTCCAGACATGACGCTTGCTATTCAGGCCAGAGAGTCAGAATCTTCTGAATCTTTGTTTCAGAGTGACCATCAGGTTCTTGGTCACCTCCCTGACTAAGGCCCTTCTCCCTCGATCGCTCAGTTTGGCCAGGCGGCCCGCTCTAGGAAGAGTCCTGGTGGTTCCAAACTTCTTCCATTTACAGATGATGGAGGCCACTGTGCTCATTGGGACCTTCAATACTGTAGAAATGTTTCTGTACCCTTCCCCAGATCTGTGCCTCGATACAATCCTGTCTCGGAGGTCTACAGACAATTCCTTGGACTTCATGGCTTGGTTTGTGATCTGACATGCACTGTTAACTGTGGGACCTTATATAGACAGGTGTGTGCCTTTCCAAATCGTGTCCAATCAACTGAGTTTACCACAGCTGGACTCCAATCAGGTTGTAGAAACATCTCAAGGATGATCAGTGGAATCAGGATGCACCTGAGCTCAATTTTGAGTGTCATGGCAAAGGCTGTGAATACTTATGCACATGTGATTTTTTTTTTCCCGTTTTTTATTTATTTATTTAAACTTCTTTCATGTTGTCATTATGGGGTATAGTGAGTAGAATTTTGAGGAAAATAATGAATTTAATTCCTTTTGGAATAAGGCTGTAACATAACAAAATGTGGAAAAATACTTTCCGGATATTTAGTGTATGTTTAGTGGGGGCAAATAAATCTTTAACTGATAATCTGTCCATTTACAACAAAAACCTGGAAGATCCTGTCATAAACAACCATATATGGACAAGTAAGTGTGACGCCTCTGCTCAACTGAGTTGTCATTGGCTTTGAACTTCACTTGGCACCCGCAGGACTTGGACTATCTTTTAACCCAAATTAAAGAACGCTTAATATTGCAAAGTAGGTTTTGCTGTTATTATTACGTCAGTAATACGTTCAGTTAACAATGCAGTGTTGTGTTGTGAGAAATTACCTCTTTACTGAGCCCAAACCCTAACCCTAGCATAACTTAATTGAACTACAAATAACAGCAGCATGTTTTTCGTGTTAGGGTTAGGAACAAAAGGGATATCTAATGTTGTTCATTGTGCAAACATCTATGACATGTTTGGGAGGCAGGCTGACATTTGGTATTTTACTAAGAGCACTTTTTTTAAACGCCCCTTATTCCAACTTTGCAGTCTTTCAGCCTTCCCTTCACATATCTGAAACTTGGCATATTACTGCATTTGACACAGCATCTATGTCACTAAGCATATGCAATGGGTAACATTCTAGCACATTATAGTCCCAAATGTCATTAATTTGACTAAATGTTCATGTCTCAATTAAAACAATCATGGTAATTACATGTATCGTTTACAAAATCAAATTGTGTATTCACCAAACACCCTTCTTAATACTGGCGAATACAGGATAAATACAGTTAAAGTAGTCAAAGTAAATCAAAGTATTGATTTCTTCAATTTGTTTAAAAAAACAAACAAACAAACAAAAAACATCTTACTTACCCCAAACTTTTTAAGGGCAGTGTATAACCAGGGTTCCCACTCTTTCATGAACACCAGATTCAAGGACTCACCATTTATTTTATATCAAACACCTATCAAATTCACATCCCAGCATATGGAGCGTCATGAAAGACCTCTTACAGTACTTAACATTTTAACCCTCCTATTGCATTTGCATCCATTTTAACCCAAAAGAGGTATATTCTCTCTATATTATAATGTTTTTACTCAAGTAATGATTCATAAAAAATGAAAACCAAAACTAGTGTGGAATAATTGTTAACATTAGGGATAAGAAAACAGTTTTAATATATTTTCAAAATTAATATACAAATGATTCTATAATAAAAATAAATTTTGCAATTGAGTGAAAAAAAAAAAAAAGGATTATAATCACAAATCACTGTTAGTTCAGTGTCACTGTCTTCACCCATGTGTGCGGTCGGCTTTCATCAAAGTTTCAACACTGATCCAGCACACTCTTTAAACACTGAAATGTCAATCTCAACCAAAATGATGCTTTGGACCAAAAATCTACATCGTATCAATGTCACCGTGCTATCTGGGTACTTAAGAACACATAGCGTATAGAAAATAAATTGTAAAAAGAAATGTATTTTGTTCAAACATGTTTATTCATGAAACTTACACAACTTAAAGTGCACAACAGAGGAAAAAAAACATGAAAAATCAATACAAGTATAAAAATGTCAACTTTCTATTAGAGTTTTAACAAAATTAGTTTGTCTTTGAGCATTTTGACACTCTGACCTCTGCAACTTTTGGTTGCCTGATATAAACATGAATACCTATGACAGGTACACGATTAATAAAGTGCAACAAATAAGACTTGAATAATGACAAATACAGATCATTAACAACAAAAGAAGAAATGACAAACGTAGATTGAAAACATGAACAAAAAATGACAATAGCATCTGTATGTACAGAATAAGAATATGATGACTATGGTTACAGTGACACCAAAAAATGAGATCCTAAAAATTCAAATTCTAAAAAAGAAAGTCAAGTCAAGTCACCTTTATTTATAAAGCGCTTTTTACAGTGCAGATTGTGTCAAAGCAGCTTTACAGTGATAACTGGCAAATAATTTTGGCTGCACAGCAGCTCTAGAAGAAAATGGTGTCATTGTCCAGCTAAAGTAAATTCAGTATTGATTTAGTAAAAATCAATAGTTATTCGTTTAGTTAATTTATCTATATATCAGCTCTGGAGAAAACAGTCATGTCATCGTCCAGCTCAGCTCAGTTCGCATACAAAGGTGTCAATGCAGGCAGATCAAAAACATTGTTGAATATCAAATGTCAAGTGTCCCCAACTAAGCAAGCCAAAGGCGACAGCGGAAAGGAACCCAAACTCCAACAGGTGACAAAAATGGAGAAAAAAAACCTTGGGAGAAACCAGGCTCAGTCGGGGGGCCAGTTCTCCTCTGGCCAACAGCGAACAGTGCATGATTACGATTCAGGCAGCATTACAGGTCATAAGTCCGATTGGGATAGCAAAAGTCAAAATATTTAATCCAGCTCCATCTAGTTGAAGACTGGATTTATCACGCCGGTATGGGATGGTTTGTTGGATGTGAAATGCACATAGCTTTCATGTTCAACATCTGACATACAAAATGGAATTATGGAAGGGAGCCTGGAGTCAGTTGTCCGTGTGGTTGTTGGTGAGGAACGAGCTGTCTCTCTCTTTACTGTCAAACAGCTGCGACTCTTCTCACTGTCAGAGATCAAGAGACAGTGTAAGCATATACTGATATAGAAAGAAATATGAGTAAGAGAAGAATAAGATGAATTGAACACACAAACTACATGAAGTCCTCAACAAACAAAGCAAATTAACTGATGTCATGAAATCACGAGTCGGATGAGTTTTGTTTTAATTTAAATACCTTCGTCGTGTTGATGTGAATATGTCTTGCAAGCTTGATCCAGCGTGTGCCCCCCTCTGTCAAATTTCCCCATGGTCCTGCTGGAAGAAGAAGGTTTTAGGGGAAGTGTAATTTTGTGGACTGAAGTTTTGAGCACTTGGAGAGCATAAACACATCCAACACTAGACAATGAACCAAATAAACTGATATACGGAGAGAAGCAATGAACAGGTTCATTACTGTGTACTGTGCATCATGGCACATACTGTCTCCAGTTGTTAAAAGGTGGGACGAACGCTAAAACTTCTTCTTCTTCTTCTGAGTGAGCTGCTGATGTTTGGTTATTTGTAGCTGCAACGAAGAAGAAATCGCAGATTAGACTCAGACTGTCTGTGTGAATCGAATGATTAGTGGAGCATATAAAACAGTTGGTTGAACTTATCTTGGCTGGAGAAGTCAGTGATCTTTCTCTCTCCAGGACAAACAGATGATGGGCAGCAGGGGTTTCTGTCACAGCAGACTGTAATAAGGACACGTTACTGATGTGACTCTGTTTGTGAGTGTGTGAGAGTGTGCCATTTTGACAGAACTCGTGTTTATGCAAACATTCAACATAAAATGAAAATTATATTATATTATGCATAAAGGTTTGTATCATTACCTGGTGCACTTCCACTATGAATATTGAAAGAAAAAAAATATCTGTATTGGTGGTCTTTTTTTACTTTTTTGTGGCTAAAGAGAAAAAAGTAGGCAAGGAGAAGAGATATGTGGCTTGGAAATTAGCCCGCTCACATATCTTTGAGTAAAGTACTAAAAAAAGAGACAGAGTCATTCAGGGCAACTTGGAGAGCAAGAGAGGTGGTGTTTTGTGGCTGAAAACAAAAAAGTAGACAAAGAGAAGAGATATGTGGCTTGGAAATTAGCCCGCTCACATATCTTTGAGTAAAGTACTAAAAAAAGAGACAGAGTCATTCAGGGCAACTTGGAGAGCAAGAGAGGTGGTGTTTTGTGGCTGAAAACAAAAAAGTAGGCAAGGAGAAGAGATATGTGGCTTGGAAATTAGCCCGCTCACATATCTTTGAGTAAAGTACTAAAAAAAGAGACAGAGTCATTCAGGGCAACTTGGAGAGCAAGAGAGGTGGTGTTTTGTGGCTGAAAACAAAAAAGTAGACAAAGAGAAGAGATATGTGGCTTGGAAATTAGCCCGCTCACATATCTTTGAGTAACCTACTAAAAAAAGAGACAGAGTCATTCAGGGCAACTTGGAGAGCAAGAGAGGTGGTGTTTTGTGGCTGAAAACAAAAAAGTAGGCACAAAAAAAATGAATGGCTTGGAAAATTAGCCCGCTCATTCATCTTTGTGTAACCTACGTTAACATGTCTAGCTTAAATTTACCCCTTCACCGGCAAATGATTTTCTTTTCAGGCCGTAATCAAAGCGGAGCTCTGTGTTAACTGGAATGTCCCTTGCTGCAATGAAGAGAATAACATCTCTGTCATTGTGGATGAACAGCTTTGGACAGATGTTGGCAGTTTTGCTGGAGTGGTTGATCAGACGTCCATAGGTCACTGTGAGGGGGTGGCACTGGCAACTTTCTTCGTGCGCATCAATGCACATGGCCTCGTCCTCTTTGTTCTGATAAAAGAACATGTAGCCAGGTCTCATGTCAGCTGTCGAGGAGTAGATCTTCATTCCCTCCTCTCGGCTGACCTGCCGTCCATGGTAGTCACAGACTACCTCCCCGAGTTTAAAGGACCTCTTGGTGAAGACACCACGGCCTTTCCCTGGGACGTCCTGAACAATCAGTCCTTTCCAGTGTTGTGTGTTGACCATTTTTTTCACATAGCCGCTGTCAAGGGCAGAGTTAATGGCCCCGTACGGCTCCCACTGCTTGACTATTAGGGAAGCCTGTGGGACGTTAGACGTCCACCCTTGTTTCTCTATCCAGGCCTCCACTCGTGACTCAGACGGCTGACACCGACCGAAATATTCTATAAAGACAAATCACGAGAAGCATTAGCCATTGTGGTTACATGTTCTATGAGATTTCACTATTTGTGCAGCCCTGACATTACATATATGACTGTCACAGAACACGTATGTGGCTCCTCACCAAGGACACGCTGTTCACGCAGCTTGAGCTGCTCGCTGCGCCAGCGGTCGTAGCAGCGGCTCTCGTGTTCAGCGCACAGTTCGTGTCTGCGTGCCCTTTTCGGAGGAGGCCCGTCAAGAGTCACTGGGCAGGACTGAACCAGCAAGTCAAACGCCGTCTGTTCATCCATCCTTTTCTCTTGGCCAGAAGCCCCACTAGACGCACCTCTATAAGATCAAAGAATAAAAAGCAAAGAAAGTGCTAATTAATGATGGCTTTGAGTAGCAACATCACAATAATCTCATTCGTTAGATTTCAGATTGCATACCGTGTTTTTGCAGTGAGCTCATCGACCACAACCTTGGCCAGGAATGCATCTGCCGGAGTTTTCATCCGGTAATGCTTCTCTGCTGTTTCCGGCGTGTGTCCCAAGAGACGTGCCACCGCATTCCTCTGCACCTCCGGCAGATTTTTAGCAGCCGTCTCAAAGGCTGTCCGAGCGTCGCTGCTGGTCACATTGGGAATGTTGTATCTAGGACACACAGCAACATAAGTATGCAAAACAACAAGGGGACCATGAACAAATTTGTGTACTTTAGATTTTGTAAAAAATGATACAGATATGTATAATGGCACTTACTTGGCATGGAATCTTTTCAAGTCGTTGCAGGGGTTATAAATTGGCCTTCCAGTACTTGAAACAAAAAAACTCTGCTCTGCTGCTGCATTGTCCACTGACTTATTACCTTGTAACATCACCGGCCGAATCTCATCGAAGTACAGGCCAAACCACTGGGAAAATAAATAAATAACACTCACACATTAATACATATAGCCCTGTAGTCCTGCATGCCTTTATCCACAATACATTTAATCTGAGTGTAATTTTGAACTTAAACTCACATGTTCTTGGTCATCAGTCAGCGGTACTTCTGCTATTTGCGACGCGGCCGTTTTATGCTCCTTCACCGCCACGGAAGCTCCGTTTGGATGCCGGGTTCTCCCCTTCCATTCCTCAACCTGAAAACAGACAGTTGTGTGCTTTCAATGACAGGCGTCACAAACACTCAAAAGGTACACGCATCTGTGAAGCACAAGATCAGGAGGCATATGGGTAAAGGAAAATAAAAGATGCTGTTGTTACTAAAATACACTTACGGTCATATTCGTAACAACCCCTGGGCGTTGTAGAAGTTTAAGCATAATTATGGCCTCAAGATAATAGAGGACAAGCAGACGTTCTTTTTTGCTGAGTTCCTCCCCTGAAATGGCTCCTGGACCCTGAAGTTTGCCCATGACAGCCAGGAAATCCATATAAGCAGCATCCAAGATTGTGATGCAGTCAGCCGGAAATTTTTCCTTGCCGTAGCCGCGGAACCTGAGGGAAAAAAAAAAAATAGTAATGTTGAACTTGAACTCACCTGTGCTTTCCATTAAATAGATAAAAAAAAAAAAGAGTAAAAAAAAAAAAACTGACCTTTTTTGTGTCTGCTCCTTGTTGACCTTCTTAGACATCCCAGCCCGTATGCCATCCAGAGGATCAGTGAAGCTCTTGCAGTCGTTGTACAGGCTGGGATCTTTGACACGGATGCTGGTGCTGGTAACAATGTACCTCATGAACCTTGAAGAGAGAGACAGGAAGGGTTGTTACAGTCAGAAGACGAATAATCATCCCATAAATATTAGTTGAAATTCAGATGAGATGTTTACGTTACACAGTACTGACCTCTTGAGACTCTTCCAGTAGTTCAGCACCGTCTGCTTCGAGAGCTTTGTCTGGGTCAGTCTATTGAAGTACTCTCGCACTTTCTCCACCTCCCGCACAAAATTCAGGTTCGGCTCACTGGGGTCCACGTAATACATGAACCTGGAGACTTCTTCCACCTGTAAGTATACATTTCACATTAAAATCTGCAGGGCTGAATATAACACAGGTTAACATGTGACCGCAGCACACAGTTCAGAAGAGCATTTGTCTTCACATTTATTTCTTTATTTTTCTGTGTGAAAGCGTGAGTGTGTGGGTGACACTTAAAGGTATCTTTTCTTTCACTTACCTCTTGTTTGCTCTTTTTGTTGCCCAAGTCAACACGCAAATATCGATTAAATCCCCGAAGGAGGGGGTGATCGATGGAGTGTTTCTTGTACAGGCCCTTTTTTGACATCTCCACCCTGACTTCATCGGTCCACCTCGGTCCCTCAGTGCTGAAAGAAAATAAACCAGGTGCTCAAATGATTGTGAATATGTTCAAGAGAAATCATGTCCAATCGCTGCACATGTTATCTGAGAATGATGATGTGAAACTTTACCTCTGATAGAACTCTCCAGAGCTCTCCTCAGACGATGGCTCGCGGTCTGGCTCCTCGTCTGGCTCGTCCGCACCTTCTCCAGGGCTTTGAGGAGCAGATGTAGCTGGAGAGGGCGCAGGCAGCGGGGGGGCCGGGAGAACTGGAGGTGTGTTCATTACAACCAGGCCCTTCTTCTGCATCTCCTCTAACAACCTAAGGAAATAAAATACATAACAGTGAATACACACACACACACACACACACACACACTGAGTATCGCACTGCAACAGGACATGACAAAGGAGCAAAAATTTACACACCTGGCAAGAGGATCAGCAGTTGCCAAGATGTCTCGAATACGCTGGTAATCCCAGAAACGTCCCTTGTGGGTAAATTCAGACATCTCTTTCTTGGCTTCAATCACAGTGGCCTTTATCTCTGCCTCTGTGCGGTCGCGCATGCACGCCGTCCTGAGGTGCCCAGGAAGGGAGCGTGGAGCCTTCTTGCAGTGAGGGCAGAGAAAGTAGATCCTGCTGTGGAAAGAGCTGTGCGAACAATAAGAAGACCAACAGTGGTTTAATAATGCATCTTCAAAAACAACCACAAAAATATAAATAAAACACACAAGTTGTAGTGCCAAGATGCAAATGTGTATGTTTGAAAGCTTTGGGTCACCGACTCCACTATCCCCAAAATAACATTACTGAATTACTCTCACACACTTAGTGTGAGATCTGAGATCTAAGATCTTTTAACAAATAAAAACAAGGCAGCTATACACAGCAAACTCTGAATTTGACTACACATTGGAAAACTGAACTTTCTCAATAAAAGAATGAAACTTTTCCTTATAAAATGCTTGTTGTCAGTGGAGTCAGTTTGTGTCACAGGAATGATCACAGGAATAAATTACACTTTACTATATATTCACACAGAGCTGTTTTAAATTGTAATAATATTTAAATACAATATTACTGTTTTTACTGCATTTTTAATTAAATAAATGCAGCTTTTTTTGTTTTTTTTTCAGATGTATTTAAATATAAAATATTATATAATCTATAATAACACTAAACAGGCCTATTTTATGTTTCCTCCAAACAATATTTTCTTAATTATCAAGCAGAGACATGAAAGGTCAATGAACAACATTTATGAATTGTGCGTGGCACATGAATGAGGAAACCAAATTTTTTAATCAATAATTCAAGAAGGTCCATACTTTTAAGCTCTTGATTCTAACTTGTATTTGGCCAATGAAAAAGTTTTTCTTGTAATTGTTTAACCATGGCATTTGTTATAATGTGGATATAATTACAGCTAGACCATCGATGGCTCCTCATTGCATGATTAGTGCAATTTTAACATTTTTCTTTCTTTTTTAAAATCTATTCCCTTAATAGATTATATATTATAAATTCTTCAACAATTTAGTTAAAATGTACCACAATAAATACAATAGAAAGTGATAAATTCTAGTAAAGGTGGTCATAAGAAGTTTAAAAAGCTTGCAGGATCATCATCATGTTTTTCCCCTCTTTTCTTATAGTAGCTGTCTTTAGATCATGTTTGACTTTCTCCATAGCGTTTTCAGGGTGTCTACAGATATGAACAAGTTAAATTTAAGACTTTTTAAGACCTTTTAATACCATCTTACATAATATTTAAGACCAAACCTACGATGGAAATACACACACACACACACACACACACACATATATATTATATATCAGGCATGTGATCAGCTAGAGATAAAAAAGCAGGAAAATCTGACTGCGCACCCAAGCCATGCCCCCGGCACTTCTTCTTCTTCTTCTTCTTCTTCTTCTTCTTTTTTTTTTTAAATATATATTTTATCACATTAAAAGATATGTCTTAAATTGCATTCTCTTTTTTAAATCTTAACACAAATGTTTGAATTGTATCATTGTTCCACAAAAACGTTAAGCAGCAAAAACTGCATTTTAACATTGATAATAATAAATAGTGAATGTTTCTTGAGCAGAAAATCAGCATTTCTGAAGGATCATGTGACACTGAAACTTCTCTTATAAACTTCTGAATTATAAACGATTCTAATGACGAATGTTTCGTTCCCAAATGCAAATTTAAACGTCACAATCAAAGTAGCACTTACAGTGAATCGAAAATGAAAACACAGTACTGTTACACAAACTACAGACTATTATTGATATAATTACATCACAGCCGTTGCGAATTTTATATTAAATTCTCAAAAGTTACCGGGCGAGTAACACGTTTCAGCGCTGATTCTGGAAAGTCCACTATCTCTTTTCAGTTATCAGAAATTTTAATTAGAAAATCATAATTTCATATGAAGCTTTTGGTTGAAGTCACTGGTATGACCTACTTTATTGTTAGGAAACTTTAAAACACTAGAATACAAATGGATTAAACTACTTAATTTAGTGAGTATACCAAGATTGACAATATTTGTCATGAAAATTGTCACTGGTGTTACCCGTTTATAGATAAACTTTATTCAGAGCTATTCATTTAGTTCTTTTGCATAAAATAGCACTACGATTACGTGATTCTAACTTTTCTTCTCATTGTTATTCCTCCTTCGGGCACGTATGGCTAAATTGAGTGCAGCTGAGAAGCAGCGACTTTACAGACATTTTTAAAATGTTGTTTATGATCTTTTACTGACTGCTTGGTGCTACTGTTTTTTTGTCTGTCACATTAAATAAAATGTGTCATATGTGACATGATAATAATTTTACATCCATTGAATTCTGCTACACTCAAGATTTAAGATTTAAAGGATTGCATCATTACTTGTTTATAACTGTTTTTTAAATGTTTTCATTGTTATAGCAAATACATGGTTGTGCAAATGAACTAACATCATTCAACCACACTTTTAACTAACCTGATTAAAATAAATAACACGTGCTGAAAAAAAAAAAAAATTGAGAAAAAATATTTCATAAAAACGTTTAAAATTGCCAGAGAAGTATGGTAACAGCAGTGACAAAAAAAAAAAAAAAAAAAAAAAAAAATGGTACATGCGGTCTTTAAATAAATGCACCAAAAAAAAAAAAAATCATTAAGCTGTCATTTATGTGTATTCATAAAGTCAATATAATAATGTGGTCTAAGTTTAAATGTTAGAAAAAGAAATACATTTTAAGACATCTTGCCATACCAAAAGTGGACGTTTCTGACCCACTCACACTAGGCACGGTTGCCTTGAACCGAGCCCGAGCGCAGTTGTCCCCGACCCGTTATAAACCCAAATACACTCGAATTAATTACATGAATTGATAAGTGTACTATCAAAGTGTACTATCTGTCATCATGATGACAGTAGCGCATACAAAATTAGTAACTGTTCCGTGCTCAGGCACGGTTAGCGCTCACACTGCATGCGAAGCGGGCTTTGGGGGTCAAAAGCGCTCGGGCACGATTGCGTGAGTGTTTGAATCCAGATCGCGATATTTTTATGATTAATCATGCAATTTTATTGCGCTATGTTTTTTGTGCTGAATACGTATGGTTTTCGGAGGCTATTGAGAGAATTAATACAGAAATCTCCTTTATTTCCCTACAAAAAAATCGAACCCATTTGAACTGGAACGCCGTCCCCCCCTCTAAATTCACTCCCCGGACGCTTTAAAAATGCTTTTCTTTAGTTTTTTTTTCTTCTTGTTTCCAGTCCAGATAATTTAGCTTGTTTCAAGCAAAAACTCACTTAATTTTGATTGTTTTTTTCTTCAGAAAACAACACAATACTTTTTACTTATCTAGTAAATGCTTCTTTGTTTAATATTTTTTTTAGATTCTTGGACTGGAAACAAGAAAAAAAAAATAAATAAATAAATAAGTAAAGCATTCTATGCGGTGTAGTCAGATAATAGATAGAAAGTACTTACCTTTCAGAAGCCATTTCAAATGCTGAATATCCAAAACAAGCTGTTACTGGTCACAAAGAACAGATAATTCTCCAGATGATACTGAAAACAACTCTTGTAAGTCTTCACAGTCACAAGCAATAGACTGATTTCCAGATAAAACTGAAAAATAGCTGTTGGTAACTTTTCACAATGATGTCCAGATGAAGCGGTAGAACAACTGTAGCTTCCAGCAGACAGACACTTAACCTGAGTTTATTCAAAACGACCAATCGCATCTCAGCACCCAACAGCCCCGGATCAAACAACCAATCAGCATCCTGCAGCCCATGGCCAGGTGTTGATGGCCCATCACGCCCTACTGCTTTAGTTTAGTTTAGTAAGAAAAAAAAAAAAAACTCTTTACCTCCTTTCATATAATAATACGGTGTCTTTGAGGTCAAGTCAAGCCTTCACAGAAACCAAGATAGATATTTGATACACATTATAACTCTGTAATAAATCGCCTATTCCAGTAAGCAAGGGAATAATTCTAATAATTTAATGTTATACATTTAAACATTTTTGTGTAGAAAGCGATATACAGTTATATAGTTTGACTGTTGTCTTAAATACTTTATCACAAAGCTGTGTTAATGTTTCCACTTCATGCATTTACATGTTCTTTCATAAGTTCTTTCATAAGTGTGACTGTAATCTCATTTAAAATGACAAAAGCATCTTTTGTCTGCTGGCTAATGCTGAAATGTGTGACTCCATTAACACTACAGTCATTTATCTAGTATACTGTCGTTTACACATTAGAGACGACATTTGTCACTCCAGTTTATGATTTGCCTGATAAATGACAATAATGTTTAGTTTTAAACAAGTGTTTGACAGTCAAATATCTGTGTTTTCCTGTTGTCTGCAATGCATACGCCAAAGTCCGATTTTGCATGCATTTGATACGCCAATCCTTCCCATTAACTTTGGTGGAGAGCAGATGCGTCCAAATATTTTTTTCCTTTTTTTTTTAAATGCTTTATTCAGTAACAAAAAAATAAACAATTAAATAAAAATAACAATAATACATAATAATAATAATAATAATAATAATGACAGTAGCAAGAAAATCAGTAAAAAACATACACATTACAAAACAAAATTAACAATAGTACCAATAAATAAATAAATTAATAATAATAAACTAAAGACAGATAATATAAGGATAAATAACTATATACACAGGGGTATTGAAATCAAATCCATATCTCTAATTACAAAATAAATACAACGATTCTTAAAAAGGATAGAATTTCAAGGCCTTACAACAGTCTATAGTCTTTTTTGCTTTGGAGTTCCTTACACCCTCCAATGACTTAAGATAATGACAAAGCTCAAATTTAATTTGTATCAAACTAGGTGTATTTTTTGCCCATCGACATTTATGAATGTGATATCTCCCTAAAATAATAAACAAATTAAGAACGAAACAAATTTTCTTTTCTAAAGGCTTATCATAAAAAAATAAAATATTTTTGTCCTCCAGATTAATGTCAGTTCCAGAGATCTCCTTAAAAAAGACCTCAAAATCACACCAGAACAATTTAGTGCAAATACACGCAACCTCATGAATCTTATTGGCGACACAGTATCTCCTGGAAAATAAAGATGCGTCCAAATACCACGCATCATCTTCAACAGCAATGACGTCACCAGCAAGGCTCAGTTCGCCCATTTCACCTGATGAGCGCACCTATTCAAACAGGTAAGTAAGGGCAACAATCTTAAAAAACTGTATTAATAAATGAAAGTTTTTAATCATGTGACATGTGTCTTCAGGTTTTAGACACGGCTGACGACAGCACAAGAGCTACAACCTGTCACTACAAAGCCAGAGTAATGGAGCAAGCACTTTAATCAATGATGAACCAATAGTAAGCAAGACCAACCCACCTAATTATCATACATGACAAGAATAAATATGAAAATAAACTAAAAAGAATTTGAAAGAAAGAAATGTTAAAATAAATAAATCTGGAAATAAATACATATTGGAATAAATAACTATAAAAATAAATGAATGCATAAATAAATATCTTATCTCCTGTGTATCTTGATTAAAGTGCTTCAGAGTGCAGACCTTTTTTGTATTCTGAAAGCTTTAACTTTTTATGCTAATTCTCTTAGCAGAATTGTGTGCCTATGTTTCATTTCAGCTTGGAAAGCTGATTCAGCTGTGCCTAAAACTGGACTGTCTAGCTTATGCAGTACAATGTTAAACAAAAATGATCTGCTTTCTCCTTGTGCCGTTTCACTGTACAGCACAGCAGATCTCGTCAACATTTAGAAAAGCAGACTAAAGAGTAAAGATCATCAGGCAGCCTAGTAAAGCTTTTTTTTCACTGTGGAGTTCACTGTGGCCTGGGTTCAAATCTGACTAGACTAGACTAATTTATAATGTTGAAAAATGCCACAAAGTTGACCTTTTTTTTTTTTTTTTTTTTTTACAAACATAAGACTGACCTAGCAACCGAAGGCATATAAACGATTAAATACAACTAAGCTTTGTTTTCATGCTCTGATGTAAAGATATGGTCTTCTCCCGTTCCTCATTTACAGCTTTTGTGTACGCCTTCATGTATCTTTCTTCACAAGCATTGTGATGTGCTCTAAGTTTCTGGGGGCGACTCAAGTGACAGCTTTGAACCTACAAAACAAACAAACAAACAAACAGAAAAAAACACAAAGTTTTAAAGTTTTTTTGGAAGATCTTCTTTTGATACTTTATTAAAAACATTTTCCATTTTGTTTCCTCCTACTAGTTCTAGGCTTAAACCCCAAGGGAATATCAGTATGTTTTGAGGAACGTTCCTGTTTACAGTTGGAGACAGGGCCAACTTCAGCCTTGAAGAAGCTGTGAATCATGTGTATCTGTGTATGTGCGCTAGTGTTCTGTGTCTAGGTCCTGTATTGGTATCAATGGACAGATGGCATTTGGCCGGAGACCTGAAGACGTCATGTCATGACCCAACAGGACATCCAGTACCTAAATCCAGGGTCCCCTTGTCAGCATCCTGACGAATGGAGATATGCTTCTGACTATCTGTCCATGTGTCTATTTTTCTTAGCCAATCAGAATCATTTTAACCTTGGTAATGACATAGTTAGTATAATTGTTGTGGAAATGTGAATGTACGCAGAGCGGCCTACAAACTCCGTGTGAGACTTGAAGCTGGCTTCTGCTGATGAAACAGCAAATGATTCTTCAGTAAAATTTTCTTCTTGGGTGGGGCCGATAGTCACGTTGGGGATTTTTTTTAAAGTAAAAATAAAATGACAATGTAGATGTAAAAAGACATTTATATTAAATTTATGAATAATGAATGGAACCAAATTTGGAACTATTAAGGAGATAAAATAAATAAAATAGTTATGGATGAGGGATGGATGAGGCCTCCACATGAGGCCAGACAGCTTCTTTGTTCTTAGATGGTTTCTTGCATTTAAACCGGGTGACTAAACCATTTCAAGGCTGTGGTGTCATAGATCACCTGCTTGTTTAAAACTATTTCAACACAAACCAGGAACAGCTTAAGTTGTAGCTAACATTAAAAGGAGTTTCATAAACAGTTATTATCAAAATGTGAACTTTTTTTGGATTCTTACAAGTGATTGAAATTAAAGGTGCAAAACAGAAGGTGAGTCAGGGCTGTTGTTATCTGCTTGCATCACGAGGGCTAGGGTACACAAGGTAAGTGCACTGCTGAGAAATCCACGTGTGCGGAGTTCTTGAGCCATGAGAGAGAGAGAACGAGC
This sequence comes from Ctenopharyngodon idella, assembly GCF_019924925.1. NCBI lineage: Eukaryota > Metazoa > Chordata > Actinopteri > Cypriniformes > Xenocyprididae > Ctenopharyngodon > Ctenopharyngodon idella. The sequence goes on along the minus strand of NW_026138716.1, from coordinate 314,101 downwards.
CGTCTGAACCAGCCAATTCCGGAGCTTTTTAAGAGAGCCGGGGATGGAGGGTCTCCACGTCTCGAGTCCAAAGCTCAGAGAGTGAAAGCTGCTCTCCAGTCAAAACTGCAGGTTAATGTTACTAAAACTAGACCAAATGAGACTCCTCATCACCACATTAATTATGTCACGATATTAAAGAACTAATAAAGTGCAGAAAGTCCAGCTATAATGATGATTTTGTTTCTATCTGGTAGCTGTCAGTTTGCTGGTGTTCGTCTTCTACGCGGTGAAGACCAAAACTCGAGTCTGATCGTGTCCTGCGTGTTCAGCGGTGCTTCTGTCATCTCCTGGATGGACGGAACTTTACCCCACACAACTACGGTAAACCCCAGTATTCATATGTAATCTTGTAATACTGCAACTAGTTTCACATACAAAGAGGCCAGCCAATCATAATTCCAAAAGTTTGGAATAATGAAGCTTTTTTTTTAAATCTTTTTGAAAGAAGTGATTAAAAATTACAGTAAAAAAGTATTATTGTGAAATATTGTTACAGTGTAAAAGAACTGTTTTAATATTTAAAATAAAATCCTGTGATGGCAAAGCTGAATTTTCAGCATCATCACTTCAGTGTCACATGATCCTTCAGAAATGTTTCTTCAAATCATATCAGAATGATTTCTGTTTGATCATGTGACACTGAAGACTGGAGTAATGATGCTGAAAATGCAGCTTTGATCACGGAATAAATTTACACTTTACTATATATTCACATAGAGAACAGTTTGTTTAAATGGTAATATTTCACAATATTGCTGTTTTTACTGTATTTTTGAGCAAGTAAATGCAGCCTTGGTGAGCAGAAGAGACATCTTTCAACAACATTTAAAAAAAAATCTTAATTATTCCAAACTTTTGACCATTAGTGTACATAGAGAAGTTACATAATAAATGTACAGTATCAAAAAAGGTCTAGAGACTGGAAAATAGTTATAAAAATACTAAATAATGACCTCAATGAAACTTTGACTAACATTATATGAATTCTAAAAAATAAATAGGAAAGTGTAGAATATGGGTTCTTTAAACAGTTTCCACTGGAGTGGGCCATCATGGGAAATGTAGTTTTTGGGCAGCTGGTGGACTCCAACTGTGCCATACCTCTGCTGATGGTGTCTGCGCTCCTGCTGGCAGGAGGACTGGCAGCTCTACACCTGCCTCAAACCAAACAGACTGAACTGACAGGATACAGCCAAGCCAAACGTGGGGTTTTGGGACCAAAATACCAAACCAAAGAGCCTGACAATATGCAGATTTGCCTTAATGTTGCACAAGTGCAATGTGAGAAGTCGGCCATGTTTTCTGTACTGAAATCTTTAGTAAATTTAATCTTATTAAAGTCAAAATCTGTCCTCAACCCGTTTGATTTCTGTAATCTGATGTATTTGTATAATAAGTCATAGAAATTATAATCATCATTGTTATTTTTAACAACTTTTCAGTTCATTTTTATGGTATTAATGAATTTTAATAGTTTCTAAATGAAATCATAGGATATCTAATTGCATAATTCTCTTTTGATTTTTATTTATTTTATTTTATTTATTTATTTTTTTTACATTTTCTAACACTTCACACGGAAACACAATTCTAGGGGTGAAAACTTTTGATCAGGTTGAAGATGTCTACATTTTTCTTATTTTGTTGAAATATAATTTTTTTCATTTAGTACTAATTTTTTACCTTGATCATCAAATTCAAAGGTTTTCACCCCCGGCTCTTAATGCATCATGTTTCCTTCTGGAGCATCAGTGAATGTTTGAACCTTTTTAATAGTTGTGTTTGAGTCCCTCAGTTGTCCTCGGTGTGAAAAGATGGATCTCAAAATCATTCAGTCACTGCTGGAAAGGGTTCAAATATGCAGAAGATGCTTTAAAACTGAAGAATCTGCAGGAGCTGGAGGATTTTTCTGAAGAACAGAGCTCAGCACACACAGTATCAAGAATCAAGGGTACGTAAACTTTTGAATGGGGTTATTTTAATAAATTGTCAGTGTTGTTGAATTTAAATTAAAAAAAAAAAAAAAAAAACGAACTCTACATTTATTTGCAGTTTATATACAGTAAAAATAAATCAATCTGTACTCTTCCCCACGCCAGTGCTGGGTTTATTTGGTGTTCAGGCCCGTCTATTTGCGCATAAGAGGCTGATGCTTGCTGCTCACATCCAGAGAGTGCTGTGAATGCCAGCATGAGCGACAGTGGTATTTAAAACAAGCCTGAAAAAAAAAAAAAAAAAAAAAAAGAGTTGAAGAAATGTACATATCAGTGCAATACATCAGGAGTGTGGTTTGTTTGGTTGATGCTTTGTACTCTAATCATCATTTTTAACAGTACTGACACGTGACATTTTTATTACTAAAGTAAGATTGTTGAACAGCATATCTTGCTTCTGTGTAGCAGCATAACCAATGTTCCCCATGTATGGAGCAGAAACAACACATCATCCTCCTGCTTTGGTTTCTCCAGCGCTGGGAAGCTTTTCTAGTATTAACACGGGGCCTAAAACTTTTGCCTGATCATATAATCCTTCTTTTCCAATGCTATTCCTCTGACTTTTTAATGTCTATCAGCCATTTCTCTTTCTTCAAATCTCCCTCTTGCTCAGTCTAAGCCCCCTACTGGTGACTGGCACTCGGTCCGATCCACTTTCAACAGCGTTTCTCAGAAATGCACCATTAAAGGGCAGAATCATGCTGAAACTAAGTTAACTGAGCTGTAACTCTTGATGCTTTACAGCGTTCATACCTGGGCCCTACAGAAGAACGGGCCGGGCTCACTGTTACATATTTGGCATATGGAGTCTTCCAGATACGGGTCAATCTGGATCTACAGAGGGAACAGAGAGAGAGTGAGGTAAAGACAGTGGGCTGGTCTTTGAAGCTGTATATTTGAGTCCTGCTCTTCTGTACCTTCTTGCGAAACCTGCAGGTTTTTATCTGCACAAACGCTGCAGTCACGGCTTTCAAGTAGCTCCCCTCATACCTGAATGTGACCTTGCCAGAACCTAGACGAACAAATGCAACACATTCACTCTATGTGTGTAGAAATATCCTTAGGGTGTGTTCACACTGTAGTTTGGTTCTCTTAGATCTTTTTGGACCGGACCAAAAAAGAAAATGGTACATTTAGTTTCAGTCGAACAGCACCAGAGTTCGTGTGGATGTGGCCTGAGACCCATCTTTTCAGGAGTTTCGGTCCCTTTGTTTGGTGCGCACCTGGGTTCGGATTGCAGCGTTCACACTTATTCAAATGAACCACACTAACAGAACAATCGCACCAGAGTTCATTTTAATCGAACCAAACCTGCCAAATGTGAACACACAGGGCTCCAGACTAACATTTGAGAGCAGTGGCGCTGGTGCCGCTAAGTTCTACCGAAGGTGGCGCTGGGTTTTTTTATTTTGTTTTATTTTTATTTTATTTTTAATCATAATGGTAATTTAATTATATTACTATTGTTTTGCATTAATAAGTGCAGTTACTAATAAAATTACATGTTTATTTATTGGAAATTTGACAGTAAAGCACTGAGCTTGATTACATGTACCATACTGAACTGACAGACAGCTTCAGTGATTAAAAAAAGGAGTGTTCTTTACTTGCTTTCTGTCTAATTCAGTCACGATTTGAAGAAGTTTTTGTTTTTCATGAGACTTGTATTTTAAATGTTTAACTTTAAAATGTTAAATGTTTATTATGAATAAATAGCGCTCATAAACGGCCGTCGAGATGGCATTCTCAAGTGAAACGAGTCGAGGCTTGGACCCGGAAACAGCGTTCCTTACGTCACGACTTAACAAGCGGATAGGGCTAGCCTATAACCATTCGTATCTCACTCATCTCCGAGTATTCCATGTCTGTTGTGATGTAAATAATAAAGTATTAAAAACCGAAGAGTATTCTAACATGTAAGCAAGAAACTTACGTACACGTATTATCCTCTCATGCCGTTACGTAGTCTATGCAGCATTTTTGACTGTACTTCTGAGAACACATGAGAACACATGTGAGAAACACATTTCAAGAAAAAGTCGGAGTTTGCGCCCACGAAAAGCTCGCTCTGTCTGGATGCGCTTTCCTGTCATACACATATACTGTATGTGCACTTCAATAAGCCCAAAGAACGAAAGTTAATGTGTTTATGCGGGGAGAAACTAGGATAAGGGGCAAAAATCTTGCTGTGATGATCGGTTTATTACTTTAAATGGATAGTGAAAGTAAAAGCAAAACTTTTGTCATCTATCGCTGCATTAAAGGTGCATCCTGTCAGAGATGACGAGATGAATCTACGTCTGTGCCGATAACGGTATTCTATATCCTAGATCTTAATTTTACTGGCTTAATATTTTTCTTATAGGCTATTTTTAGCGAACCATGACAGTGAAAAATGAGATGAATCAATATTTCTTGTTAAACTACGTTTTTTAAGGCTCTGTTTAAAGCTGCTTTTGATTTTCACAGATAACTTTGCTGTGTTCAGACCTAAAGACTGTTATTAGTGTCATTAAATATTTTGTGAATAGTTTGCTATGGAAACAAAAAATGCTGGCAAACAGCAATGCTGTTTTCATCTTGGCTTAAACAACTGTATAAGAATGTTGCGTCTCTTTTATAACAAGCACTATTGACAATTTGTGAATATATCACCTTGAAATTCAATTTTGATGTGGGATATAGTTTTGTATTCTGTTTTAAAAACATTTTCATTGAGGAGTCCTCAATCCTCATGCACGCGTGTCGGTGTCGCAAGTGTAGTTGTGGTGTAGATGTGGTGATGTCGTTATAAAATTAGGCAAATGAATTGTAGGTCCTAATGTTAATTTAATATGAAATATTCCGATTGTCAAATATGTGGAAGTGAATGTGTTTTGTCATTTAAACACCTTTATAATTATCATGTTAGTTGAAATAACTTGTGGTGAGTTTGCACCGCAATTCAGAGGATCTGTCAGATTTACATCACATAAATTTATCACTTTTTTCCAGAAATGCATAAAGTAAGTGACTGGTGAACTGGGAGAAGAGAGTAAACTTTATAGGTGTGAAAAGCAGGTTTGAATTTAGCAGTGACGCACTGAACGTTCTAATCACACATATTAGCACCGTTTGTTGTTTTCTTGTGGTATGAGATAGAGCGTTTGGACTCGGAAGCGCTGCTGCGTGACGTCAGACTTAACAACCGAATATTTTTACCTCACTACCAGTAAATAACCTGATTTATTAATAAATGCATAAATGCTGCACGACGCGTCGATCACCAAGGAATTAATAGCCGTTCTAAAATAATGTTCTAAAATAATGGTCCCCTTAAAAAAAACTCATGCTGGGGGCTCAGCTATAATATAGGGCCCCTAGAATTTAGATACCCCAACACCACCATCTCATCGCTGTGAGATCTAGTGAGAAGCACTCAAATTAAGCACAGAATTCTCTGCTAAACAACAGATATCAGATCAAATAGCGCTGACATGGAAACCAGGAGTCACCATGGATTTAATGTAGTAACGCTTACTGAAACTATGGTATTGTAGCAGAAATAGTTGAATGTTTATACATTTTTCAAGCCTGAAATGAATACTTTTGAGAGTGAGGGTTGAGGGGTAGGATGTGGTGGTGTTGGGGTATCTAAATTCTAGGGGCCCTATATTATAGCTGAGCCCCCAGCATGAGTTTTTTTAAGGGGACCGTTATTTTAGAACATTATTTTAGAACAGTTTGCCGTTTGATGTTTCTCATGTCAAACAGAAATGGCAGCTCTGATCAGTTGTGCAACGTAGTGGTCGCACCAGTGCAACCTCTAACAAAATTAAGTCGTGCCAGAAAAGGTCCCAGTCTGGAGCCCTGGCCACCAGGGCTCTGAACCGGTTCAAGGAACGAAAACGAAAACCGGAAACGAACGAAATTTTAATATTTTGATTTGGCAGTCAACCAATCACGAATTCAAATAGTACAGGCTCTACAGTGAGTGAAAGGCTCAGGCTCCACTGTCGAGTCATATGTCACCAACCGTCAAGCATTAGGCCTACATTTAAATGAAAATGAATGTCAAGTAGGATAATAGCTGCTTGTACATTTTGAAACCAGCGAAATCACGCACCTGCAGCGCTTCTTTGAATGGAGAAAACAGAATAAAACTATAGGCCTACATAACACATATACAATAAAAGGGAATATTTAGGCTTATAGGCTATGTGAAATATTTCACTCAAATAATTAGGTCTACAGATTAACAAAACGAAAGTGGTTCAGTGGCACACTCCAAAGATCTAGGAAAGGAAACAGACATTCTGCTTGTTTTCGTTATTTAAGTGTCTTTTGTAAATGTATGAATTATGTCTTGCTTTCACCTGTATGACCATAAATTACACAGTACAGTTTACTGTCTTAGAAGGGAAAAAAAATTCCAAATTCTTGCATTGCTTACTTGATATCGCAGCCTGTTAAATAATTAAAATAAAATACAATCAACCAAACATAAATCTGCTCAATTCAATTCTGTAAAACAATCTGCTGTTTCCCACCCGTGACCACCGCCTGACTGTGCTGTTATGTGAAGGATGATGTCGATAATGCGAGTGAAGTATGAAGCTTACAATAAATAATAGTTTAGCATTTGTCTCGAAAATAGAAACAGTGCCGAATGAGAAAGGTAGGCTTCAGATTCACTTTAAATTAATTCGTTTACCATCTTATTTAGTTTTATTTCTAATAAATAAACCTGTTTCTCACCTTGAATATAGCAAATAGAAGCTGAGAAGCTGGAATGGCGTTAAAAAAAGAAAAGAGATTTTTTTTTTTTTAATTCGTTTTGGCTTGATGTATATAGCCTGAATAGGCTGTTAACTTTAGAGGTTTTGTGGTAAAATAAAATAGGGCAGTTCTGTTCATAATTTATGTTTACAAACACTATAAACAAAGCTATGTAGGCTAGGCTATTAGTAAACATTTTATTTTATTTACCGATAAATTACATTATTTCTGAATGTAATAATAAAATGTGACGTATACGCGACATATCTTTTTTCCTCTCAGGAATAGCGTCGGTATTTTTATGCATGCAGCAAACATTTTAAAATATCTTGAAAAAATACTTTATGAATCGTTGATAGTTTTTCCTTTCGTTTAATATGTTTACATTTGGACAGAATCTTATAAAAGATAATTGTAGGCCTATTGGCTAAGACGGCAAATACTCTGTTTTTTAATAAATAAAATGCTGTAGGCTACGTATTATTATTATTATTATTATTATTAAGTAGGCTACATGCAAACAAAAAAAAAGTAAAAAAAAAATAACGTTATTAACCGTTATTTTTTCTAAACAAACCGGTTTCGGAATGTTAATAATACAGAAGGAACACTGGAACAGAAACGTTAAAATTCCTTTTACTCAGAATGAAACGATTGAATTTTTTTTTCCATTTTTAAGCCCTGCTGGCCCCTGACACACCCTTAATATAAAAGCAGTATACACAAACCTATGGGATATCCGTGCATGTCTGTGTTGATGCCTGCGTAGGTGACCTCTCCGAAGAGACTGTCCATGATGTGGGCCAGACCTTCTGCATTTAGCATCCTGTGCAGAGCGCCCACAAACACAGTCCTTTTGTGGCAGCAAAGCTGGGAGGGACAACGGACGAAATTGTTGTCTGAGATAACCCACGGGATGACCTGCACCTGCAGTAGAAGAAGTGAGAGAGCGGGGTCAGAGGCCAGGGGGCAAAAACGGTGTATGTTATGTTTAAGTGCACGTTATTCTCACATTTTTGCAGTGGATCCGCCTTCTAGACAGTTTGCAGAAGAACTCGATATAATTGTCAGGCTGCAGGCGGTGTTGAGTACAGGACTGCAGGAGCCTCTTCACTGACTCCTCCTGCTTAAACAACAGGTACGCATAACCTACACAAACACAACAAACACTTGAAAAAACAAACATAAAAATATGTCTAAGTGTGTGTTTACTATTTAAATTCCATTTTTCCGGAATGCCACGGAATTTGTCAAATTTTTGATGAATGAATAAAAAACAGGCCAGTACACTTAAATCAAATCACGATATAGACTAGTGTCTGTGAATATTTTAATTAATACATTTTGTTGTTTTTAAGAATTCAATTAATTAAACATGCTTTTTGATTATTATAATCTAATTAAACCATTAAAATGGAATCCAGAAAACTTCAAACAGAAAACAGAATTTGGTAAAAATAGAATTTGAGGAAAAAAAAAAAAACGTATATCGAAGGACCCTAAAAAATTTAATTTTTTATTAAACTTTTAATAAATTGTTGGTAAATTGGATATGTTTCATTATTTAAATTAATTAGACAAGCTTGTTAATTACTAAAATTTAATTTAACCATTAAAATGGAGCCCCAAAAAAATTTAAATGGAAAAACATGGAATCCAGAAAAATTAAAACAAAAAAACTGAATTTGGAAAAAAATAAAATGGATTTCATAGGGCCCTATATAAATGTAAAAATATATCAATATATTAAAAAAATACATTACTATGAATAATGAAAAATATGTTAGAATATTATGAAAATCAACTTTGAATTTTATGAATGATTATAGATAGATGTTGTTGAATTGTAGATGTAGAATTGTTACCTCCCGGAGGAATGTGTGGGTTTTTACCATTTTTACCAGGCCAATGAAGGCTCAGTGGACCAAACACACTAAATGTGTTCAACAGAATCACTACAAAGAGAGAGAAAAATTGTCATTCACAACTAGAAACATACTGTAACGGTTCTGTTCAGTTCTGTTTTCATGGACTATGTAGTTTGCACACCGTAGTTTTTGTTTCCTTTGTTCCCATTTCGGTAACACTTTATTTTACAGTGTCATTGTTACACATGTTACATGCAGTTACTATACTAAAAACTATAAATTATGCATAATTACATGCAACTAACCCTAAACCAAACCAAACTCTAATCTTAAGTACATGTAGTTACTTAATATTACTCAGCACTTAAATGTAAAATTACAGCATAACAAAGACACCTTAAAATAAAGTGTAACCCCCATTTCTAGGTTGTTTCTATGGTTACTCATTATTTGATTGATTTATCCTCACCTGTGCCTTGTCTGTGTATTTAAACCCCCCTAAAGTTTGCAGTTCAGTGTCCTGTATTGTCCTTATGCTACTGACCAAGTAAGCTGTAATGTTTTCTCCTACTCCTGAGTTTTGAGTTTATATTTGTATTGCCGTCTTTGATTTTTGGTTTTTGTTAAAGGGGTCATGAAATGAGAAATCAAATTTGCCTTGATTTTTTGACATATCCTGCAAGTTTCAGAGCTTAAAATGTCCTCCCCATTGTAAACAAAACATTTATTTAATCAAGCTCCAAAATGGCTCATTTGGATACTGTGGGATTTGTGACGCCACACGGGCAAATATATTAGAATTTGATTTCTGTTATGTTTTTAATAGCGTCCTGGATCATGTCGGAGGATTATATGTAGGGCTGCAGCAGGAACTGGGAGACTAGTCAAGATCGAGGGAAAGAAGAATGCAGCAATGTACAGAGACATCCTTGATGAAAACCTGCTCCAAGGCGCTCATCCCTGTCCCAGAGAAGTCCTGCAAAGAAGAATGGGAGAAACTGCCCAAAAATAGGTGTACCAAGCTTGTAGCATCATACTCAAAAAGACTGGAGGCTGTAATTGGTGCCAAAGAAGGCTGTGAATACTTATGTACATGTGATTTTTTTTTTCATTTTTTATTTGTAATAAATTTGCAAAGATTTCAAACAAACTTCTTTCACGTTGTCATTATGGACTGTTTGTAGAATTTTGAGGAAAATAATGCATTTAATCCCTTTTGGAATAAGGCTGTAACATAACAAAATGTGGAAAAAGTGAAGCTTGACATGTCTACTTTTAAACGAACCAATTCAAATCGAAAACAAATACTCTCTGCTTATGTAATCCGTATGAAAGGTGCATTTCTCTTTATAGGCGCGTTCACTGTACAGCGGAGATGGCGAGTCAGCATGGTCAACTTCATCTTTGCAGCCAACACAGACTCAGAAAACACTAGTTTATTAATACAGAATTAAAATGTCTCCTTGCTAGTTTTTCCCCGACACAATCGTTACTTTTGTCGGTGCTTTGCAGAAAACTTTATGCATGTGCTTGAGCACAGAATAGGCTATATTACGCCTTTATATATAGTTAGGGTTCATTACGGTTTAGTATTGTCCTCAGTATATTTTTAAGTAATTAAATTAATATAAATATGCGATTAGTCGACTAATGGCTTAAATGAACAATTAATAGTTGACTAGAAAAATCTTTAGGTCGGGGGCAGCCCTAATTATGTTTGTTTGGAGATTTTTTGTTTTGTAATGGAGAGAGATTTTCGGACACAGGATATTTCTGATTACACACTAACTAAACTAAACTATCCCCTGCGAAGGCCTCCTTCCTTTTCTCTTTCCCTATGTATAGATAAAACATTATCAAAATGATTCCAGTTCGCATGAATTCGCAGAAACAACTAATTATTCTGTATTATGCGGACACACTAGACGTGTGCAGAGGTTTCCAATATACCAGCAATCTCTGATGTCATGTCTCTTTTTTTGTTGTTGTTGTGGTGTTTATCAGTTAAAAATCATCTTTTATATGCATATTTTAAATTAATCCTGTTTTGAATGATTCAAACTAACTCAAAATACTCAAAAAGCCACTCAATGGTAGGCACCAACTGGTGTAAAGACGTTACCAACAGAACTGTCACCGAATGAATTATTAGTAAATGAATCTAAACAAGTCTTTTGATTAACAGAATCGCAAGATTTGAGTGGCTGGGAATCTGGGATTGATCGAAATCCACACTACTCACTCTCCAGGTTTACAATCGATAATATATCATGCATGGACATTTTGCATTTGGAGCTGACGCCTTTGACTCAAATTTTTTTGGAATCGTTTACTGTCTCGACTCTCGAGTCTGTTCTTTCCCCTCCCCCGGGCCCCTTCATTGACTGCAGCTCTTGCGCACAGCAGCAACGTAAATGTGAATTCATAAAACTATTTTAAATGGCATGTTTGCCAGAACATAACATCAAATTTTATTCTATGTTGTATCATTTTCTCAAACTATTTTCTAGCCCGACGTTGTTTCGAGTCGTTTATTCCCGCTCGTGCTCCATTCAAATCTTGCGCGCGCTGACAGCATCCGGTATTTTCTGAGAGATTTACATCAGACGAAGGGAAGGTAAGTGAAACTTCATATTTTTGTTCTAAAAGTGAGACTGTGTGTGTGTATCATGACTGTATTATTCTGCTTGTTAAAAATGTATTATGCAGTAATTTACAATATTGCTCTGAGTGTGTGTGTGTGTGTGTGTGTGTCCCCGATTCACGCACATACATGTCAGTCAGCGTGGCACGTCAGGTTTGTAGAGCTTTATTCAGTCCATTTTAAATTCAAAGGGTTTTTTATTTAACACTAAAAAGTTAAATAAGCACATATAGCCTAACTATTACGCACCTCCCGGACCATCAGTGAGAGCAACGGTACCGCAGAACGAGTGCAGACTACCCTATCTCTAGACGTTTTAATTTTTTTTTTAAATCCAAAAATTTCAAAAAACAACGAAATTGTCAGATATTCATTTAGCGCATGTTCACAGATGAAAACAACTGAAAAACAGCGCTTGTTATTGTCTCCTTACTGTATGTTTGTTTTACTGACTGAGAAATCGCTCCAGATGATTCAATGAGAGAGCAGTCCAAACAAATGCAACAGAAAAAGTTTTTGTTTGAATACCATTCAGTTACCCAAGTTATCTTGTTTTATTCAGTTACTGCAACGGCAAGAAAGCACTTTGACGTGTTGCAGAATTCTAACCTGTGCTTAAACATTGAGAACTGTACAATGTATTTAGAGAAATGTGTTTTTATTTTATTTTTATTTTCTTTGCTCACAAGATCCTCAATTCCCAGCCCCAACTATTCATCTGAAGGACTGTGGCAATGGGAATTCTTTGAACCACCAGGGCAGTTTCCACCGGATGAGAAAGACATGGTAGATGATAGACCCCTATTGATATCTCACTGACTGTTAGCTAACACCCCCGCTTTCGAAAAATCCAGAGAAATGACATACCCAAACTAAAACAGATACAGTTCATGAACCCTTTGAACTAAAAGCGTAAGTATAGTCTCATTTGAAAGCAAATTTGCAGTTTATTGTAAAGTCATAATAAATTATTATCACAATTAAAAAAAATGCTTCAAAGTTTTGTAAAATTATTAGAAATGTATTTATGAAATATCTTTATGAAAATAAAAGTGAAGTTGGCCTTGTAGCAATCTAGAAATGCACTGCAGCTAAAGCCACATGTCTGACCATATTATATTTCAAATCTGCAGTTAATAAGTCTAAAACTCAGTTTTATTAAATGTTTTTCAAGATCATGTCATGTGACTTTATTTATTAAAATGCTAACTGATGTTCATTGCCACCTTTTCAGTCATGCCTCTATGGTTTTGTGTTGCAAACTGCCTTTTTCAGTTTCATTCTCTCCTGCACTCATCCATTCACACCTCTCCAGCCTGCTTATGGCTCTAATTATTCTTTTGTCTCTATTATAACTGCTAACAACCTTCCATTCACAGAGATTTAATCCCTCTTTTCTTTCATCAAACTTCTCACTTCACCTTCTTTGAAACTGTATCATATCACCTTATTGAAAAACGAAAAAAAATTCAGCGAGCTTTACAATTCAAAATGATGTATTTGCATTTATTACATTTGCTCATAACGGGAGCATCTCTATGGGCTCGCTAGCATGTTAGCTTAGCACACCAACAAAACACGACAATTTATGAGATTAAAACCATGTTTTTGCTTCAAACTTACAAGTGGGGTGTTTTAAATAACCTTCTGTTCTGTATCTCTCACCATTGGAGAAAGCGTAACGGCTAACTTAATCACATGCGGCACCTCTCAGCCTATCATGTAATGGCCGTGACATCAGTGCCCACCGTTCAAAGCTCTTTCCCTGCATACCGCCAAAGCTGGAGCGTTAGCATTAGCTGTTACGCTTTTTTGGCTAAAGTTTACAGGCTTGCCTTCCAGTGGCTCTGACATGGTATGCCTGTTCTTCATCATGTGCTATTTGTGGACTAAAGGTGCACAGAGCACCCTCCGGCTGCCAGTATGAATTGAAAACACAGTACATCAGAGTATCCAGCGCTCATAATGATGACAACGGCGCGTTTTGGGTAAAAATTAAATAAATATTACTCCTCTGTATAATTTGACAAACATATGAGAATCCATCAATATTTCTCCAAATGTGCATGCTTTTAAGCTAAAAGCCCTGAGGGATGTTGTTTTGTCAAGTGTTTTCATGAAGACCTCACAAGAGTTTTTTTCTCAGTGGATGTGGCTGACGCTCATATTTCAATGACAAGGTAACGACTCCGTTTTTCATATTCATAACTACTGATGCATATTAACAAATTACGGCCACTATAAGATTTGAAGAGTAAAACAGGTCAAAAATTGAAGATTGAGACTTAGATCTTTTTAATGATGTATAGTTTGTCAAGGTAATTACATTACATCTAACTGTAAATTTGAGCTAATTTAAACAAAGAAACATCTTTGGAACACAAATTAAGATATTTTTGATGAAGCCTGAGAGGTTTCTGTCCCTCCATAGTGATCCAACGCAACTTTTACCCCAAGGTCCAGAAGAATCCGAAAAAGACATCATTAAAGTACTCCATGTGACTCCAGTGGCTTAAACTCAATTTTATGAAGCAATGCGATTGCTTTGTTTGTGCAAAAAAAAAAAAAAAACATAATTTGCCACTTTATTTACAAAAATATTGATCTGCAACGTGCGTTCCCGAGAGCATCACGACTCACGCGTGTTGTGTTCAGACTCGCACGTCAACTCAACGCACATGCGCAAGTGTTCCCCAGAGCATCACGACTCACGCGTGTTGTGTTCAGACTCGCACGTCAACTCAACGCACATGCGCAAGTGTTCCCCAGAGCATCACGACTCACGCGTGTTGTGTTCAGACTCGCACGTCAACTCAACGCACATGCGCAAGTGTTCCCCAGAGCATCACGACTCACGCGTGTTGTGTTCAGACTCGCACGTCAACTCAACGCACATGCGCAAGTGTTCCCCAGAGCATCACGACTCACGCGTGTTGTGTTCAGACTCGCACGTCAACTCAACGCACATGCGCAAGTGTTCCCCAGAGCATCACGACTCACGCGTGTTGTGTTCAGACTCGCACGTCAACTCAACGCACATGCGCAAGTGTTCCCCAGAGCATCACGACTCACGCGTGTTGTGTTCAGACTCGCACGTCAACTCAACGCACATGCGCAAGTGTTCCCCAGAGCATCACGACTCACGCGTGTTGTGTTCAGACTCGCACGTCAACTCAACGCACATGCGCAAGTGTTCCCCAGAGCATCACGACTCACGCGTGTTGTGTTCAGACTCGCGCGTTGACTCAACGCTTTACTACCTTTCTGGACCTTGAGTTGTAGAGTTGTAGTTGCGCTGAATCTCTATGGAGAAACAGAAACGTCTCAAACTTCATCAAAAAGATCTTAATTTGTGTTCTGAAGATGAACAAAGGTCTTACAGGTGTGGAAAAACATGAGGGTGAGTAATTAATGACAGAATGTGTTTGTTAGTTTAGTTATGTGTTCGTGATTTAGTTAATAAACTTGTGCACAATACATATTTGTATTCTGACTCCCCGTCTGTGAATAATTCGTCTCTTAAATGATTTGGATCTTATTACCAGCTCTAAGTGCTGTAAATGCTAAGAAAGAATTATTTTTCTATGGCCATGAAAAATATACTTCTCTTAGAATTAATTAATAATCAATGTTCAATCAGTTCACAGAATAAATTGATAGATTGATTGTAATTTTACTGTAGCTACATGAAGTTAATCTGATTAACTGATTCAAATATTCATAAGTAATCATAATAATCATAATGAGTTATGAATAATTATTCATATTTCCCCTTTGAGCTAATATCGCTAAAATCGAAAAGTCAGGAAACTCTGCACACGCGCCAGAAGTGGTGAAAATTATGTCTGATATGGGTTTCAGAATTAGGTGTGGCAAATTTCAATTAAGTGCCCTTCGCGCTACGTGTCGTGTTCAGGTATGAAATTCGGCAGCCATGTAACAGCCCAATACCTACAAAAAAGTCCCTGAGAGCAAAATCTGAAAACCCAACAGGAAGTGAGATATTTTGAATTTATTTTAAAGATGTTTTAAAATGTTATTAACATTATAAGTAATCTTCAATTAACATTAAAGGGTTAGTTCACCCAAAAATGAAAATTATCCCATGATTTACTCATTGTTCAATTTACTCATTGTGAATCCAAAACAACACGTCCATCCATCATAAAAGTAATCCATATGGCTCCAGGGGTTAATAAAAGCCTTCTGAAGCGAAGTAAGGCATTTTTGTAAGAAAAATATCCATATTTAAAACTTAGGTCATGAATTAGAAATGATCATTTTTAAAAGAGAAATGTCGGAGGTTCAAACAAATAAGGCTGGGCAACAAACTCAAGCTCCTCTTCTCTTATATCAAAATCATTGGAAGAGCCAGGATATTTTTTAAATATATCTCCGATTGTGTTTGTCTGAAAGAAAAGAGTCATATACACCTAGGATGGCTTGAGATTGAGTAAATCATGGGATAATTTTCATGTTTGGATGAACTATCCCTTTAAAATAAAATGAAATAGATTTTTTTATGACCCTTTAATAAAACGGCTGGAATTGTATCCATCTTCTCCTTCCTTCATTATCACTATCCTCTGACGTGATGCATAATAGTGAATAATAATTCACATCTCAAATGTGTGTTTGTCAGCTCACCATCTGTGATGCCCCACGGCACACCTCCCAGGAACACTTTACAGGAGTAAACAGGGTTTTCGTAGTGGCGTGGAGGAAGTTGCCCTTCCCAGGTGTAAGTGGCATAATTCACGGCTGTGAGACACAGTCAATCATAAAGTCACTACAATATCAATAACAGCTAGACAGAGTGCAGCAACTAAATGCCAGTTTTAAGATGCGATTTTAATGTTTAACCATTTTTAACCCTGTAAAGCTTAACATACGAAATAATTAGAAAAATATTTTTTAATGGAACACTTTAAGATTTGGGCAAAATATAAAAAGAAATCTAAAAGATTGCATATGTTTTATAAATACCATATTTGATACATCAAGCTTTTGACATAGGTATGATATAGTGAGAATATGGATCTCATACTTGAGGAGGGAAAAAACAGCTCAATTTTATTCAGAGGCCCAAACTGAGCAAAAATATGCACTTTGGTGCAGTTGCTGATATTTATGACCAAAAAGTAAGATGAAATTCTTGAAATGCTTGAAATGTAAATCAATAAAATCTTTATAATAATAGGTATAACCACTGTAATTTTTATGAACAGTGATTGTGTACAATACAATGATGAATGAGAGATGTACAAAAAAAACATTCCTCAAAAGACTGACGTATCATATTTGATATTCACAGTTTAACATGATTTTTCTAATTATGGATAATCAAGTAAGTTGCTTCAGTCCAGAAAATGTTCTTGAAACTCAACTGAAATTACTATACTATACTATAATAGGTTTTATAGGGTTAATTTGATATATGGCACTCTCACATCACGTTTGAGATGGCATGTCAAGTTAAAAGTAGTTCGACTTCATCTGTGCATCTTAAAAAAATCTCACCCTCAACTCATCTTAGGTGTGTATATGACTATCTTCTTTCAGACGAACACAATCAGATATATATTTAAAAATATCCTGGATCCTCCGAGCTTTATAATGGTAGTGAAGGGGGGGGGGGATTTAAAAAAAACTGCATCCCTCCATCATAAAAGTAATCCATATGGCTCCAGAGGGTTAATAAAGGCCTTCTAAAGAGAAGTGATGGGTTTCTGTAAGAAGAATATCCATATTTAAAACACATCGACTTCCACCGGAAGAGTGACCTTTGACCTGACGCACGACGTAATGACAAACGTGGAAATGCAGAGGAAAGAGCAAAACAAAACACCGTAGTTTGAACTAGTTATTTGAATTTATACAGTTTTAAATATGAATATTTTTCTTACAAAACGCCTCGCTTCACTTCAGAAGGCCTTTATTAACCCCCTGAAGCTGTATGGATTATTTTTTATAATGGATGGATGAATTTTTCTGAGCTTCAAAATCTGGCCCCCCATTCACAACCATTATAAAGCTTGGAGGACTAAGGATATTTTTAAATAAATCACTGATTGTGTTCGTATGAAAGAAGATAGTCATAGACTGCGTCTACATGTGCTCCAATAATGCGATTATTTCTCATAATCAGAGTAAGGTGTTAATCGCAGTAAGATGTTTACATGACTCGACAGAACTCTTCACTCCAGTTTACATGCATCTTTCATTACTCTTATTATTCGCTAATAAGTATCAAGTGTGAACAACATACGCATTCAGTAAATCATGGGTTAATTTTCATTTTTGGGTGAACTAAGCCTTTAATGTTGCAAAATTCATCAATTAAGTTACATTGATAAATATCATGCACAGAGAATCTAATAGTTTAACATAGGTGTCTAATGTAAATGTACCTGCAGCTCGTTTATGACGCATCGCTTCTCTCTCAATGTAGAACGAAGGTTTCTTCAAGCCAAAAGCGTACGAGCCGGGCCGGATGGGACCTGTGGAGCAGCACCCAACCACTGGTCCTTCAGCCTGAGCACTGGGGGCATTCGTGAAGATGCTCAGGGGATTCTGCTTCCAATGGGCAACTTCGTCCAGTTTCACACCCTCCGCCTGCAGTTCAGGCAGCGCCGGAGGTGACGGGGTTGAAGCTCTGAGAGAGACCTGATGGAGATGCACAAACAAATAACTGCACTGTAACTACTGAAAAACTGACAAACAGAATGTTTGAAAGGTTCCACTGCACTCTTCTGGGTTCCGTATCAGATTGGAATGTTGTTGCTCACCAGGTGGTCGAATCCTACAGAAATGTCACTTTTCTCTGTGTTGACGAGACTGCTGGATCCAGAAGGAGACTCTAGTGCTGGTATCAAATATAAAAAGAAATCTAAAAGTTTGCATATGTTTTATAAATACCATATTTGATACATCAAGCTTTTGACATAGGTATGATATAGTGAGAATATGGATCTCATACTTGAGGAGGGAAAAAACAGCTCAATTTTATTCAGAGGCCCAAACTGAGCAAAAATATGCACTTTGGTGCAGTTGCTGATATTTATGACCAAAAAGTAAGATGAAATTCTTGAAATGTAAATCAATAAAATCTTTATAATAGGTATAACCACTGTAATTTTTATGAACAGTGATTGTGTACAATACAATGATGATTGAGAGATGTACAAAAAAAACATTCCTCAAAAGACTGACGTATCATATTTGATATTCACAGTTTAACTCAACTGAAATTACTATACTATACTACAGTAGGTTTTATAGGGTTAATTTGATATATGGCACTCTCACATCACATGTTTGAGATGGCATGTCAAGTTAAAAGTAGTTCGACTTCATCTGTGCATCTTAAAAAAATCTCACCCTCAACTCATCTTAGGTGTGTACATGACTATCTTCTTTCAGACGAACACAATCAGATATATATTTAAAAATATCCTGGATCCTCCGAGCTTTATAATGGTAGTGAAGGGGGGGGGGGGGGGGGGATTTAAAAAAAACTGCATCCCTCCATCATAAAAGTAATCCATATGGCTCCAGAGGGTTAATAAAGGCCTTCTAAAGAGAAGTGATGGGTTTCTGTAAGAAGAATATCCATATTTAAAACACATCGACTTCCACCGGAAGAGTGACCTTTGACCTGACGCACGACGTAATGACAAACGTGGAAATGCAGAGGAAAGAGCAAAACAAAACACCGTAGTTTGAACTAGTTATTTGAATTTATACAGTTTTAAATATGAATATTTTTCTTACAAAACGCCTCGCTTCACTTCAGAAGGCCTTTATTAACCCCCTGAAGCCGTATGGATTATTTTTTATAATGGATGGATGAATTTTTCTGAGCTTCAAAATCTGGCCCCCCATTCACAACCATTATAAAGCTTGGAGGACTAAGGATATTTTTAAATAAATCACTGATTGTGTTCGTATGAAAGAAGATAGTCATAGACTGCGTCTACATGTGCTCCAATAATGCGATTATTTCTCATAATCAGAGTAAGGTGTTAATCGCAGTAAGATGTTTACATGACTCGACAGAACTCTTCACTCCAGTTTACATGCATCTTTCATTACTCTTATTATTCGCTAATAAGTATCATCTACTCATATCAGATTCAAAATACATTTTTATGGACGTACTGGATATTATTTGGCGCCGTGATGAACATCACGATGCCGGGTTTGCCTACACTACCGTCGCGTTCTTCACGCCGTCTGGATGAAGATACAGAGTGATTAAGAGCTTAATCGCATTACTTTAATCGAATTACTGCGTTTACATGAGGTCAAGTTTAATCACAATATTGCTAAAATCCCATTATAATTGCATTATGAGGGTGCATATTAACGCACTGATATACACCTAGGATGGGGGTGAGTAAATCATGGGTTAATTTTCATTTTTGGGTGAACTAAGCCTTTAATGTTGCAAAATTCATCAATTAAGTTACATTGATAAATATCATGCACAGAGAATCTAATAGTTTAACATAGGTGGCTAATGTAAATGTACCTGCAGCTTGTTCATGACGCATCGCTTCTCTCTCAATGTAGAACGAAGGTTTCTTCAAGTCAAAAGCGTCCGAGCCGGGCCAGATGGGACCTGTGGAGCAGCACCCAACCACTGGTCCTTCAGCCTGAGCACTGGGGGCATTCGTGAAGATGCTCAGGGGATTCTGCTTCCAATGGGCAACTTCGTCCAGTTTCACACCCTCCGCCTGCAGTTCAGGCAGCGCCGGAGGTGACGGGGTTGAAGCTCTGAGAGAGACCTGATGGAGATGCACAAACAAATAACTGCACTGTAACTACTGAAAAACTGACAAACAGAATGTTTGAAAGGTTCCACTGCACTCTTCTGGGTTCCGTATCAGATTGGAATGTTGTTGCTCACCAGGTGGTCGAATCCTACAGAAATGTCACTTTTCTCTGTGTTGACGAGACTGCTGGATCCAGAAGGAGACTCTAGTGCTAGTAACAGGCTCCAGAAGCGGTCCATTGGATCTGCTCCTCTTACAGACTCATGGGCCTGGAAAGCGAGCTGCTGAAGCGAATCACCGCTTCGTGAAGCGCCAAAGAGGTTCTGCATCGCTGCAACAGAGAATATGTGAATGTTTTTTTTGTTTTTGTTTTTTAATGTGATTTGAATGGCTATTCGAATTAAAAATTTCAATCATTGACAGTTAATACTTCCTTGCTGAATAAAATTGAATTTCTTTCAAAATAAAATCGTACTGAAAGGTAGTGTAAATAAATGTGTAGTATTAGTAATTTTACATTTTGAAACATTCATCATTTTGTTAAATTATATATTTGTCAGCTAAAATGATATGCCATTTAAGATATTAAAAAGATGTAAGTTGATCAAAATGGAAAGTAAAGACATTTATAATATTACAAAATATTTCTTTCAAATAAATACAGCTCTTTTTTCCAGCAAAGAAGCCTGAAAAAATGTATCATGGTTTCCACAAAATTAAGCCACACAACTGTTTTCAGCACTGATAATAATCATAAATGTTTCTTGAGCATCAAATCATCATATCAGAATGATTTCTGAAGGATCATGTGACACTGAAGACTGGAGTAATGATGCTGAAAATTCAGCTTTGATCACTGGAATAAATTACAATTACAGTTTAAAAGTACATAAAGGCCTGGTTTCACAGACAGGGCTTAGATTAAACCAGGCCTTAGTTCAATTAGGACATTTTAGTAGCTTTTACAAACTTAGAAGAAAAAAAACATTACTGGTGTGAATCTTGAGATGAAACAATAACACTGACATACTTTAAGATATGTCAGTACAAGGTATAAATTTGTATATTTTATTTAAATTCAACAACACTGACTGAGGTTAATGCTTGAGTATAAATAAAGTTTATACCTTGTATATAAATATAGATTCACACAGGTTCACTCACCGGGCTGGGTCGAGTGCTGTTGATCTGGACGGCTCCATGAAAGGTCCAGACTTATGTCATTAAGACTTTGCAGAGGAGCCACAGGATCCAGGTGGTCTCTGCTATCCATCGGAGAGTAGCTTGTGCCCAAAGCATCTGAGAGAGAGAGAGAGAGAGAGAGGGTTTGCTAAAACAGTTCTTTGATAGCTGTTTGGTTATCATTGGTTAACATTAGTCTGACAACAGTCACCCTAGTCTAAAATAACACTATATTTCTAAACAAAATACTACTAAAGCATCTATTAATCTTAGTTAATGTTCATTTCAACATTTTTAGCTTTTTTTTTTTTTAAAGTCTGTTAAAGTCGGCATGAAATCAAATTGACAACTCTTATTTTTTTTTTAATGGAATATTGTAGTATTTATTATCAATAATTTGTCCGTGCACCACCAGCAGATCCAGTGACGTAAGAGGAAAATGCTGTCGTTGGGGCTGATGCCAGTTTTTGGGGTGTACAGTACCCTCAAACATTGAAAGGAACCTGATGGAGGACACGCTTAGTCAGTCAGTCAGACTGCGTGTCTACTGGAGCAGAACAAGCGACCAGAGCGTTTTTTTAAGATTCATTGTAGAAGTTGAGTGTCGCTCAACTTCCATAGGAATTAGGGGTGCAATGGTTCAGATTACTCACGGTTCGGTTTGTATCATGGTTTTAGGCTCACGGTTTCAGTACGGTTCGGTATGTGCTATGTTCAGGTAAAAAATTACTACTGTCAAATAAAAATTATGAAAATAAGAACAAATAATCAAACGGCACAAATAAATACAGTAAAGCAAAGATACAAATAAACAAAGCTTTTCAGGTTTTTCATGTATCCAGTTTTCAGGTACAGAAATTGAATAAAGTAGCTAATAAAATGTAAAACAACATTGCATGTGATCTTTACTGTGTAAATTATTAAAAACACATTCAGACAGCAGGAATGCAAGGGCTGCTGTCTCTTTAAGACATAATACACGGACCAGTACACTGATACTGAACTCGCCAAGACGGGCATGTTGACATAATTTTGTGTGAATTTGTCCGTTCAAGAACAAGACTTAAAAGGGACCTCAATGAATTTTTGCGCGCTATACACGCGCTTAGGATCGGATGAGTGCACAAACCTTCTCACAGAGCTCGCGCAAGAAGCCAGAATGTGTATCCATCGACAGAAACATACATTAGCCTAACTCTGTCTGTCTGTTTTATTTATTTTCTACAAACCATATTATAGATGCGCATGCGTCGTCAGATATGAGATGAACCGCGGTGCAAGTGCGTGCCGAACCGAGTGTGCAGAACGGTACGGATCGATGTTTTACCGAGAACCGTTTCACTCCCAATAGGAATGAACCGAAAACGCTCGCTCCGTGCCAACGGACACGCACAGTCAGTCAGTCAGTCAGTCTCTCGCGCGCTCGCTCGCTCTCTCTCTTGTCATCCTCAAAAAATAAAGCTCTTACAATAACGTGAGACTGGTGGAGATAACTCCGCCATAACAGACTCCAAACGCACGTTCTGCTCGGCCTCCATTTTGTTAGCAACGGCCAACTTCCAACGATCCAATCAATTCCCGAAGGACGAAATCAAGTCCCGCCCTCTCATTTCGGATGCCAGACAATCGCAATTTCCGCTTCGTTGACCTTACTGAGACCTTTTTGTAAAGTATAGGTGTTTTTTTATGAAAAAATTAAAAATAGTAGTTTATTTTCATAAACTAAATGCTAAGCAGAATTTTTTTTCTTTGCTTATTAGATTCTTGGGTGGGTCAATGAAGAACAACAACATTAATTTTGAGGCATTTATATTTTTTATGTAGTGTCAGATTTTTTAAAAAACTAACACTTAGGTCCATAATGGACAAAAATGTCCATACCAAAAAACGGTCATAGAAATATTATTTTCAGAATTTATTTTCAGAATTTTAACAGATCGGTTTCTTTACATCCTCGGCTTCTAATGCACCTGTGTGCTCACTGTCAGTGGGCAACACTAGCTTCAGAGCTTCCTCTGCTGAGTAACGTCTCTTCAAACAATGAAATGATCAACCCCTCAAGCACCACATATTTATAGGTTTGGCTGTGAGGACACCTGTGTGAACTCAAACTTTGTATAAAATCTACCAGACTAAAAAAATCTGCATTTTCTTGTGGTGGAAAAACAGGCTTCTGAACTTCTACTTCAAATTCAAGCATACCTTTTATCTCCGTACAAAAACAATAACAAGTGAAAAAGTGCAATCAAGGGTTAACCCTTGTGCAACCTTATGGACATTTTTGTCCATTTCAGTTTTGTTTTTTGTTATAAGTGTGCCTTTGTTAATACCAACTACATGAATTTTGGCTCAGGTGTTTATTTTTATTGGAATTTTAATATTTTACCCTCATTTCCTTCAAAAAATCAATTTTACCCTTCGTACAAAAAATACTCACACTCAGGACCTTAAGGACAAAAATGTCCACATTGAAACCCATTAAAACTGCAATTTTTTAACCCAGGGCCATTTGACTATAAAATGATACAATATTTGCAAATAGGCATTCATTCTATCGGCAAGGCTTCAAATTTTACACTTTTACCATTATTTACTAGATTGTGCCATATTTTCAAATTTGGCATATAAAAGAAATACTCGCTTTATTTGTGTTTTCTGCTTATGCATATTATAGTCTATTATAGAGTCAATTTGAAAAATAATGCAGCTATAATTGTGTGGGTATATTGGTAAGGATGTCAGAGTGTAGTTTGCATGTGTTTACTGAAAATTTAATGTGTGTAATTAGTTTGAAAGAAATTATATCGTACTGGCAATCAAAAAATCCCACTCCATGTATGAGTCACACCCTCGGCAGGGTCATAGGGCCATGTGAAAACCTTATTGTAAGTGCTTATTGTAAATAGGTATTTATTGAATTATTTAATTTAGTGAGATACTGATCATCAGAAATCAGTGAGAGCGCGACTCACGACAACACTCGTGGAAAGAATGTGCTTGTTTGGTTGACAGGTGTCGTGCCGAAAATTGATCGTCTGCCGAAAACTGACTGCCGTCCGCGGGAGCGCGCACATCATGGTTAAAAGGTATCGTCCCTGTTTCTACACGTCTACAGCTGCTTTTATCATGATCAAACAGCCATAATCTGCAAATACATATAACTCTGTGTCCGTGGTAATATGTCCGTGATAATAACAAAGAAACTTTTCCTGTAACGGATTAATCAAAATTATTAATTTAATTAATTTTCCGTTTATTGCTTAATCGAGCCTGATTTTTACGTGATTATAACAGAAAGCCTATTTACTTGCTTTGTGCCAAACAATCCAGTCCTTTTTACCAGGTAAAATATTTTGTAACATTTCTGCCTGAAAATGACTTGATTTCATTCATTGCTGTTATATTTGTAAGATTATAGCTCATTCAGTCCTTTTTACCTGTTGAAATATCTTTAAATGACCAATAAAATCCATTAAATGCAGATTTACACCTGCCGAAAAGTGATTACAGCCTCTATTTGTGGACTGAACTGTTCTTTCTGCCTCAAAATGACTTGATTTCCTTCTTGGTTGTTATATTTGACAGATAATAGCTCATTCAGTTATTTTTACCTGTTGTAATATCTTTAAATGGCCAATACAACCCATAAAATGCATTTTTACACTTGCCGAAAAGTGATGACAGCCTCTATTTATGGACTGAACTGTTCTTTCTGCCTCAAAATGACTTGATTTCATTCATGAGGGTTATATTTGACAGATTACAGCTCATTCAGTCATTTTTACCTGTTGTAATACCTTTAAATGGCCAATACAACCCATAAATTGCAGTTTTACACCTACCTGTCAAATATAGCAGCCATGAATGAAATTCAGTCATTTTGAGGCAGAAAGAACAGTTCAGTCAATAAGTAGAGGCTGTAATCACTTTTCGGCAGGTGTAAATCTGCATTTTATGGGTTTTATTGGCCATTTAAAGGTATTTCAACAGGTACAAAGGACTGAACGAGCTAGAATCTGTCAAATATAACCCTCATTAATGAAATCAAGTCATTTTGAGGCAGAAAGAACAGTTCAGTCCATAAATAGATTGTAATCACTTTTCAGTAGGTGTAAAACTGCAATTTATGGGTTGTATTGGCCATTTAAAGATATTACAACAGGTAAAAATGACTGAATGAGCTATTATCTGTCAAATATAACAACCAAGAATGAAATCAAGTCATTTTGAGGCAGAAAGAACAGTTTAGTCAAAAAATAGAAGCTGTAATCACTTTTCGGCAGGTGTAAATCTGCATTTTATGGGTTTTATTGACCATTTAAAGGTATTTCAACAGGTAAAAATGACCGAATTAGCTGTAATCTGTCAAATATAGCAGCCATGAATGAAATCAAGTCATTTTGAGGCAGAAAGGACAGTTTACTCAATAAATAGAGGCTGTAATCACTTTTCAGCAAGTGTAAAACTGCATTTAATGGATTTTATTGGTCATTTAAAGGTATTTCAACAGGTAAAAAGGACTGAATGAGCTATAATCTTACAAATATAACAGCAATGAATGAAATCAAGTCATTTTCAGGCAGAAATGTTACAAAATATTTTACCTGGTAAAAAGGACTGGATTGTTTGGCACAAAGCAAGTAAATAGGCTTTCTGTTATAATCACGTAAAAATCAGGCTCGATTAAGCAATAAACGGAAAATTAATTAAATTAATAATTTTGATTAATCCGTTACAGGAAAAGTTTCTTTGTTATTATCACGGACATATTACCACGGACACAGAGTTATATGTATTTGCAGATTATGGCTGTTTGATCATGATAAAAGCAGCTGTAGACGTGTAGAAACAGGGACGATACCTTTTAACCATGATGCGCGCTCCCGCGGACGGCAGTCAGTTCCCTTTCATGGGAACATCGACGCTGCTTCGTTCCCTATTCAGGGAACCAGGGTTACAAACGTAACATGAGAAGTAATTAAAGAAAGTAACTAAAAAGTATATTCCGCTTGCTGGGATGTAGAGACAGAATTTCTGCGGTGACGATATACAGTTTAGCTCTGTATAATAAAAATAGCCCAGTGCTTACAGAAAAGATTATGATCATTAAGGCATACATAAGGAAGATAAATAATATAAACAACACCTAATAACTGTTTTAAGCAGTGAGCTCGCTAGCTTTTGAGACTTACCCTGAGGAAATCCATTAAAATGACTGATAAACGCTGCTGCACGACATACTAATTCAATCCTCAACTAAACAAGTGAATGATCTCAGCATCGGGCGCGCATGCGACATTCACGCGCACAGACCGAGCGATCCGGAACCAATCAAAAGCCGTTCAATGGCCTTGGAACCAATCAGGTTTCGTCACGTGCGTTACACGCGTTGTAACATATTGTTTACACATTGTAACGGCTAAAAATGTTTTTCAAAATATCTTTCTTTTGAAAATATTAAAATTACAAATATATAAATATTTATAATATATTGCAGTAGGCCTACACATGATGTATTTAAACCCACTAAAATTGAATGTTCTTAAAGTACACAAAAAATATACTTTAAGTAAGAGTAACATAAGTATATGTTTTCTGTAAATACATTAACTTCACTAAAAGTATGCTTGTGTTTAGCATGCTTCTTAAAAGTGTAATTAAGCATATATTTATTACCAATGTACTTCTATTATACTGTTTGGAAAAATGCAATTCAATATATTTTTAATGCACTTCAAATAAGCCTGTTGGGAATACAAATGTATTATTAACATACTATTTGCATTGCAAGTATATTTTTAATACATTTAATACTACTGCTAAGCCTTTCAGGTTGTGGGTTTGAATCCTGTTGGGGCAGTTGAGACTCTCAGTTGGATTCAAACCCACAACCTGAAAGGCTTAGCAAGTTGACGATATACAGTTTAGCTCTGTATAATAAAAATAGTGCTTACACAAAGTAGGCCTACACAAATTGAAGCAAACAACAAGAGACAATACACTGAATTATAAAGAAAAGATTATGTAGCCTATTTAGTTTCATATTTATGTTTAAATATTATAATATCATATTTAATCTATGTTAATTATGAAAAGTGAACAGCATGAGTAAGACATCATAAGATTCGCAGTTTAAATTAGAAGAAAATCAAACGAACCCACTACCATGTTTCCGTGGCCGAAACAATACGTTTTTCTGTTTTAATACATTTCTTGAATACATGTCTCAATATCTGTGGCTTTAAAGCAATAGGCTATATTGTATTAAGTGGTGGTAGGCTATAAATAAACGTGACAGTGCTGAATCACAGAGCTGGTGCAAACATATCCACCTCGCTATGATCAGATCAGACGCTTTCTTACTATATTTTCTTTTTCACATATGCGTAATTTGCATGGCGCACGTGCTGCGCAGTCTTCAGTCACATGGACGAGCGCTTCAATCTATCGCGCTGTTGCGGGGACTCTCTATTCGTTCTGATGAAATCACAAATATGAACATTTCTGGTTTTAATGAGAAAAAAATAAAATAAATGATGCGAGGGTGGATTAGAACCCAGAACCTCTGGGACGCTGGACAAAATCTCTACCGCTAATCCATCAGGACATTCTAATGAGATTTGTGGATCCACTTATTTATTGACCAATGTAAATATTCCTGAAACTGATAATATATTGTATTAAAGTAGATGTAAGGATGAAACTATTATATTAAACATGAGGTCTATGTCATTAAATTTTGTTAATAAAATACGATACGCAGTCTCACTTTTAGCTATGTCTTTTATAGTATTATAGTAGCCTACATCATCAAGTCAGCTGTCACTTTACTTTGCGCGAGCCACTTATTCTTTAATTACTCTAATACTACTAACACTTATACGCTTAAGACTAACAAAACCTGTGGAACATGATCTCCAACACAATGAGAGAAAACACAGAAGCTTTTGTTCTGTTTTTATTATTTATGCAAAACATGTTATGTAAATATTATCAGTGAAACATTTCTTAAACATTGATACAATAAAACAAAAAACCTTAAAAAGTGTCCTTTCTGCGGGATCTGGTGTACACGGAGCTGTAGGATTTATCCACCAGCGGGCAGAATCTCTTCGTGTGCGCGTTGACGCCGGTGGCTCCGCACAAGGGACACACATACTGCTTCAAGTAAGGACACGTCACTTTCCCTTTGGTGTCTTTGAGGACATGTGAAGTAAACACGGCATCATCCTCACCGTTATTTCTGCACAAACTGCAAAATTTCCATTTGGGCTGGCTGCTGGCGCTCCCGCAGGGTTGTGGACTCCTTTTCTGCCTCGTATCAGTCGGGCCGCTTGGAGACTCCACGAGCGCGGTGGTTGGTTCCCTCTTGTCATCACCCTCGCCCGATTGCTCTCCCGCCCGCTGCATCCCTCTGATCATGTCAGCCAAACCCAAGTAGTCCTTCCAGGGCTGAAACTCCTTAAACTCATTGGATCCATGAGCTGACATGATGTAGCGGAGAAGGCAAGACGTCACAGCACGAGACCAATTAGGATACGATAAGTTTGCCAGGTGTCCTCTGACCCCCCCCCGCCCCCCAAAAAAATAAATAAATAAATAAATAAATAAATAAAATAAAAAAATAAATAAATAGAGGACACTGGTAAGTGATTTTTTTTAAAATATGAAATACTCTATGATGTTTAAAACATCTCAAAAAAAAAAAAAACAACAACAACATGTTTCAAGATTCAAGAACTTTAGTGTCATCTATGCTATTCATATTAACCTCCTCCTCCAGCAAGTGGCATAAACAATGACTAATGAACTCTATTTTTTATATATATTTGTTATAGGACTACATGTCTTACACTAATTAAGACTTCAATAAATTTAATAATGGTACAATGAAAGTGACTGCTAATCGAAGCTGTCATTCTGTCTAACATCTGAAGCTTTTGTGTTCCGCGAAGGAAAGCGTCACACAGACTTTTTTAAATTATGAAATTTCATTTTGGAACTATTCCTCTAAGATGGCATATATCATCAAATTCCCTTTAAGTGTCTGCTATCGCTCATTTTTCTACGCTTACACAGCGGGGTAAAGTTTTCGCTTTCCCTTGCCACTGTACTACAAAGACGATAATCTTTCAGAGATATGAATACTATAAATAGTTTTAACAATTATGAAACTACTGTATATCAACATAAAAAAATTACTCAAAACCACTTACGGGTATTACAGATGCATATGGATGCTTCGACGCGCAATCACAGTGCATGATCACAGTGCATGACTAAGGGAACGTCTGTCAATTCCCCAACTGCGTAAAAACGTCTAATTTGTATAAATTAAAATGACTTTAAAATCATTACAGTAATTCACCAAAAGGGTTTTTCAAGTTCCAAAGCTTGTAGTACCTTCCTAGTGACCAGACTGACTTACTACAGGTGAAATATTATATACCAATTTCTCCTTATTATGAAAAGCGGTATAGAAATAAAATGACGCGACTTTTTGTGTTACGATAAATGTACAAACAATATTTAAGTTAAATAAACAGCACCATATTATATTGAGAGCCTTGCACAAGAAGTCAAAAACGTACTCTTTCCTCAGACGTCTCCTCCGCGTGCTTGAAGCATCTCTCTAACATCTGGCTGTGTCGCAGGTGCGGGTGTGGTTGGTTGGGTGGGGCCGATAGTCACGTTGGGGATTTTTTTTAAAGTAAAAATAAAATGACAATGTAGATGTAAAAAGACATTTATATTAAATTTATGAATAATGAATGGAACCAAATTTGGAACTATTAAGGAGATAAAATAAATAAAATAGTTATGGATGAGGGATGGATGAGGCCTCCACATGAGGCCAGACAGCTTCTTTGTTCTTAGATGGTTTCTTGCATTTAAACCGGGTGACTAAACCATTTCAAGGCTGTGGTGTCATAGATCACCTGCTTGTTTAAAACTATTTCAACACAAACCAGGAACAGCTTAAGTTGTAGCTAACATTAAAAGGAGTTTCATAAACAGTTATTATCAAAATGTGAACTTTTTTTGGATTCTTACAAGTGATTGAAATTAAAGGTGCAAAACAGAAGGTGAGTCAGGGCTGTTGTTATCTGCTTGCATCACGAGGGCTAGGGTACACAAGGTAAGTGCACTGCTGAGAAATCCACGTGTGCGGAGTTCTTGAGCCATGAGAGAGAGAGAACGAGCCGTCTGAACCAGCCAATTCCGGAGCTTTTTAAGAGAGCCGGGGATGGAGGGTCTCCACGTCTCGAGTCCAAAGCTCAGAGAGTGAAAGCTGCTCTCCAGTCAAAACTGCAGGTTAATGTTACTAAAACTAGACCAAATGAGACTCCTCATCACCACATTAATTATGTCACGATATTAAAGAACTAATAAAGTGCAGAAAGTCCAGCTATAATGATGATTTTGTTTCTATCTGGTAGCTGTCAGTTTGCTGGTGTTCGTCTTCTACGCGGTGAAGACCAAAACTCGAGTCTGATCGTGTCCTGCGTGTTCAGCGGTGCTTCTGTCATCTCCTGGATGGACGGAACTTTACCCCACACAACTACGGTAAACCCCAGTATTCATATGTAATCTTGTAATACTGCAACTAGTTTCACATACAAAGAGGCCAGCCAATCATAATTCCAAAAGTTTGGAATAATGAAGCTTTTTTTTTAAATCTTTTTGAAAGAAGTGATTAAAAATTACAGTAAAAAAGTATTATTGTGAAATATTGTTACAGTGTAAAAGAACTGTTTTAATATTTAAAATAAAATCCTGTGATGGCAAAGCTGAATTTTCAGCATCATCACTTCAGTGTCACATGATCCTTCAGAAATGTTTCTTCAAATCATATCAGAATGATTTCTGTTTGATCATGTGACACTGAAGACTGGAGTAATGATGCTGAAAATGCAGCTTTGATCACGGAATAAATTTACACTTTACTATATATTCACATAGAGAACAGTTTGTTTAAATGGTAATATTTCACAATATTGCTGTTTTTACTGTATTTTTGAGCAAGTAAATGCAGCCTTGGTGAGCAGAAGAGACATCTTTCAACAACATTTAAAAAAAAATCTTAATTATTCCAAACTTTTGACCATTAGTGTACATAGAGAAGTTACATAATAAATGTACAGTATCAAAAAAGGTCTAGAGACTGGAAAATAGTTATAAAAATACTAAATAATGACCTCAATGAAACTTTGACTAACATTATATGAATTCTAAAAAATAAATAGGAAAGTGTAGAATATGGGTTCTTTAAACAGTTTCCACTGGAGTGGGCCATCATGGGAAATGTAGTTTTTGGGCAGCTGGTGGACTCCAACTGTGCCATACCTCTGCTGATGGTGTCTGCGCTCCTGCTGGCAGGAGGACTGGCAGCTCTACACCTGCCTCAAACCAAACAGACTGAACTGACAGGATACAGCCAAGCCAAACGTGGGGTTTTGGGACCAAAATACCAAACCAAAGAGCCTGACAATATGCAGATTTGCCTTAATGTTGCACAAGTGCAATGTGAGAAGTCGGCCATGTTTTCTGTACTGAAATCTTTAGTAAATTTAATCTTATTAAAGTCAAAATCTGTCCTCAACCCGTTTGATTTCTGTAATCTGATGTATTTGTATAATAAGTCATAGAAATTATAATCATCATTGTTATTTTTAACAACTTTTCAGTTCATTTTTATGGTATTAATGAATTTTAATAGTTTCTAAATGAAATCATAGGATATCTAATTGCATAATTCTCTTTTGATTTTTATTTATTTTATTTTATTTATTTATTTTTTTTACATTTTCTAACACTTCACACGGAAACACAATTCCAGGGGTGAAAACTTTTGATCAGGTTGAAGATGTCTACATTTTTCTTATTTTGTTGAAATATAATTTTTTTCATTTAGTACTAATTTTTTACCTTGATCATCAAATTCAAAGGTTTTCACCCCCGGCTCTTAATGCATCATGTTTCCTTCTGGAGCATCAGTGAATGTTTGAACCTTTTTAATAGTTGTGTTTGAGTCCCTCAGTTGTCCTCGGTGTGAAAAGATGGATCTCAAAATCATTCAGTCACTGCTGGAAAGGGTTCAAATATGCAGAAGATGCTTTAAAACTGAAGAATCTGCAGGAGCTGGAGGATTTTTCTGAAGA
The DNA here is from genome assembly GCF_019924925.1 of Ctenopharyngodon idella. NCBI lineage: Eukaryota > Metazoa > Chordata > Actinopteri > Cypriniformes > Xenocyprididae > Ctenopharyngodon > Ctenopharyngodon idella. Next base: position 281,674 of record NW_026138716.1, on the reverse strand, counting down.
ACAGAGCTCAGCACACACAGTATCAAGAATCAAGGGTACGTAAACTTTTGAACGGGGTTATTTTAATAAATTGTCAGTGTTGTTGAATTTAAATTAAAAAAAAAAAAAAAAAATGAACTCTACATTTATTTGCAGTTTACATACAGTAAAAATAAATCAATCTGTACTCTTCCCCACGCCAGTGCTGGGTTTATTTGGTGTTCAGGCCCGTCTATTTGCGCATAAGAGGCTGATGCTTGCTGCTCACATCCAGAGAGTGCTGTGAATGCCAGCATGAGCGACAGTGGTATTTAAAACAAGCCTGAAAAAAAAAAAAAAAAAAAAAAAGAGTTGAAGAAATGTACATATCAGTGCAATACATCAGGAGTGTGGTTTGTTTGGTTGATGCTTTGTACTCTAATCATCATTTTTAACAGTACTGACACGTGACATTTTTATTACTAAAGTAAGATTGTTGAACAGCATATCTTGCTTCTGTGTAGCAGCATAACCAATGTTCCCCATGTATGGAGCAGAAACAACACATCATCCTCCTGCTTTGGTTTCTCCAGCGCTGGGAAGCTTTTCTAGTATTAACACGGGGCCTAAAACTTTTGCCTGATCATATAATCCTTCTTTTCCAATGCTATTCCTCTGACTTTTTAATGTCTATCAGCCATTTCTCTTTCTTCAAATCTCCCTCTTGCTCAGTCTAAGCCCCCTACTGGTGACTGGCACTCGGTCCGATCCACTTTCAACAGCGTTTCTCAGAAATGCACCATTAAAGGGCAGAATCATGCTGAAACTAAGTTAACTGAGCTGTAACTCTTGATGCTTTACAGCGTTCATACCTGGGCCCTACAGAAGAACGGGCCGGGCTCACTGTTACATATTTGGCATATGGAGTCTTCCAGATACGGGTCAATCTGGATCTACAGAGGGAACAGAGAGAGAGTGAGGTAAAGACAGTGGGCTGGTCTTTGAAGCTGTATATTTGAGTCCTGCTCTTCTGTACCTTCTTGCGAAACCTGCAGGTTTTTATCTGCACAAACGCTGCAGTCACGGCTTTCAAGTAGCTCCCCTCATACCTGAATGTCACTCTGGCAGAACCTAGACGAACAAATGCAACACATTCACTCTATGTGTGTAGAAATATCCTTAGGGTGTGTTCACACTGTAGTTTGGTTCTCTTAGATCTTTTTGGACCGGACCAAAAAAGAAAATGGTACATTTAGTCCTGGTTTGCTTAGCGTTCACACTGTCATTTTTAACAACAAACCTAAAGATACAAAACAAAACAAATGGCTTTTACGATGTATGTTTTGAGACAAAAGTTACCGAACATCCAAAACAAAGCTCTGTGCTGGGCTAAATGCTATAATATAGGGCCCCTAGAATTTAGATACCCCAACACCACCACATCCTACCCCTCAACCCTCACTCTCAAAAGTTTTTAAGCCTGAAATGAATAATGTATAAACATTCAACTATTTCTGCTACAATACCATAGTTTCAGTAAGCGTTACTACATTAAATCCATGGTGACTCCTGGTTTCCATGTCAGCGCTATTTGATCTGATATCTGTTGTTTAGCAGAGAATTCTGTGCTGAATTTGAGTGCTTCTCACTAGATCTCACAGCGATGTTATTAATTTTGCAGTTAATTCAAACGCTTTCTCACTGGATCTCCCAGCGGTGCGTAGTAAGCAGTGTCACATGGTCGAAATCGGCACGCACTGAGTTTGTGTCTATTATTGCTCTGTGCTGATAAACGGTCCGCGCTGCACAGTTTAAACGAGTTCGTTTCGTTTGCCGTTTGATGTTTCTCATGTCAAACAGAAATGGCAGCTCTGATCAGTTGTGAAACGTGGTGGTTGCACCAGTGCAACCTCTAACAAAATTAAGTCGCGCCGGCAGGAAAAAAGGTCGCAGTCTGAGGCGCTGGCCCCTAACACCCTTAATATAGATGAAAGCAGTATGCACAAACCTATGGGATATTTGTACATGTCCGTGTCGATGCCTGTGTAGGTGACCTCTCCGAAGAGACTGTCCATGATGTGGGCCAGACCTTCTGCATTTAGCATCCCGTGCAGAGCGCCCACAAACACGGTCCTTTTGTAGCAAGGAAGCTGGGAGGGACAACGGACGAAATTGTTGTCTGAGATAACCCACGGGATGACCTGCACCTGCAGTAGAAGAAGTGAGAGAGCGGGGTCAGAGGCCAGGGGGCAAAAACGGTGTATGTTATGTTTAAGTGCACGTTATTCTCACATCTTTGCAGTGGAACTGCCTGCTAGACAGTTTGCAGAAGAACTCGATATAATCATCAGGCTGCAGGTAGTGTTGAGTACAGGACTGCAGGAGCCTCTTCACTGACTCCTCCCGCTCAAACAACAGGTACGCATAACCTACACAAACACAACAAACACTTGAAAAAACAAACATATAAAAATATGTCTAAGTGTGTTTTATGTGTAATATTTGATTGCTTGTATGCTAATTTATTGATCACAATAAACATGTATTTTTCATTGCATTCACAATCTCTGAAGCATTTTCTATTAATTTAATCATTTTTGTTCATAAAAGGAACTTTGTAGAAGTCTAAAAAAGGAATTTGATGAATGAATGAAAAACAGGCCAGTACACTTAAATCAAAATCACGATATAGACTAGTGTCTGTGAATATTTTAATTAATAAATTTTGTTGTTTTTAAGAATTCAATTAATTAAACATGCTTTTTGATTAACCCTAACCCTAAATGGAAAAAAAACAGAATCCAGAAAAATGAAAACGGAAAAAACAGAATTTGGGAAAAAATAAAATGGATTTCATAGGGCCCTATATAAATGTAAAAATATATCAATATATTAAAAAAATACATTACTATGAATAATGAAAAAATATGTTAGAATATTATGAAAATCAACTTTGAATTTTATGAATGATTATAGATAAATGTTGTTGAATTGTAGATGTAGAATTGTTACCTCCCGGAGGAATGTGTGGGTTTTTACCATTTTTACCAGGCCACTCAACTCTCAGTGGACCAAACACACTAAATGTGTTCAACAGAATCACTACAAAGAGAGAAAAATTGTCATTCACAACTAGAAACATACTGTAACGGTTCTGTTCAGTTCTGTTTTCATGGACTATGTAGTTTGCACACCGTAGTTTTTGTTTCCTTTGTTCCCATTTCGGTAACACTTTATTTTACAGTGTCATTGTTACACATGTTACATGCAGTTACTATACTAAAAACTATAAATTATGCATAATTACATGCAACTAACCCTAAACCAAACCAAACTCTAATCTTAAGTACATGTAGTTACTTAATATTACTCAGCACTTAAATGTAAAATTACAGCATAACAAAGACACCTTAAAATAAAGTGTAACCCCCATTTCTAGGTTGTTTCTATGGTTACTCATTATTTGATTGATTTATCCTCACCTGTGCCTTGTCTGTGTATTTAAACCCCCCTAAAGTTTGCAGTTCAGTGTCCTGTATTGTCCTTATGCTACTGACCAAGTAAGCTGTAATGTTTTCTCCTACTCCTGAGTTTTGAGTTTATATTTGTATTGCCGTCTTTGATTTTTGGTTTTTGTTAAAGGGGTCATGAAATGAGAAATCAAATTTGCCTTGATTTTTTGACATATCCTGCAAGTTTCAGAGCTTAAAATGTCCTCCCCATTGTAAACAAAACATTTATTTAATCAAGCTCCAAAATGGCTCATTTGGATACTGTGGGATTTGTGATGCCACACGGGCAAATATATTAGAATTTGATTTCTGTTATGTTTTTAATAGCGTCCTGGATCATGTCGGAGGATTATATGTAGGGCTGCCCACTAATAGCCGAAGGCTCAGGGCTCGTTCACACAGAGACACGGGCAGTGGAACAGGGAAAAAATGCAAGGTCTCGAGATGCATTTTTTAAAAGTTGAACTGATTTTAATTTGAGCGCCGCGATTTTAGAATGCCATGTCATTCACGAGACGCTGCAAAAGACACAAGACGCGAGCACAGTGGTTTTGCACATCTGTCTAGTGCGTTTACATAGAAAAACAATGGAAAAGTAGTGCATTGGAAAGGAAACATGAAGTCATCCGTTTCTGTCCGTGTCCAGAAACCAGAGACACCAGAGCACATGTACGGAAACTGCCAGAGTCGTGCCGTTAAGGGTTTGTGTGTGTAGACGTGGACGGTCCAGAAACATGCCTTTTCATGCAGTGAAACTTTTATTAAAAGATAAAGCAGCCAACTGTTTTTTTGTTGTTGTTGTTTTTGTTTTTCCACATATATATTTGTTTTTTCTTTTTGTATTTTGTGCAAAAAACATTAACATTATAAGTGAACTTCAAGGAACAGGGGTTTAATAAAAGCCTTCTGAAGCGAAGCAAGGCATTTTGTAAGAAAAATATCCATATTTAAAACTTAGGTCATGAATTAGAAATGATCATTTTTAAAGAGAAATGTCGGAGGTTCAAACAAATAAGGCTGGGCAACAAACTCAAGCTCCTCTTCTCTTATATAAAAATCTATTTCATGACCCTTTAATAAAACGGCTGGAATTGTATCCATCTTCTCCTTCCTTCATTATCACTATCCTCTGACGTGATGCATAATAGTGAATAATAATTCACATCTCAAATGTGTGTTTGTCAGCTCACCATCTGTGATGTCCCACGGCACACCTCCCAGGAACACTTTACAGGAGTAAACAGGGTTTTTGTAGTGGCGTGGAGGAAGTTGCCCTTCCCAGGTGTAAGTGGCATAATTCACGGCTGTGAGACACAGTCAATCATAAAGTCACTACAATATCAATAACAGCTAGACAGAGTGCAGCAACTAAATGCCAGTTTTAAGATGCGATTTTAATGTTTAACCATTTTTAACCCTGTAAAGCTTAACATACGAAATAATTAGAAAAATATTTTTTAATGGAACACTTTAAGATTTGGGCAAAATATAAAAAGAAATCTAAAAGATTGCATATGTTTTATAAATACCATATTTGATACATCAAGCTTTTGACATAGGTATGATATAGTGAGAATATGGATCTCATACTTGAGGAGGGAAAAAACAGCTCAATTTTATTCAGAGGCCCAAACTGAGCAAAAATATGCACTTTGGTGCAGTTGCTGATATTTATGACCAAAAAGTAAGATGAAATTCTTGAAATGCTTGAAATGTAAATCAATAAAATCTTTATAATAGGTATAACCACTGTAATTTTTATGAACAGTGATTGTGTACAATACAATGATGATTGAGAGATGTACAAAAAAAACATTCCTCAAAAGACTTTATGATTCAGCCTCAATTATCATCCCTCAAGAACAGTTGCAGTGCTTTACAACTATAGGACAGGAAGAGCTAAATAAACTTATCACAGCGTCCTGTAGCAGAAGAGCCTCTTCTCAATATTATTAACTCGTCTTTATCTCTAGGTCATGTTCCAAGACCGTTCAAGTTAGCAGTTATTAAGCCTCTCATTAAGAAACCACAATTAGATCCAAATGTATTGGCAAATTACAGACCCATTTCAAATCTTCCATTTATATCTAAAATACTAGAAAAAGTGGTGTCGGTCCAATTGTGCTCCTTCTTGCAAAAAAATGCTATCTATGAAAAATTTCAGTCAGGATTCAGGCCTCATCATAGCACAGAAACTGCGCTCGTTAAAATGACTGAAGTATTACTTACTGGGCCAAAAACCTGTACACAGAATCTCTCAGACTACAATCTGCATTTAGAAGGATGTACTGTTACTCCATCCTCGACAGTTAAAGACCTTGGTGTTATATTAGACAGCAACTTGTCCTTTGAAAATCATATTTCATATGTTACAAAAACAGCCTTCTTCCACCTCAGAAACATTGCTAAGATACGGAATATGTTATCTGTTTCTGATGCAGAAAAGTTAGTTCATGCTTTCATGACGTCTAGACTAGATTACTGTAATGCATTACTAGCTGGTTGTCCTGCTTCCTCAATAAACAAGCTACAATTGGTACAAAATGATGCAGCTGCTAGAGTTCTTACCAGGTCAAGAAAATATGATCATATAACACCAATTTTATCATCTCTTCACTGGTTACCTATTAAGTTCCGTATCGATTATAAAGTACTGCTAATGACCTATAAGGCTCTAAATGGTTTAGCTCCTGTGTACTTAACCGATCTTCTAATCGCCCTACAATCCTTCACGCTCTTTAAGATCACAAAACTCTGGACTTCTGGTTGTACCTAGGATAGCTAAGTCCTCTAAAGGAGGGAGAGCGTTTTCACATTTGGCTCCTAAACTCTGGAATAGCCTTCCTGATAATGTTCGGGACTCAGACTCGCTCACCCAGTTTAAATCTAGATTAAAGACACATCTCTTCAGCCAAGCATTCACATAATCCATCTCATATCAGATCAATTGCACATGACTATCTTTGCTTAATGTTATGAACAGCAGCTATGCTAATTATTCTCCATTTGCTTTTCTGTTTTACCTCGGGACGCCCGTCCCGAGGTGACTAGAGAGTACATCAGCTTCAGTTTGGATCCAGCCTCTTAAGAAGACCTCAGATGACTAAAACTTTGGAAGAGACGGCGCCAACTCCTGCGATGACTTCAGAAGATGCAACATCTGGATCAACACGCACATTCGCAAATTTCTATATATCCTAATTATTGTTAATATGTAATTCATTTTTCCAGGAGCTCTTTGCTTCTACCTTCAATTAAATTGCTAACAGTGATTGTATATTAATCGCCTAAATTATTACATTATTAGCTAACTGCAGTCTCCAAATTGTAATGTTGACATGCATTCTCTGTAAAGCTGCTTTGAAACGATATGTATTGTGAAAAGCGCTATACAAATAAATGTGAATTGAATTGAATTGAATTGAATTGATGTATCATATTTGATATTCACAGTTTAACATGATTTTTCTAATTATGGATAATCAAGTAAGTTGCTTCAGTCCAGAAAATGTTCTTGAAACTCAACTGAAATTACTATACTATACTATAGTAGGTTTTATAGGGTTAATTTGATATATGGCACTCTCACATCACGTTTGAGATGGCATGTCAAGTTAAAAGTAGTTCGACTTCATCTGTGCATCTTAAAAAAATCTCACCCTCAACTCATCTTAGGTGTGTACATGACTATCTTCTTTCAGACGAACACAATCAGATATATATTTAAAAATATCCTGGATCCTCCGAGCTTTATAATGGTAGTGAAGGGGGGGGGGGATTTTAAAAAAACTGCATCCCTCCATCATAAAAGTAATCCATATGGCTCCAGAGGGTTAATAAAGGCCTTCTAAAGAGAAGTGATGGGTTTCTGTAAGAAGAATATCCATATTTAAAATATAATAGCTATAATAACTATAAACGCCTGTACACATCGACTTCCGCCGGAAGAGTGACCTCTGACCTGACGCACGACATAATGACAAACGTGGAAGTGCAGAGGAAAGAGCAAAACAAAACACCGTAGTTTGAACCGCGAGACGCGTCTAAGCTTACGATACTCCTACATCCAGCGTAATACATCGCGTCAGTGGATTACTCGTTTGGCGCAAGTTGACTTGAGCAGTATGCGTACGGTCGTCTGCCGGAAGCTAGTTATTTGAATTTATACAGTTTTAAATATGAATATTTTTCTTACAAAACGCCTCGCTTCACTTCAGAAGGCCTTTATTAACCCCCTGAAGCCGTATGGATTATTTTTTATAATGGATGGATGAATTTTTCTGAGCTTCAAAATCTGGCCCCCCATTCACAACCATTATAAAGCTTGGAGGACTAAGGATATTTTTAAATAAATCACTGATTGTGTTCGTATGAAAGAAGATAGTTATTTATCAATGTAACTTAATTGATGAATTTTGCAACATTAAAGGCTTAGTTCACCCAAAAATGAAAATTAACCCATGATTTACTGAATGCTGTATGTTGTTCACACATATACCTGCAGCTTGTTTATGACGCATCGCTTCTCTCTCAATGTAGAACGAAGGTTTATTCAAGCCAAAAGCGTCCTCGCCGGGCCAGATGGGACCTGTGGAGCAGCACCCAACCACTGGTCCTTCAGCCTGAGCACTGGGGGCATTCGTGACGATGCTCAGGGGATTCTGCTTCCAATGGGCAACTTCGTCCAGTTTCACACCCTCCGCCTGCAGTTCAGGCAGCGCCGGAGGTGACGGGGTTGAAGCTCTGAGAGAGACCTGATGGAGATGCACAAACAAATAACTGCACTGTAACTACTGAAAAACTGACAAACAGAATGTTTGAAAGGTTCCACTGCACTCTTCTGGGTTCCGTATCAGATTGGAATGTTGTTGCTCACCAGGTGGTCGAATCCTACAGAAATGGCACTTTTCTCTGTGTTGACGAGACTGCTGGATCCAGAAGGAGACTCTAGTGCTGGTATCAAATATAAAAAGAAATCTAAAAGTTTGCATATGTTTTATAAATACCATATTTGATACATCAAGCTTTTGACATAGGTATGATATAGTGAGAATATGGATCTCATACTTGAGGAGGGAAAAAACAGCTCAATTTTATTCAGAGGCCCAAACTGAGCAAAAATATGCACTTTGGTGCAGTTGCTGATATTTATGACCAAAAAGTAAGATGAAATTCTTGAAATGTAAATCAATAAAATCTTTATAATAGGTATAACCACTGTAATTTTTATGAACAGTGATTGTGTACAATACAATGATGATTGAGAGATGTACAAAAAAAACATTCCTCAAAAGACTGACATATCATATTTGATATTCACAGTTTAACTCAACTGAAATTACTATACTATACTACAGTAGGTTTTATAGGGTTAATTTGATATATGGCACTCTCACATCACATGTTTGAGATGGCATGTCAAGTTAAAAGTAGTTCGACTTCATCTGTGCATCTTAAAAAAATCTCACCCTCAACTCATCTTAGGTGTGTATATGACTATCTTCTTTCAGACGAACACAATCAGATATATATTTAAAAATATCCTGGATCCTCCGAGCTTTATAATGGTAGTGAAGGGGGGGGGGGGGGGATTTAAAAAAAACTGCATCCCTCCATCATAAAAGTAATCCATATGGCTCCAGAGGGTTAATAAAGGCCTTCTAAGAGAAGTGATGGGTTTTTGTAAGAAGAATATCCATATTTAAAACACATCGACTTCCACCGGAAGAGTGACCTTTGACCTGACGCACGACGTAATGACAAACGTGGAAATGCAGAGGAAAGAGCAAAACAAAACACCGTAGTTTGAACCGTGACAAGTTGACTTGAGCAGTATGCGTACAGTCGTCTGCCGGAAGCTAGTTATTTGAATTTATACAGTTTTAAATATGAATATTTTTCTTACAAAACGCCTCGCTTCACTTCAGAAGGCCTTTATTAACCCCCTGAAGCCGTATGGATTATTTTTTATAATGGATGGATGAATTTTTCTGAGCTTCAAAATCTGGCCCCCCATTCACAACCATTATAAAGCTTGGAGGACTAAGGATATTTTTAAATAAATCACTGATTGTGTTCGTATGAAAGAAGATAGTCATAGACTGCGTCTACATGTGCTCCAATAATGCGATTATTTCTCATAATCAGAGTAAGGTGTTAATCGCAGTAAGATGTTTACATGACTCGACAGAACTCTTCACTCCAGTTTACATGCATCTTTCATTACTCTTATTATTCGCTAATAAGTATCATCTACTCATATCAGATTCAAAATACATTTTTATGGACGTACTGGATATTATTTGGCGCCGTGATGAACATCACGATGCCGGGTTTGCCTACACTACCGTCGCGTTCTTCACGCCGTCTGGATGAAGATACAGAGTGATTAAGAGCTTAATCGCATTACTTTACTCGAATTACTGCGTTTACATGAGGTCAAGTTTAATCGCAATATTGCTAAAATCCCATTATAATTGCATTATGAGGGTGCATATTAACGCACTGATATACACCTAGGATGGGGGTGAGTAAATCATGGGTTAATTTTCATTTTTGGGTGAACTAAGCCTTTAATGTTGCAAAATTCATCAATTAAGTTACATTGATAAATATCATGCACAGAGAATCTAATAGTTTAACATAGGTGTCTAATGTAAATGTACCTGCAGCTTGTTCATGACGCATCGCTTCTCTCTCAATGTAGAACGAAGGTTTCTTCAAGTCAAAAGCATCCGAGCCGGGCCAGATGGGACCTGTGGAGCAGCACCCAACCACTGGTCCTTCAGCCTGAGCACTGGGGGCATTCGTGACGATGCTCAGGGGATTCTGCTTCCAATGGGCAACTTCGTCCAGTTTCACACCCTCCGCCTGCAGTTCAGGCAGCGCCGGAGGTGACGGGGTTGAAGCTCTGAGAGAGACCTGATGGAGATGCACAAACTAATAACTGCACTGTAACTACTGAAAAACTGACAAACAGAATGTTTGAAAGGTTCCACTGCACTCTTCTGGGTTCCGTATCAGATTGGAATGTTGTTGCTCACCAGGTGGTCGAATCCTACAGAAATGTCACTTTTCTCTGTGTTGACGAGACTGCTGGATCCAGAAGGAGACTCTAGTGCTGGTATCAAATATAAAAAGAAATCTAAAAGATTGCATATGTTTTATAAATACCATATTTGATACATCAAGCTTTTGACATAGGTATGATATAGTGAGAATATGGATCTCATACTTGAGGAGGGAAAAAACAGCTCAATTTTATTCAGAGGCCCAAACTGAGCAAAAATATGCACTTTGGTGCAGTTGCTGATATTTATGACCAAAAAGTAAGATGAAATTCTTGAAATGCTTGAAATGTAAATCAATAAAATCTTTATAATAGGTATAACCACTGTAATTTTTATGAACAGTGATTGTGTACAATACAATGATGATTGAGAGATGTACAAAAAAAACATTCCTCAAAAGACTTTATGATTCAGCCTCAATTATCATCCCTCAAGAACAGTTGCAGTGCTTTACAACTATAGGACAGGAAGAGCTAAATAAACTTATCACAGCGTCCTGTAGCAGAAGAGCCTCTTCTCAATATTATTAACTCGTCTTTATCTCTAGGTCATGTTCCAAGACCGTTCAAGTTAGCAGTTATTAAGCCTCTCATTAAGAAACCACAATTAGATCCAAATGTATTGGCAAATTACAGACCCATTTCAAATCTTCCATTTATATCTAAAATACTAGAAAAAGTGGTGTCGGTCCAATTGTGCTCCTTCTTGCAAAAAAATGCTATCTATGAAAAATTTCAGTCAGGATTCAGGCCTCATCATAGCACAGAAACTGCGCTCGTTAAAATGACTGAAGTATTACTTACTGGGCCAAAAACCTGTACACAGAATCTCTCAGACTACAATCTGCATTTAGAAGGATGTACTGTTACTCCATCCTCGACAGTTAAAGACCTTGGTGTTATATTAGACAGCAACTTGTCCTTTGAAAATCATATTTCATATGTTACAAAAACAGCCTTCTTCCACCTCAGAAACATTGCTAAGATACGGAATATGTTATCTGTTTCTGATGCAGAAAAGTTAGTTCATGCTTTCATGACGTCTAGACTAGATTACTGTAATGCATTACTAGCTGGTTGTCCTGCTTCCTCAATAAACAAGCTACAATTGGTACAAAATGATGCAGCTGCTAGAGTTCTTACCAGGTCAAGAAAATATGATCATATAACACCAATTTTATCATCTCTTCACTGGTTACCTATTAAGTTCCGTATCGATTATAAAGTACTGCTAATGACCTATAAGGCTCTAAATGGTTTAGCTCCTGTGTACTTAACCGATCTTCTAATCGCCCTACAATCCTTCACGCTCTTTAAGATCACAAAACTCTGGACTTCTGGTTGTACCTAGGATAGCTAAGTCCTCTAAAGGAGGGAGAGCGTTTTCACATTTGGCTCCTAAACTCTGGAATAGCCTTCCTGATAATGTTCGGGACTCAGACTCGCTCACCCAGTTTAAATCTAGATTAAAGACACATCTCTTCAGCCAAGCATTCACATAATCCATCTCATATCAGATCAATTGCACATGACTATCTTTGCTTAATGTTATGAACAGCAGCTATGCTAATTATTCTCCATTTGCTTTTCTGTTTTACCTCGGGACGCCCGTCCCGAGGTGACTAGAGAGTACATCAGCTTCAGTTTGGATCCAGCCTCTTAAGAAGACCTCAGATGACTAAAACTTTGGAAGAGACGGCACCAACTCCTGCGATGACTTCAGAAGATGCAACATCTGGATCAACACGCACATTCGCAAATTTCTATATATCCTAATTATTGTTAATATGTAATTCATTTTTCCAGGAGCTCTTTGCTTCTACCTTCAATTAAATTGCTAACAGTGATTGTATATTAATCGCCTAAATTATTACATTATTAGCTAACTGCAGTCTCCAAATTGTAATGTTGACATGCATTCTCTGTAAAGCTGCTTTGAAACGATATGTATTGTGAAAAGCGCTATACAAATAAATGTGAATTGAATTGAATTGAATTGAATTGATGTATCATATTTGATATTCACAGTTTAACATGATTTTTCTAATTATGGATAATCAAGTAAGTTGCTTCAGTCCAGAAAATGTTCTTGAAACTCAACTGAAATTACTATACTATACTACAGTAGGTTTTATAGGGTTAATTTGATATATGGCACTCTCACATCACATGTTTGAGATGGCATGTCAAGTTAAAAGTAGTTCGACTTCATCTGTGCATCTTAAAAAAATCTCACCCTCAACTCATCTTAGGTGTGTACATGACTATCTTCTTTCAGACGAACACAATCAGATATATATTTAAAAATATCCTGGATCCTCCGAGCTTTATAATGGTAGTGAAGGGGGGGGGATTTTAAAAAAACTGCATCCCTCCATCATAAAAGTAATCCATATGGCTCCAGAGGGTTAATAAAGGCCTTCTAAAGAGAAGTGATGGGTTTCTGTAAGAAGAATATCCATATTTAAAATATAATAGCTATAATAACTATAAACGCCTGTACACATCGACTTCCGCCGGAAGAGTGACCTCTGACCTGACGCACGACATAATGACAAACGTGGAAGTGCAGAGGAAAGAGCAAAACAAAACACCGTAGTTTGAACCGCGAGACGCGTCTAAGCTTACGATACTCCTACATCCAGCGTAATACATCGCGTCAGTGGATTACTCGTTTGGCGCAAGTTGACTTGAGCAGTATGCGTACGGTCGTCTGCCGGAAGCTAGTTATTTGAATTTATACAGTTTTAAATATGAATATTTTTCTTACAAAACGCCTCGCTTCACTTCAGAAGGCCTTTATTAACCCCCTGAAGCCGTATGGATTATTTTTTATAATGGATGGATGAATTTTTCTGAGCTTCAAAATCTGGCCCCCCATTCACAACCATTATAAAGCTTGGAGGACTAAGGATATTTTTAAATAAATCACTGATTGTGTTCGTATGAAAGAAGATAGTCATAGACTGCGTCTACATGTGCTCCAATAATGCGATTATTTCTCATAATCAGAGTAAGGTGTTAATCGCAGTAAGATGTTTACATGACTCGACAGAACTCTTCACTCCAGTTTACATGCATCTTTCATTACTCTTATTATTCGCTAATAAGTATCATCTACTCATATCAGATTCAAAATACATTTTTATGGACGTACTGGATATTATTTGGCGCCGTGATGAACATCACGATGCCGGGTTTGCCTACACTACCGTCGCGTTCTTCACGCCGTCTGGATGAAGATACAGAGTGATTAAGAGCTTAATCGCATTACTTTACTCGAATTACTGCGTTTACATGAGGTCAAGTTTAATCGCAATATTGCTAAAATCCCATTATAATTGCATTATGAGGGTGCATATTAACGCACTGATATACACCTAGGATGGGGGTGAGTAAATCATGGGTTAATTTTCATTTTTGGGTGAACTAAGCCTTTAATGTTGCAAAATTCATCAATTAAGTTACATTGATAAATATCATGCACAGAGAATCTAATAGTTTAACATAGGTGTCTAATGTAAATGTACCTGCAGCTTGTTCATGACGCATCGCTTCTCTCTCAATGTAGAACGAAGGTTTCTTCAAGTCAAAAGCATCCGAGCCGGGCCAGATGGGACCTGTGGAGCAGCACCCAACCACTGGTCCTTCAGCCTGAGCACTGGGGGCATTCGTGACGATGCTCAGGGGATTCTGCTTCCAATGGGCAACTTCGTCCAGTTTCACACCCTCCGCCTGCAGTTCAGGCAGCGCCGGAGGTGACGGGGTTGAAGCTCTGAGAGAGACCTGATGGAGATGCACAAACTAATAACTGCACTGTAACTACTGAAAAACTGACAAACAGAATGTTTGAAAGGTTCCACTGCACTCTTCTGGGTTCCGTATCAGATTGGAATGTTGTTGCTCACCAGGTGGTCGAATCCTACAGAAATGTCACTTTTCTCTGTGTTGACGAGACTGCTGGATCCAGAAGGAGACTCTAGTGCTGGTATCAAATATAAAAAGAAATCTAAAAGATTGCATATGTTTTATAAATACCATATTTGATACATCAAGCTTTTGACATAGGTATGATATAGTGAGAATATGGATCTCATACTTGAGGAGGGAAAAAACAGCTCAATTTTATTCAGAGGCCCAAACTGAGCAAAAATATGCACTTTGGTGCAGTTGCTGATATTTATGACCAAAAAGTAAGATGAAATTCTTGAAATGCTTGAAATGTAAATCAATAAAATCTTTATAATAGGTATAACCACTGTAATTTTTATGAACAGTGATTGTGTACAATACAATGATGATTGAGAGATGTACAAAAAAAACATTCCTCAAAAGACTTTATGATTCAGCCTCAATTATCATCCCTCAAGAACAGTTGCAGTGCTTTACAACTATAGGACAGGAAGAGCTAAATAAACTTATCACAGCGTCCTGTAGCAGAAGAGCCTCTTCTCAATATTATTAACTCGTCTTTATCTCTAGGTCATGTTCCAAGACCGTTCAAGTTAGCAGTTATTAAGCCTCTCATTAAGAAACCACAATTAGATCCAAATGTATTGGCAAATTACAGACCCATTTCAAATCTTCCATTTATATCTAAAATACTAGAAAAAGTGGTGTCGGTCCAATTGTGCTCCTTCTTGCAAAAAAATGCTATCTATGAAAAATTTCAGTCAGGATTCAGGCCTCATCATAGCACAGAAACTGCGCTCGTTAAAATGACTGAAGTATTACTTACTGGGCCAAAAACCTGTACACAGAATCTCTCAGACTACAATCTGCATTTAGAAGGATGTACTGTTACTCCATCCTCGACAGTTAAAGACCTTGGTGTTATATTAGACAGCAACTTGTCCTTTGAAAATCATATTTCATATGTTACAAAAACAGCCTTCTTCCACCTCAGAAACATTGCTAAGATACGGAATATGTTATCTGTTTCTGATGCAGAAAAGTTAGTTCATGCTTTCATGACGTCTAGACTAGATTACTGTAATGCATTACTAGCTGGTTGTCCTGCTTCCTCAATAAACAAGCTACAATTGGTACAAAATGATGCAGCTGCTAGAGTTCTTACCAGGTCAAGAAAATATGATCATATAACACCAATTTTATCATCTCTTCACTGGTTACCTATTAAGTTCCGTATCGATTATAAAGTACTGCTAATGACCTATAAGGCTCTAAATGGTTTAGCTCCTGTGTACTTAACCGATCTTCTAATCGCCCTACAATCCTTCACGCTCTTTAAGATCACAAAACTCTGGACTTCTGGTTGTACCTAGGATAGCTAAGTCCTCTAAAGGAGGGAGAGCGTTTTCACATTTGGCTCCTAAACTCTGGAATAGCCTTCCTGATAATGTTCGGGACTCAGACTCGCTCACCCAGTTTAAATCTAGATTAAAGACACATCTCTTCAGCCAAGCATTCACATAATCCATCTCATATCAGATCAATTGCACATGACTATCTTTGCTTAATGTTATGAACAGCAGCTATGCTAATTATTCTCCATTTGCTTTTCTGTTTTACCTCGGGACGCCCGTCCCGAGGTGACTAGAGAGTACATCAGCTTCAGTTTGGATCCAGCCTCTTAAGAAGACCTCAGATGACTAAAACTTTGGAAGAGACGGCGCCAACTCCTGCGATGACTTCAGAAGATGCAACATCTGGATCAACACGCACATTCGCAAATTTCTATATATCCTAATTATTGTTAATATGTAATTCATTTTTCCAGGAGCTCTTTGCTTCTACCTTCAATTAAATTGCTAACAGTGATTGTATATTAATCGCCTAAATTATTACATTATTAGCTAACTGCAGTCTCCAAATTGTAATGTTGACATGCATTCTCTGTAAAGCTGCTTTGAAACGATATGTATTGTGAAAAGCGCTATACAAATAAATGTGAATTGAATTGAATTGAATTGAATTGATGTATCATATTTGATATTCACAGTTTAACATGATTTTTCTAATTATGGATAATCAAGTAAGTTGCTTCAGTCCAGAAAATGTTCTTGAAACTCAACTGAAATTACTATACTATACTACAGTAGGTTTTATAGGGTTAATTTGATATATGGCACTCTCACATCACATGTTTGAGATGGCATGTCAAGTTAAAAGTAGTTCGACTTCATCTGTGCATCTTAAAAAAATCTCACCCTCAACTCATCTTAGGTGTGTACATGACTATCTTCTTTCAGACGAACACAATCAGATATATATTTAAAAATATCCTGGATCCTCCGAGCTTTATAATGGTAGTGAAGGGGGGGGGATTTTAAAAAAACTGCATCCCTCCATCATAAAAGTAATCCATATGGCTCCAGAGGGTTAATAAAGGCCTTCTAAAGAGAAGTGATGGGTTTCTGTAAGAAGAATATCCATATTTAAAATATAATAGCTATAATAACTATAAACGCCTGTACACATCGACTTCCGCCGGAAGAGTGACCTCTGACCTGACGCACGACATAATGACAAACGTGGAAGTGCAGAGGAAAGAGCAAAACAAAACACCGTAGTTTGAACCGCGAGACGCGTCTAAGCTTACGATACTCCTACATCCAGCATAATACATCGCGTCAGTGGATTACTCGTTTGGCGCAAGTTGACTTGAGCAGTATGCGTACGGTCGTCTGCCGGAAGCTAGTTATTTGAATTTATACAGTTTTAAATATGAATATTTTTCTTACAAAACGCCTCGCTTCACTTCAGAAGGCCTTTATTAACCCCCTGAAGCCGTATGGATTATTTTTTATAATGGATGGATGAATTTTTCTGAGCTTCAAAATCTGGCCCCCCATTCACAACCATTATAAAGCTTGGAGGACTAAGGATATTTTTAAATAAATCACTGATTGTGTTCGTATGAAAGAAGATAGTTATTTATCAATGTAACTTAATTGATGAATTTTGCAACATTAAAGGCTTAGTTCACCCAAAAATGAAAATTAACCCATGATTTACTGAATGCTGTATGTTGTTCACACATATACCTGCAGCTTGTTTATGACGCATCGCTTCTCTCTCAATGTAGAACGAAGGTTTATTCAAGCCAAAAGCGTCCTCGCCGGGCCAGATGGGACCTGTGGAGCAGCACCCAACCACTGGTCCTTCAGCCTGAGCACTGGGGGCATTCGTGACGATGCTCAGGGGATTCTGCTTCCAATGGGCAACTTCGTCCAGTTTCACACCCTCCGCCTGCAGTTCAGGCAGCGCCGGAGGTGACGGGGTTGAAGCTCTGAGAGAGACCTGATGGAGATGCACAAACAAATAACTGCACTGTAACTACTGAAAAACTGACAAACAGAATGTTTGAAAGGTTCCACTGCACTCTTCTGGGTTCCGTATCAGATTGGAATGTTGTTGCTCACCAGGTGGTCGAATCCTACAGAAATGGCACTTTTCTCTGTGTTGACGAGACTGCTGGATCCAGAAGGAGACTCTAGTGCTAGTAACAGGCTCCAGAAGCGGTCCATTGGATCTGCTCCTCTTACAGACTCATGGGCCTGGAAAGCGAGCTGCTGAAGCGAATCACCGCTTCGTGAAGCGCCAAAGAGGTTCTGCATCGCTGCAACAGAGAATATGTGAATGTTTTTTTTGTTTTTGTTTTTTAATGTGATTTGAATGGCTATTCGAATTAAAAATTTCAATCATTGACAGTTAATACTTCCTTGCTGAATAAAATTGAATTTCTTTCAAAATAAAATCGTACTGAAAGGTAGTGTAAATAAATGTGTAGTATTAATAATTTTACATTTTGAAACATTCATCATTTTGTTAAATTATATATTTGTCAGCTAAAATGATATGCCATTTAAGATATTAAAAAGATGTAAGTTGATCAAAATGGAAAGTAAAGACATTTATAATATTACAAAATATTTCTTTCAAATAAATACAGCTCTTTTTTCCAGCAAAGAAGCCTGAAAAAATGTATCATGGTTTCCACAAAATTAAGCCACACAACTGTTTTCAGCACTGATAATAATCATAAATGTTTCTTGAGCATCAAATCATCATATCAGAATGATTTCTGAAGGATCATGTGACACTGAAGACTGGAGTAATGATGCTGAAAATTCAGCTTTGATCACTGGAATAAATTACAATTACAGTTTAAAAGTACATAAAGGCCTGGTTTCACAGACAGGGCTTAGATTAAACCAGGCCTTAGTTCAATTAGGACATTTTAGTAGCTTTTACAAACTTAGAAGAAAAAAAACATTACTGGTGTGAATCTTGAGATGAAACAATAACACTGACATACTTTAAGAAATGTCAGTACAAGGTATAAATTTGTATATTTTATTTAAATTCAACAACACTGACTGAGGTTAATGCTTGAGTATAAATAAAGTTTATACCTTGTATATAAATATAGATTCTCTGACGTCAAGTCTTATCTTTACACGATTTTTTAAATATTTGTATTATAAAATATATTCTCTATTGTTATTTATATCATATATATGTTATATTCTCAGATGATCAAGACAAACGCAATGATTTTTTGTCAGTTCACTCACCAACTCCCAAAGTGTCTGAAACTAGCTTCAACAGGCAGATAGGAGCGGCCATACAAAGCTCTAAACATCACATTGGGCACACAGGTTCACTCACCGGGCTGGGTCGAGTGCTGTTGATCTGGATGGCTCCAGTGGAATCTTAGAAATGACAGGTCCAGACTTCTGTGATCCAGGTGGTCTCTGATATCCATCGGAGCAGTGGCGTCATTTCACCAAAAGCCAGGGTATGGCAGACCCTGATGACGTCATCCAATCTTACTCCCTGGACGTGACGGATGAACAAAAATGTTTTTGGTAATCAATAATCATATTAAAAATAACACTTACCTACAAAGATTGTCCTTATTTGTAAAACTAAATATCAATCAATCAAAAACTACAGCCAATCAGAATACAGTGTGGGCGGGCTCTCGTGGCATTTTCAGTTCCATTCGTTTGCGCGTTGTCTCAAGGACACGCCCACAATAGGGTGATATCATGAATATTCGCGTAGGCGCCACCCAGAGGAACAGAATATTTCAGAAACAGGGTTATATTTCAGTTACTAATTTTTTTTCTTTTTTCTCTAACAGTAGTTTTATGCATGCGTTTGTAAATGTTAATGATGTATTCTGATTATGTGAAATGATAGGTAACCAGTGGTTAACCATTGTAATCAATACACCAAAAAACACAGTTGCATGTACTTGCTATTACTTACTTATTCATTAACCAACTCAAAGTGAAAAACATGAAAAATCAATTCAAAAAATGATGTTAATAGAGTCAAACATTTCAGCTCACAAAAGATGCTTTTGTATTGTGAAATATTATCACCATTTAAAATAATGGTTTTCTATTTTTAATATAGGCCACTTTAAAATACAATTTATTTCTGTTGTTCAGCATCATTACTCCAGTCTTCAGTGTCACATGATCCCTCAGAAATCATTGTAATATGCAGATTTATTATCAACATTGGAGACAGTTGTGCTGCTTACATTTTTTTGTACATGTTTCTGTATTTTTGATCAAATAGATGACTTCTTTCAGAAACATTAAAATTAGTGATGTTTCCCGACTTTTGACCAGTACTGTACATCATTTTGGAGTAGAACATAGCAAATAGCAAACAATAAATAAAATAAAAATAAACTCAAATAAAAAGGAGTCACACATGTCAGCATTAGCCAGCTGACAAAATATGCTTTTTTCATTTTAAATTAGTGCACTGTGACCGACTATAACTGAAAACAACATTTACAAAAATGACCGGACTACAAAAAATTGCTTATAAGTCTCTCGTTATGCTACATTATCACCAAATGTTGGATTTAATCTTTTTGTCAACATATTTTCTTTCAATTAGGACAGGTTTTGTATGTATTTTTGAAACTGATTGATCGTAGGCCTCATTGATCTGAGCTTATATTGGTCAAAAACGACCACCCATTGAAAATGAATGGGGGAGTCAAAAATCAGAGAAACAATTAGTGTTCAGGAGCGTGTTCATCATGTTCACATATATACATGTGGGCTAGCAAAAATAAAAGCCTTGGACCTCTGCATGCATACTCGTGCATCCGCACACATACTCACACGTTCATGTACACAAACAAACCATTTTGAGTATTACAGGCTTTCTTTTGCACAGAGATGAACTCAAATCAGTGAGGCTCAGATCAGTGAGGCCTACGATCAATCAGTTAAAAAACAAAACAAACAAAAAAAAATTACAAAACCTCTCCTAATTTAAAGAAAACAAGTTGACGAAAAGATTGAATCGTATATATGTTAATAAAATAGTGTAACAAGTGATTTATAACTATAAATTATTTTTCTGCAGGCTGGTCATTTTTGACCGGGAACACCACAAGGGTGATTGTGTGACATTTTGTAATAAAAACAAAAACAAAATAAACGCATTACAAAAAAATTTCCTGTTTAAACAAGCTCAGATCAATGAGGCCTACGATCAATCAGTCCGATAACAGGGACGCCACAGCGGCCCACAAGTTTCACAGGCCTTTAACATTTATAGATGCAGCATGCATTAACATGCCTTTTCTGCAGGCACGATTTATAGGCAGTAAACGCACCAATAAGTCCACATTATTGACCCCTGGGGGGTCCCGTAGCCTAAAGTTACCACTTTAGCTAAAAACGTTAAATTAGCTAGTAATTAATTCTGCTGATTTGTAGTGCTTGTCGTCAGCCGTGTCTAAAAGCTGAAGACATGTCACATGATTAAAAACTTTCATTTGAATTGTCACGAATTTCACAAAAAAATCTGACGCAGCACAACTGTTTTCAACATTGATAATAATCATAAATGTTTCTTGAGCATCAAATCATCATATTACAATGATTCCTGAAGGATCATGTGACACTGAAGAAAAGTTTGTTTAAATTGTAGTATTTCACAATAATGCTGTTTTTACTGTATTTTTGATTAAATAAATCCAGCCTTGGTGAGCAGAAGAGATTTCTTTCTAAAACATTAAACAATTGTAATGTTTCCAAAATTTTGATGGGTACTGAATTTTCTGTGATATTTTTTATTTTATTACATTGTATAAAATCCTTGAGGACTTCTTCTATACTCTTCTTTGAGAGAGCCAGAGATGCAGAACGAAGCAGCTCCAAACCACATTGTCTCTTGTCTTGCTTTGCTCGTGTAACACGCTGTTGATTAAACCACGTTCAATTCTAGATCTAGTGTTCATGTTTATGTTAAACTTGTTGCAGATTGACCATGTTTTCCTGTAAATAGTTTTATTGTATTTGAAGACTTCAGATGCAAAAGCCTCTCAATGCCATCTGAAATTTTCTTCTAAAATGAGCATTTTTATCAAGCTTGAATGTTTATGTTGTTATTTCACTTTAATGGCAATGAAAAGGACCTATTAATTGCCATTAAAGTGAAATTACTGAACCTAAACATACAAGCTTGATAAAAATGCTCATTTTAGAAGAAACTTGACGGCATCATATGAAGGATCAAAAACACACCAGCAGACTCAGTACACATTTCAAAGTGTATTAAAATTAGATGCTTTGAAACTTCAGAGATTTGGAGCGTTTTTGCCATATATATCTCTTCAGGAGTTTTGGCCAAACTCTAAAAAAAAAAAAAAAAAAAAAAAAATGAAACTCACAAGTCAATGTTAAAGAAACTTTGTAAATGAACTTTAGCACACCAGAGAACGTAGAAATCTAAAATAAAAGAATCAAAACCAAAACATTCAAAGTTATTATTTATAAGTAAACCATTTTAAGAACACAAAATTAACACAAGAAATATGTCTTAATGCTAACAGTCTTCACTCCTTCAGGCCCAGTGTTTATTCAGTTTTGAAGGAGACCTGTAAGGCTCGTTTGCCGAGACAGTAGCCGTTCAGACTGGTGACGGCGACAACTGCGTCCTTGTACTTCCTCATGGTAACAAAGCCGAAGCCTTTGCACTTCTCTGAGCAAAGGTCTCGTATGACCTTAACAGTGATTACGGCACCAAAGGGGCAAAAGAGCTGCCAGAGGATGTTCTCGTCTGTGTCCGGTGCAAGATTATCTACAAAAATGCAACAGCCGGCGTCGGCGTAAGCCGGGAGACTGCTGGCTGCTTCGGGGGGGAATCGGCTGCAAAAACAAGCACAAAACACAGAGTTTCAGCACAGAAGACAAGCCACCAAACCTCTGTACTGCTGCTTCACTAACATGCCCATCAATTACGATCTTTAAAAACAATTAACAAATAATAAATATTCAGTCAACACTGTGTTTCAGGGTTTCACAGCAGCAGCTCAAAGTAACATACCTCTTGACTCTGTGCAACACATTGAACAGCTTACCCAGCCTGAAAAACACACACAGACACACACACTGTTACGTACTACACCTTCAAACAACTGAACGTAACATGGAGAGCGACACAGGTTAATATGTGTCACTCAGAGTTCCGTCTCCTGCTCCCAGAATACTTGTTTTGCTATACTTGACCCCATAGCATGTTTTAACACTAGAGGGGTATAGACAGCCAGAAAATCACTTCAAATGTTTACACACATGATGTCCACAAAACTGGTCAAGTTGGTGGGTGCTGTGAGGACCAGATGGTGGCTAGGCAGATTTAAGATGACAATTTCTGCTTTGAGCTTGAACGTGCCCCAGGTGACGATGTGTTGTAATTGGAGGAGTGTTGGAAGTATCTCTTCGGATCATTTCAAAACAATTTCAATTTTAGTATAATTTTTTATCAATATTTTTGAAATTCTATTCCGATTATTTGTAAAAAAAAAAAAAAAAAAAAAAAAATCTTAAATGTCTCACTGTACATTGCTATTCGTATTATTATGGTGGAGCCGTTGCTTACACATTACACCTGCACTTTACTATAGCATCCTCACTAATTTCAGAAGCACCCTCAGCGATTTGATTCTGGAACCGGACCTGCACAAATGGAAGAGCAAAATATATGCAACTTAAATTGGAAACACAGAAAAATGCAGGTTAAACTCACAGCACATGCAGTGACGAAGCTTTGAGACGCGAATCATGCGCTTCTTGCATGAACATTCCGAAACCTGAGCAACCTATTTTATTAGATCAGCCTTTGCCGTGTGATAAGCGCACTAAGCTATGTCGCGATTTTGTTTTCTGTTCAATTGACAGATGCTTTGCCAATGCAATGACGCAAAACATCACGTTAGTGATCTTAGGTTCATTATAAAACTGGCGTGGGATAGATTAGACTATGGCGGGTCACCACTGTAATAAAATAGTTTGCATGCATTTGATATAGACTGCAATAAAGCAGGACAATCAATTTAAAAAGGCTATATTCACCTGTATATGCTTGAAGTCTTCGACACAGACAGCGTTTTAATCATTTGTTTATAAATTAGGTGTAACCTTTACTAATCGATTCGTGTGAAGTGTAAACCCACTCCTGTCCTTTACATAATCATCAGAAGATCTCTTCTCAGTGAACTGTAAAGCCGCAAGATGCGTGATATAACAATAGATGGCGGTAATGCAAGATTTTAGTTTGTGATCTGAAGATGCTGTGCTGCTTCAATGCATTGCAGGCTCGTCAGAACACCAAACGGAATGTAGCTTGTAGCTTTTGGTCGCACTACACCGCTACTTGCTGGAAAAAGTAGTTAACTACTGGAAAAGCTACACTGTTTTAAAAGTAGCTGAACTGCTGACAAGCTACTGAAAAATGTAGTTAAACTAGTAGTGTCGTTTCATGTAGTTAACTACTTTCCAACACTGGGTAGTAGTGAGTATCCATGTATGGTTTTATCTGTGGTTACCAAGTCTCACTTTGAGAATATTTTCATTTATGCCTAATAAATAAAATAATTCTTCTCTCTCTCAACACAAATAATGAAACTACTTGAAGAGCCCCGATTTAGTGGATTAAATATTCACTTCATATTCAAAAACCCTAAGACTCAGACTAAAAAAAAAAAAAAAAACACTAGTTGGATGAAAAAATGCCCACATTATGTACATTCTTATGAATTAGAAATTAAAAACTATTTTCATACTTTAAGTTTAGGCTTTATGCCAGACATTATTTTCACTCCAGAAATGAAAGGCTTATTATCCCCTTAAATCTTAAGAAATTAAATAATGATTCATTTATAATTTAATGACAATGTAAATTCTAAATTAGTGCTGTTAATCGATTAAAAAAATTAAGTAATTAATCATGTTTTTCTGTAATTAATTGTGATTAAAAACATTGGAATTTTTAATACAGTGCCACTTGAAAGTTTGTGAACCCCTTGCAGAATCTGTGAAAAATTTTAACAAAATAAAAGACATAATACAAAATGCATGTTATTTTTTATTTAGTACTGTCCTGAGTAAGACATAAAAGATGTTTACATATAATTCACAAGACAAAAAAATAGCTGAATTTATTAAAATGACCCCATTCATAAGTTTGTGAACCATTGACTCTTAATACTGTGTGTGGTTACCTGGATGATCTATGACTGTTTTTATGTTTTTGTGATGGTTGTTCATGAGTCTCTTGTTTGTTCTGAGCAGTTAAACTGAGCTCTGTTCTTCAGAAAAATCCTCCAGGTCCTGCAGATTCTTCAGTTTTAAAGCATCTTCTGCATATTTGAACCCTTTCCAGCAGTGACTGTATGATTTTGAGATCCGTCTTTTCACACCGAGGACAACTGAGGGACTCAAACACAACTATTAAAAAGGTTCAAACATTCACTGATGCGGAAACACGATGCATTAAGAGCCGGGGGTGAAAACTTTTTGAATTTGAAGATGAAGATAAGTGTACTTAATTTGTCTCCAGGAAACATGTAGGTATCTTCTGTTGCTTCCGAAGGGCAGTACTAAATGAAAAAAAAAAAAAAGATATTCAAGCGAAATAAAAAAAATTTGGACCTCGTCTTCCTGTTCAAAAGTTTTCACCCCCCGGCTCTTAATGCATCATGTTTCCTTCTGGAGCATCAGTGAATGTTTGAACCTTTTTTAATAGTTGTGTTTGAGTCCCTCAGTTGTCCTCAGTGTGAAAAGATGGATCTCAAAATCATTCAGTCACTGCTGGAAAGGGTTCAAATATGCAAAAGATGGTGGAAAACTGAAGAATCTGCAGGAGCTGGAGGATTTTTCTGAAGAACAGAGCTCAGTTTAACTGCTCAGGACAAACAAGAGACTCATGAACAACCATCACAAAACAAACAAACAGTCGTAGATCATCCAGGTAACCACACACAGTATTAAGAATCAATGGTTCATAAACTTTTGAACGGGACCATTTGAATAAATACAGCTATTTTTTGTCTTGTGAATTATATGTAAACATCTTTTATGTAAAATATCTTAATCAGGACAGTTCTAAATAAAAAACAACATGCATTTTGTATGATCTCTCTGATTTTGTTACAATTTTTCACATTTTCACTGATTCTGCAATCTTTTTTATCAATGAAGGCCAGTATCACTGAAACTAATACAGCTACTGATGCCTCTATGAAATTGATTGTTTTTAAACATTAATTATAGATATTCAGCATTACAGTATCACTAAAAGCTATCAATGTCAACATTTATAAGGCTTTAAAAAAATAACAACTTTTTATATAAGTGAACTTAAAACAATCTTTACATAAACACATTATAATACACATCATATTTACCTGTTGCCTTCCTGTCTAACAGGTATGAAATATACAGAAATTGAATAAAGTTATCAATTACTTGTCTTTACAGTCTTCATTGCATAAATTATAGACTGATCCTTATTAAAGTTACAATTTTCTCCCTTACCTTTGTTCTTTGATTAATTAATGACAGACATCACAGCAACTGGTTTATTAGGCTGCTTTCACTTTAAGAGCTGCCGCTGCTAAAACATGACACGGATCTGACGTGCGTCTCATTTTCTCACAACTCTTTTCATTTAAGTTAATTTAAGACATTATTTAATTCATTTTCAGACTGCTCTTATGAGGATACTCCACAAAACGGGCAATCATATGCGCTAATTTTGACGACTATTCTAAGTGTATTGAAAAATAGAGGGTCACAGGCCTCTGTGAGCCAGCCTGCAACTCCATCTCCCCTCCCACTTTTCCCCTTCACAATGTAGCAATGTGACTGAAGTGACCAATCACAAAACTAGGCTCCTTCCCTAACTAGGAAGGAGCCATCCAATCAGAAAAATCACTCTCCCTCAGGCTCCTCCTCCCAGGATGTATGATGCAGTACACATCATTGTGATTGTGTGCTATAGGGGGAGCTCACAATCACAGGAGAAAACATCAATTTCCATTATTACTATTGTTGTGAGGACTTTTGCTGAAACTTACACAGCATGAAGGCCCTCTGGAGGCCATTAAAGCATTATTTTTGTGAGTACCAGCCAAAAGGTCCTCACAAGGAGAAATGTCCTCACAAAACAGGTGGCTTATCAATACTTGGTCCTCAGTCCTCACAAGTATAGCAAAACCAACACACACACACACATACACACACACACACACACACACACACACACACACACACACATACACACACACACACACACACACACACACAGTGAAATCCAGCTCAGATTCATCCAGCTCCAGTGCAGCGAGTGTACCTAAGTCAGTACCTAAATCTCTGGGCCGGACACATCAGTCTTCTCTCAAACACAAATGCCTGGCTGCTCTTCTGCTTGGAATGTCTGGCGAACTTGACTGTGATTGGCTCAGTGCAGCCCGGCGGCTTTTGTGCATTCAGCCCTTTAATGGCCTCCTCAGCCTCTGTGTGCAGGTCAAAATAGATGAAGCCCACACCCTTGGACACGCCTGAACACCACAAACACAATCCAGTCAGAAGACGGTTTGGTACACCGATATGAAATTATTACTGTTTTGCCTTTGTAGACACCAAACACCACAAAAGGCTCCACACACACATTATAAATAAAACATACAAACAACGGTTTTGCTAGTAAACACTGCTGTGATGTTCATTTTGCTCAAAATTGATAATCGTGATTAATCACAACTGCTGTCATTGAGAAATGTTTTACATTTCATCAGAATTATTACACTTTTACATACGCACAAATCAAAAGAACGTTTGGAAAAACAAGAAACTTCTCAAAAACTAAAAGAGTGACATTCCTAATATTAACTCCAACATTTACAAATGATGTTAAATGTTGTTTAAAAAGAACAACAAAAAGAGACTTTGTATTGTCACACAGAGGTTGTTAGAGCATTTATTCTGCAACCACAATCGCAAACAACAGCCGAGATCATTTCAGGATTAATTACAGTTCTTCACTGAAGGTTCGATGGCAGAACCGGCTCGTGAAGGAACACAGACTGGCTGAACGTTTCGTTCATTTGAGCAGAATCTCAATGGAGATTGATGGAGATGTCTGTTTTTGTCTTCAGTGTCTATGTCAGTAAATTCAAATGCAACTCGTTCACAATAGTTTGCTGTCAGTCTGAACGAGTAGCACAAACACAAACGGCGCTCCGGCCTCACCTGTGATCCGATCCACCAGGATCCTGGAGGTGATGATGCGGCCGTACGGAGAGAAGAGCTGGTCCAGCTCCATCTGGGTCATGGTTTTCGGGAGGCCACTGACATACAGGTTAGCGTTATGGATAGAGGCGGAGCTGGGGCGAGCAAACGACACCTGGAAAACACAAACAAACTCACTGTGAAGGGCAGATGTGTGAGACAGACGGACAGACAGACAGATGGACAATCTTACCTTGATAGTTTTTGAATATACTCTGAGTCCATTTAAAAGGTTGATGGCTTTTTCTGCGTCTTGGGGCTCCACATAGTTCACAAACCCGTAACCCATACTCTGACCTACACACACACACACACACACAGTTTAGAGCTGCACAATTACTCATAAAAAAAAAAAATTACAATTAATATTTGGCAATCTCGATTCAAACACCCAAACGATCTAATTCCTAAATGACAAGTATCATTATTTCTGTGTTACAATAATTCAAATTATCACAGAAGAACTGGGATAAAAGTTTATAGCTTGGATATATTCAGGTAAGAAATACTACAGAAGTTGAATAAAGTAACCAACACTGTAAAGTCTTTATTGTATAAATTAAATGTATTTTGATTTTATTGCAGCTACTGAAGGATTCACTCAAGAGCAGGGAGTGATTTTTTTCTTGTTCTTTGATGATCATTAATGACAGACAGCAGCAGGTTAATTAGGCTGCTGTCACTTTAAGAGCTGTACAGATCCAATATACTGTTACACATATCCCACCTCTTCACGTTCACTACGGACATAACTGACTGTTTTTACATGAATACTCACCAAGACGGATATTTTGACATGTTTTTGTGTGTATTTGATTATTTAGCTGCACACCCGAAGCCTTAAGTGTACTTGTCATGGCTTCAGAGCACCAGTGCCGGAGATTACAGATTACGTTCACAGATTATTGTGCTTTTAATAAGTCTTTTTCAGCACGTCCTGCTCTATAACTTCTCTACGGCTGTTACTAACGATTACTTTAATGATCGGTTAATCGATCTATTACACTGGTCGGAAGTCGTCTGCTTCAGAGACAAAATGCGCTATTTATAGAAATGTGTCGCTTTGTAAAACCAAACACTGACAAATAAGAGAGCATGAGGCACAGTTACGACAGGACCAGAGCCCTATTCAACCCGAATTAAACAGCTGATTCAGATCAAGTCATTCAGGCTTAATCTGAAAACAGCAGGTATGTATAAACTCTACAGGAACTGAGTTTGAGTCCCTGCTGTATGATTTCTAGAGCTGATATACGGTGATCTGCTCAGCAGATGTAAGCTTCATTATGACTGCATCATCCATGACTTCAAGGAATAACATGAAGCAATTCATATCACGTATGACAACACCAGCTTCAGATCGCATCATTCTTTATTTATAGATTTTAGTCATTTCTGGTTTAAATTGTGATCGCTTCTCTTTAATCACTCACTTATCCTCCGCCATCCCTAAGGTCAAAGGTCGTATATACTGACCTATAGCATATCTTGAAAACTAGAGCCAATTAACAATGTTAAGCATCATTTTCATTCTCAGTGACTAAAGTTTGACTACTTTTATTTCAAAAGCATTTTGGCTGTAGGCCAGTATTATTTTTATGTTTAATTGGAATATAAAATTGATTGATCACAGTAACAAATCATCAGATCACCCAACCCGAGTTCAGAGACTGCAACAAAATATAAATTCGAATTGAACGGAGAGAGTCGCTTAAAAATGTAACAAACCAACATAAAAACTGCTACAAAACCACCTGAGATTTTGTCCCGCACGATTTTGCAGGACTCGATCGCTCCGATGCGGCCGAACAGACTCTTCAGGTCGTAATACGATATGTTCAGCGGGAGGTAGTTGATGATCAGGTTTGTTTTGCTGTCATCAGTGGTTGATGTGCAGCTCGACCCGTCACACGGCTCCATGGCTCTGATCAACTGCTACAGATACACACATGACCAAAACAGGAAGAGACAAATGAATGTGAAGCTCCTGCAGAGCTGAACGTCTCTCACTATAGCTTGTTGGAGATGAACTACACTAGCCTGCCACCGGCTGGTGAGATCTGCTGGTTGCAGGCGGGGAAAGAGTACAGAGACGGCCGTCTTTGCACTTTGTGCTTTCTGCAGTGTGCTAAACCAACGTCATTCATGGCAGTCATGGTTAAATACAGAATCTGACCAATGAGAATGAAATGTGTCATCATCAAGGCTTTCGCAGGCGATTTTGAGCAACTGCAGCGCCTGGTCTCTTTTAGCTCTCGCGGTACTTTGACGCCACACGTGATCGTAAGGCGGCTGCAGCGCCGATCAAAGTCGGACAAACTTTCTAACCAGAATGCATTGCTTGAACAAGACTAGTGACTCCTTAAAATATTAAATCCAATAATACATGTTAAAAATATTTGTTAAAAGATGTTTTATTTATGTCTATTGTTTCATTTTTGTAATGTGCTTTTGTAAAGTCATACTTCTGTTATAACAGACTAATATACTAAATCCTAATAAGTTTTAATGTAATAATATAAGGAACCAACAACAATTAAAAAACAAAAACATTCAAAAATGTATTGTCCCCGTTTTTTAATTAACATTTTTTATGCTTTTATGCTTTTTATGCTAACTGAGTTTTATGGACGCATTATAATTGAAGTAAATGCACAATAATGCAGGCTTTTTTAGTGTTAACATGTACTTAGAGTTTTTTTTCAACTGCTTACACACAAAATCCTTACTTGTCACACAATTTCTGAAACTTGACACTCAAACAACACACCAAGAATTGTACACACAAAATGCAAAATGCCTCACAAACACTTTCAATCTTGTACAGAAATTAACAGAATATCATGGCAAAGGTGTTTGCTACATAAAAATGTGTGCTTTTGAGAAGTAATTGGCAGAGAGATGTTGAATAATTCACGGTAAACACGAAAGCAAACTATTTATTTTTTTACTGTACATGTATTACACAGTACGAAAGAAAAGAAAAACATCGATCGTGTGTAGTTGTTTGAAAAAGGAAGTCAAGATACTTCCTGTTAGTTTTTTGTGTGTTACATAGAGAACTGTGTGTTGTCGAAGACCGAGAATTAGTGTATGGTTTTGCAGATTTGGTGTGTGGTTCTGAAAAAAGTTTTGAAAAAAAGAGGCAGTTTTAAAAAATGTGTGTAAGCAGATAAAAAACTGTACGCGATAAATCCCCTCGGAGGGGTTTGTGGCCAAAGTGGAAATAAACGAGTTAAAATCCGCGCTTGATCAGCACTGTTGTGACTGTTACATTATAACACCGTATTATGATAGTTCGTCAAAACAGATCATAGTGTGAAAAACACACAGCGAGTAACAAATATAAAAACACCCACAGTCCAAAACGAGCTGAAATAATAAAACATCTTTGACATCTAATATTCTCACACTGTTTCACTGAAATAAAGTCAGAAAGAAATAAGCTTACCTGCTTAAGTCAAACTTGTTCGTGCTTGCCCGTCAGTGTGGGCGTGGCTACAATTCAAATACCTGTCATGAGCAGTATTCATACTAACCTTTCAAATTTAATATAATTTAATTTAACATCATTTTCAACATCAAACACAAATTGTGCACGTCAGTATAATTAGTCTTTTATTCTATCGGTTCCTGTTTTTTGAGAAAAAAGAATGTAGGCTGTAACTGTTTACAAATGTTTTATTTGTTTTTTTCTCCTATAACAAATGTTATACAGAATATTATTTAATTAATCCGCTGCTTCTTTTAGCTAAATTTAGCATTCATAAATCTAAATTTGAGGGAAATAAGCCTATTCATTGTTTAAACAATCATAAAACAAATACATAAATAAAATAAACCAGACAAATTTAGAAAAAATAGAAATGAAAGTAATATGTGAAAGTAAATAATATGAAAATGTTTACAAATAGAAGCACATTTTACAGCTTTCTTATTTTTTAAACAAAACATTGTATTTAGGTATTGTTTGAATTCTGATTTTAAAATTAAAAACAAAGGCTTATTTCCCTCAAATTTAGATTTATGAATGCTAAATTTAGCTAAAAGAAGCAGCTGATTAATTAAATAATATTCTTTATGATAACATTTGTTATAGGAGAAAAAAACAAATAAAACTGACCTTCAAAGACCACATTGCAAAGACCACTCGGTCATGCAGACTTGCACTGTTCCTTGCTGGTGGAACAATCTTCCTGCCTTTATCCGGAATGCAGAATCCCTGGCAATATTCAAAAGACAGCTGAAAACTCATCTCTTTCGTGAACACTTAACCTCATCTTAATAATAAAAAAAAAAAAAAAAAATTATACCTATCCTTTCACTTCCTCTAATCCCTCTCTATTGTAGCTTATGATACTCTGAGCATTACCTAAGACTTGTATTGTGAGCACTTTTTGTGTCTTTTGCCTCGTCATGACGACTCGCTTGTTGTATTCCTCACTTGTAAGTCGCTTTGGATAAAAGAGTCTGCCAAATGAGTAAAATGTAAAATGTAAATGTAAATGTACTCCCCCTGACTAATTGTAATTCGTTAAAACAATAAAAAAAAAAAACATTTAACACATTCAAATGTAGTCAGTAATCATAACATCAGTCAACTAAAACATCATTATAATCTGAAACGTTTCATACAATTTAGTTTTGCATCTAAAGCATCCAAACACACAGGCAGTGATGTGCAAACGAAGTTTTACAGTTATAAAGTGAATAAATTAGTCTTCATCAGCGCAGAAACCATGATCCACTTTACATAATCCATTACGATTTATTTGTAATTAAATAAACTTACTGTTCGGTAGCTTCAGATCACACGCTGAATCACGCATGCGCAGTATCATCAGCTCATCGGTTCTCAAATCGGACACGTCCGAAAGAAGCGGTTCTCGGTTGTGTACTGGTGATCCGAAAAACGTTGCAACCCATTCTACTCGAGAACAAGATTGAGATTCGAGAACCGCCAGAGCGATTCAAAAGGAGTCCCTTGTTTGCTCGCCGTAGTTTGATTACATCGTTTTTTTATCTTTATATCACCTTGTTTAGAAATTAAATAAGCTGTTCATGGATTATTTATGAAACCAATAAATGTTTAGTTTGATAGTTTTACAAACAATTAATTGTTTCCCATCTTTAAAAAAAAATTAACATGAAAGCACAACTGCAAAACTTTTACTGTAATGCTTTTTAAATAACATTAATATAGAAAAAAAAAAAACGTTACAACCGTTTCTTGACTCGAGAACGAGAACAGTGACAGGCCGTGTACGTTCGTTTGTGTACGCCGCGCATGCTCACTCACTCATATCAGCTGCTCTGCTGCTCGTGCTCATCGTCATCAGTTCTCTCTTCACAGCAGGTAAAGTCAGTGTACTGTTGGAGTAACTCAAAATTGTACTTATTTATATTGTTTTTATGAAATATTGCAGAATGATGCCTACTGATGCTCTCTGGATAAAGGAAATTCAATTTAATACAAAAGTAAATGCACTCAAAGAGAGATTTAGTGAATCATGGCCTTCATCAGGGATTGTTTACCTTTATCACCATTACTCAATAAAGCCTTAAAGTTTTACATTTACACTATACTTTGAGAGCCTTGCTCTATTGTTCATATGTAGATTTCTTGATTTGAAGAAAGCATCTTTTGCCCCTTTATATAGACAGACAGTGGCTATCTTATATATGGGTCATTCTACGGAACTGGTGTAGTACAATTAAATTCTTATTTTGTCCATTCCTCACAAGAAAGACAACATACAAACATACCAACTAGGGAACCAACTGCCACGCTCATGGAGTCTCTAAGCAGCCCAGACAAGGAATAAGGGTCTTATCTAGAGAAACCATCTGTCATTTTCTAAAAAAAAATCAGATTTATATACTTTTTAACCACAATGCACTGCTTGCTGCTTCTTCTTGTAGAATTCCGGCAGAGAAGACTCTTATTCCTCGTCTGGGATCGTGTAGAGCTCTTTGAAGCTGCACTGAAACTGATATTTGGACCTTCAACCCGTTGAACCCCAGTGAAGTCCACTATATGGAGAAAAATCCTGGAGTGTTTTCCTCAAAAACCTTCATTTCTTTTCCACTGGAGAAAGAAAGACATGAACATCTTGGATGACATGGGGGTGAGTAAATTATCAGGACATTTTCATTTGAAAGTAAAAAAAAAATTATTTTGCGTTTTTTTGAAAAAAAATGTTTCACACACAGACCAGTGTTGGGGAAGCTACTTTGAAACTGTAGCTTGACAAGCTACAAGCTACTTGTAAGTTAAAGTAGTTAAGTTACATTCAAGCTGCCCTTCTGAAAAAGTAGTTACTATCAAAGAGTATAGCTACATTGAAACTACTTTTTTTTTCTTTTACAAGGACATTGTTATAAACAGGCCTAGGCAGTGAGCGGGATCAACAAGTATGAGCTGAAGAAAGTGTCTCCATCCACATCCATCCATCATAAACGTGTGTGGAGCACAGCTCCAGGAGGTTAATAAAGTCCTTCTGAAGTGAAGCGATGCGTTTGTGTAAGAAACAAGTGTAACACGTTATAAAGTAAAATATCTAGCTTCCGCCAGACCACCTTTTTCCGTAAGTTGAATAGGGAAGGTGTAGGATGTAGCGTAAGCTTTGTGAACTGTGAGAGATTTACACTTTCTTCATAACTTGAATACAGAAGGTGGTCTGGCGGAAGCTAGATATTTTACTTCATAACTTGTTAAATATATATATATATATATATATTTTTTTTTTTTTTTTTTACACAAACGCATCGATTCGCTTCAGAAGGGCTTTATTAACCCCTCGGAGCCGTGTGAGGAACACGTTTATGATGGATGGAGGCGTTTATGTTGCAGTGATTTCTGATGTTGTGCTGTTGTTAGTAGTTTCCCCACATTCTTCAAAATATCTTCCTTTGTGTTCAGCAGAACAAAGAAATATATACTGGTTTGGAACAACCTGAGGGTGAGGAAATTGACAGAATTTTCATTTTTGGGTGAACAATCCCTTTAACATCACAATTCAGAGGACTCACAAAATCTGTCAAGAACATTGCATAAAACTACTTAGAGACTAGTTGTGCTTATTTTCTTATACATCATGGCAGTATTTATTTACCTGCCTTTTAATTCACAAATTATTATTGTCAGCGGATAGACGAGGAACACAGAGGTAAGTGATATAAACAACAGCAGGTTTATTGAACTGAGATGAACAACAACACAGCAGTGAAAGCAGTCCAGGTAAGCAGGCTGGGAGAGGGAATGTCTTGGTGTAGCTTATCTGTGAGTGATGCAGCCTTTGCAGGAGCTGAGGAGAACTAGGACGGCCAGTAGGAACAACAGGTAAGAATAACACAGGCGAGTCAATCCAGGAACACAACAAGGTAAGGTTGAGACCAGACAGTGAGTGAACCGGAGGAGTGCAGTTTTATAGAGCTGACGGTGACAGGTGCAAGGAATCAGTAATCAGGTGATTGTGGTCTGGTGATGACTGGGTTGGTGACTGAGTTGACTCCATGACAATTATATTATATTATATTATAACAGTGCATGATTAGGATTCAGGCAGCGTTACAGGTCATAAGTCCATATTATGACATTATATTGTATAAATTAATATTAATATAATATTAGTTGCTAATTCAGTCTTTTTATTATATTATGAATTAATATTAAATTATTAATATAAATGAATTGAAAAATTATTATATTATATTATATTATTATAATAATGACTGACCTGAACATCTCCAGGATACAAGATGCTCTGAACTCTGAAAGAGAAAAGGTTGTGATATGATATCTTATTATCAATTATTATTATTATTACTATTATTATCAGTATAATTTCTATTATTCTTATTAATTACAGGGGGCGAAGCTGAAGCGCTGAGAGCAGCACATTAACCGCACGATTGAGAAACTGTCGCAGTTCACTGACAGACACAAGCAGCACGTAGTGTGTAAGATTGATGGCTCACAGCTACAAAACTATTTCATATTCAACGTTTAGTGACTTCATTCACTACTTTAATTATGTCCTTTCTATTTTGACATATTTACACTTGTTAGTTGACAATAATTTGTCACAAACAAGAATCATGATATGCTATTATTCTTAGTAGGTTTATAATTTGTATAACATACACAATGTTGCTGGAAAAAAAAGTTCCTGGGAAAACAAATTGTTCCAGGTAATTTCAGTGGCTTAAGTTCTTGTTTTGAACACTTATAGGATATAGAGTG
Source organism: Ctenopharyngodon idella (assembly GCF_019924925.1). NCBI lineage: Eukaryota > Metazoa > Chordata > Actinopteri > Cypriniformes > Xenocyprididae > Ctenopharyngodon > Ctenopharyngodon idella. The sequence goes on along the minus strand of NW_026138716.1, from coordinate 245,311 downwards.
CTGTTTTCCCAAATATCAGCACAATTGCAAATGTGATATAGCTTATTGATTTGAACAGTTCAATAAAAAAGAAGTTAATGTTAGGTGACTGTCATATGGGGTGGGGATGGGGCCCTCCAACTGTTTGTTTGAAACAGCCTTGGTGATCATGCGACAGGAGGTGTGATCCAGTCCAGAAAAGACTCCGGTAGCTTGTGTCACAGAGTAAGAACTGAATGCTTTGAAATTGAGGCTTTATAGACTGAAGTCAACAATTATCTATGAATATATATGTGTGCAGGTCCTGTTGCTCAAGGAACAGACCAGGAGAAGCTGCTGGCTCATCTGGAGGAAGAGCTGGAGCAGAGCAGAGATCTGATCCAAGCACAGCAACAGTTACTGCAGGTCACACACCAGAGCTGCCGTCATGTGCGACGCTGTGTTTACGACAGTAGCTGGAAGTCGTTTCTCTCAGGACAGTGTAACTCCGCCCTTCCCTGCTGTGCTGATGGACAACTACTATCTGGAGGAGTGGCTACAGGACCACTGGGAGGAGTTTAACAGGCAGAGGCGGAGCTTCAGGCAAGAGAGGCAGGCCTTCACTGAAGCAGCTTTTCGATTGGGTCACGAGGTGAGAGAAACTGAAGGTGATTTATATGCGCACATATGTTTATCCCTCTGAACTAACTGTTTGAATCAGCTGGTTTTTAGTGGATGAAGTCAGTTCTCCTCAAGTTTACACGGGCAGAGGAACCGCAGGTTTAGAGAATCACATCAAATTATCAACATGATCCACTAAGGGAATGTTTACATGACAATTTCAACTAAAAACTGAAAACTTTTAATGCATTTTGGCCATTCATTTACCTGATGACAGCGTTTTTGGGGCCTAAAATGCAAACTTTTGAAAACGGGTTTCGGGTGTAAGGTATAAGGCGCGTAGTGTTTCTTTACAAAGTGACGTCGCCAACTACTGGCCTGGCATGAAAAATACAGTTTTGAGCCGTTTCGCGGATTCGTGTGAACGGGGGTCGTTTTGACAACATTGTCGTCTGCAGTTTTGGGGAGTAGCTAGCTACAAGTAGCGTCGCTACTAGCTTAACTACATTTTTCAGTAGCTTTTCAGTAGCTCAGCTAGCTTAGTTAACTACTTTTTCCAGCAAGTAGCAGTGCAGTTTTCCAGCACAAATATCTAAACATTCTTACATCAAGATAATTTACTGGCGAAGCAAAATGACTGAAGATATTCCACTAAAATGACATAATATCATTATAATACAGTAGTCAACATTTGAAGTGGATCAAAACCTTTCATCAAAGTTGTCCTAAAACCTTCTTCTTAGGACAACTTAGTTCTTAGGACAACTTTCATTAACTTTTTTGGTCCACTTTAAATGTTGACTACTATAGTTTCACATGACTATATATATTTACTTTGTCTGACGAAGTGGAATGACAACTCTAAAACAGCCAAATGCTATAAAACAATCACAAATCACTAGAGAAGAACAACTCCAGTAAGAAAATACTGAGAATCCTAGTAGGAATAAACAAATATCAAATATTTAAATATCAAGATTAATATTTGAGATTGGAAAGTGTATGAATGTTTACACATGCACAGGAAAAAAAACTAAAAAAATAAGAGAAATGAATTCTTAGGGGACTATATATACACTATAAGGTAACTGGGCATTTATTGTACCAGGATCAGATATGAATGCAAATAAATACAAAACGTCTCCTGTAACTGTGATAAATATCACACAAGCCTACACACACAATACACACAAAAGATGCAGAACTTTATGAACACGAAAGAATTGGTGACATGATGAACGTTTGTAAAGAACAAGACGACATTAGATTTACAATAAATTCCAATAAACATGAAACCAGAGAGATTAAAGGTGACATATTTCTATTAATACATTAAATGGCAGTGTCAAAACTCCAGGTCGAAGTGATATTCCTGGCTGTGTGGCGGAGACAGGCAGGGGAAGCCGTCCAGCAGGAGGCCGTTAGAGTCCGCTGCGCCACCGCACTCCAGCAGGAAGTCAGACGAGCCCAGAGGAGACAAGTCGAAATCTGGCATCTCGCGAATGCCAGAAAACAAGTCCAGAAACGACTCTGAAATTATTAAAGATTGAAGAAATGGGAAATTAAAATCATGGGGAAAAAACTGGGAACATTTGTATACCGGGGGGTGAAAGCTTTTTGAATTTGATGATCACGGTAAATTGTATTCATTTGTCTTCTGGGAAGAATCTTCTGTTGCTTCCAAAGGGCAGTAATAATTGAAAAAAAAAACAACCTAAGATTTAAACAAATTAAGAAAAATTTCCACACATCTTCATCCTTCATCCTATTCAAAAGTTTTCACCCCCCGGCTCTTAATGCATCATGTTTCCTTCTGGAGCATCAGTGAGCATCAATGTTTGCAGCTTTTTTAATAGTTGTGTTTGAGTCCCTCAGTTGTCCTCGGTGTGAAAAGATGGATCTCAAAATCATTCAGTCACTGCTGGAAAGGGTTCAAATATGCAGAAGATGCTTTAAAACTGAAGAATCTGCAGGAGCTGGAGGATTTTTCTGAAGAACAGAGCTCAGTTTAACTGCTCAGAACAAACAAGAGACTCATGAACAACCATCACAAAAACATAAAAACAGTCGTGGATCATCCAGGTAACCACACACAGTTCTAAGAATCAAGGGTATGTAAACTTTTGAACGGGTTCATTTTAATAAATTCAGCTATTTTTTTGTCTAGTAGACTAAATATAAACATCTTTTTATGTAAAATATCTTATTCAGGACAGTACTAAAAAAACAACAACATGCAATTTGTATGATCTCTCTTGTTTTGTTAAAATAATTTACATTTTGCAGATTCTACAAGGTGTATGTAAACTTATGTCAACTGTGCTTACCAAAGTCTGTACTCAGAGGCAGAGGGGAGGAGCTACACAGAGTAGCCAGCGATGATGATGTCACTTCCTGTGAGACGAGCTCAGACTGCGGGGGGCTCTGGCAGGACGATTTCGCTGGACTATAATCAGTGACGGGACTACAGACCCCAGAACTGTCCTCCAGGAACAGAAACATGTCCAACGGGACTTTGGAGCTCTTGACAGAAATCTGGCAACCCTGAAATACAGACAGAGGATGAATTTAACACATTTAAAGAGACAGAGACATTTTAAAAGCACGCCAATTCAGGGGCGGTGGGTTGGGTTTAAATCCAAAATATTGCCAAATTGGTGCTTTTACATTTCGTTTTGAAACCAAATCTTCCACCATCATCTTGTCAGTCAGCTCCTCACTCTTGTAATGAATGAGATCTGACTCCTGCTGCTGATCTGTGCTGCGACTCGTTTGGTTCACGCTGCATTGAGCAGATGCATTCAGTTTTCTAACTGAACGAAATGGGTTCTTATTAATATGGAAAAAATGAAATGATTTTATAATGAAATGATATTCTATATAAGAAACTAAAACTACTAGTAGGTGGCGGTAAACGTATAAATGACTAAGTCACTGAGTCATTTATTGATTCAATTCGTTCAAACGGCTGATTTATTCAGGAATGAAGTAAATGGCTCTCTTTATGAATGAGTCATTGAATCATTGATTCACTTGATTGATTCACTCAAAAAGTGGAGCGGCATGTTGCTCGGAGATGCACAACAGTTCTGCTCTGCCTTTATACTTAATATTTTGGTAAAAACAGATAATATTGTGTCTAAAATATGACAATATTAACTTCTTTATTGCCCTGCATCATGTTCGTCACCAATGAACTGTATGAAATGTACGATGAATTACGTAGGTCTGGGGCGGGTGCATTAAATAATTTTTGAATCGCGTTATTTTTCCATAAATAATTTATTAAATTAACACCTTAAATCATCAGCCCTAATATATACAAACACTTTTCATATAGTTTACACAAATAAGCAAGCGTGTGTGTTTGCTCACCTCACTGGATTCAGACACCTGCACCTGCATCTCTGGTGGAGTTCTCTGGTGATCTGGTCGAATCACCATGATCTTGTCCAGAGGGTTGACTGTTTTACACAGGTCCTGCCATGTAACGTACCCAAGCCTGACTTTGCGTTAAAGATCACAGTATCCACGTTCCCAGACCTAATTTCAGCTCCAAAACCACTTAAATCTACACCCAGACCCATGAAAAAAGACTACAATAAAGAGCTAAAGGACATTTTGAGAAAATCTATCTACACGTACACATTAAGATGAAGGATATTTCTTGTTGTGCATATCCTCTTTAAGGAGCTGTAGTTGTAAGCTGCATTGGCTAATGAGCTCGTCGAGTTTCTCCTCGGCCTCTGTCAGCTCGGACGTTTCCCTCTGCAGCTCCTGTAACCTGGCCTCGGACGCCCCGTCGATACGATTCCCCCTGAGAACATAATAAATGCATAATATAACATAATAAAACAACTATATGGTCAGTTGTGAATAAATCAACATCACTCTAAAGAACCTACAGCCACTGAATGTGGTTCAAGGACGTCTTGGAGATCAGATTAATTCCCGCCAGGACATTGGTGATTTGGTTGATGCGCCATCTGTGGATGCCCAGCACCCGAGAGGCCCATGTTAGGTTGACCACGCCGTCCGGAGACCGAGCCAGAAGGTCCAGGAAGCGTTTGGTGGTCGGTTTCAGAAACGTGTAGCCAGTAGCCAGTTTAGGGACTAAAACAAATACTTTTATTCAGCAAGAATGCATTAAATTAATAAAAAAATGACACTAAAGACATTTATAATGTTACAAAAGATTCTATTTCAAATAAAAGCTGTTCTTTATGGAAACTTGTTTCCTCTATGAAATAAAAAAGGTAATTGCGCATTTTTATTTCACAATTCTGACTTTTTTTTCTTCAGAATTACGTGACAAAGTCAGAAGTGCAAGTTATAAAGTCAGAATTGTGTGATATAAACTTGCAATTGAAAGAAAAGTTTGTATCTCGCAATTCTGACTTTATATCACACAATTCCAACTTTATATCATGCAGTTGACTTTTTTCTTAGAACTGTGAGATATAAAGTCACAATTGCATGTTATAAAGTCAGAATTGCAAGATATAAGCTCACAATTCTGAGAAAGACAGAACTGTGAGATTTAAACTCACAATTCTGACTTTATAAGACGCAATTGTGACTTTATATCTCACAGTTCTAAGAAAAAAGTCAGAATCTCGTGATAAAAACTCGCAATTTTTGATGTGCGATAAAAAATTTGTAATTCTGACTATATCTCGCAATTCTGACTTTATTACTTTATAACAAGTTTAAATCTCGCAATTCTGAGAAAAGTCAATTGTGAGATGCAAACTCGCAATTGCATGAAAAAAAATGTGAGATAAAAAGTCGCAATTTACTTTTTCTATTTTTTTATTTAGTGGCATAAACAAGCTTCCATAATCCTCTTTGGAACTTTCCATTTATTAAAGAATCCTGAAAAAAGCAGCACAACTGTTTTTAACACTGATAATCATAAATGTTTCTTGATCATCAAATCATCATATTAGAATGATTTCTGAAGGATCATGTGACACTGAAGACTGTAGTAATGATGCTGGAAATTCAGCTTTGATCACAGGAATAAATTACACTTTACAACATATTCACATAGAAAACAGCTGTTTTAAACTGTAATAATATTTCACAATATTACTGTTTTCCTGTATAAATAAATGCAGCCTTGATGAGAAGAGACTTCAAGAACATTCTTTGAAATCTTACTAACCCCAAATGTTTGAATGCTAGCGTATCTATTTATATTCAGCAGTCTTTCATTCGTACCTCTGGGTGGTGCGGGTGTAGCAGATTGGGAGGTGAGACAGTACTGGTGATCACTCTCTAAACCTTCCTCCTCTTTATCTAAAAAACACAAAGAAAGCAACATCTTAAAATCGATCCAACAATGCATGTGTCATAAAACCATAATGCTACTTTAATAACATAACACCTTTAACTGCATGCCAGTAATCTGCCTTTGAGATTACTGCATGCCATTGAGAATACTGAGTTGTAACTTATGCTGAAGGTCATCATGAACCGCTCCTTCTGGAATGTGAACCTACAACATTTGGGTTACCAGGTCAGATCTTTAACCACTGAGCCACATTATGGAATGGAGTTTCCAGAGGTGAAAATTTCAAAGTGGGATGTTCAAAATCTGAGGTAGAACCCCAAAGGCAATAGTTCACATGCAAGTGACATGGACTAAGAGGCTGAAGCTGTACCGGCAGTCTGCCCCGAGTGGGTCTCCCTGTGGTTGGGCATCCTGTGCTGGCAGTGGCGGTGTGATGTGGGGAGGCAAACAGCAAGGTGTCCCCTGCAGCAGTGCCTTGACTGAACATACGGGTGAGACTCCTAAACCACAGCCAGGCCAGAATGTAGGTCAACTTTAGTTCTGTGACCAAAGTGGAATTAAACAAGTTAAAATCAGTGCTTGATCAGTGTAAATGGAAAAAAAATCGGTAAATGGAAAGTCTCCATAGTGCCTTTTGTGCATTTGCAGTTTTTTTTTTTTTTACTTGTTACTTTGCACTTTTTTAGGAAATATTTACCATTTATTCAAGTTTTTTATTTAGGATATTACATTTTTTGACCCTTCATTTCCATGATCTAGAATTAAATGGTTGTTGTCATTTGAAAGTGCGTAGGCCTGCTTCCACCCCGTCGGCGTGCAGCCCAATTTTTGTGATGGCACGGACAGTGTGTGTACTGTAGCCTACAACAGCCCATGTGAGACTGAATGGAGTGCTTGAAAACAAAAGTCAACTAGATAGTGTGCAGTGCACACGCCGAACGCGTCTTTCTGCAGCCAAATACTTTCAAAGGCGCGTCTGTGCGCTAGACAGAACCCGTGTACAGTGCGTCCTTCATATCGCCGAAAAGTCTTTAGTTTTACCATATTTATATACGTTGTACCGAGTCTTTCGGAAAAAAGCCGAGCTCCTGGAGGCGTGTCTGCTGTCAGTGCCGTGGGCGGAGCTAAAGAGTCACGAGCACGTGCAGCTTTTGTAGAGATGTTCTGCTAGCTGCGACATCATTATAAATACAAAGGGAACAAAAACGTTTGTGTTGTTTACATTATATGCACTTACGCACCGATTGCCAACAAAACACAGACATCTGATGCAGCTTTACTCACCACCACCGATCTGCAAATCCAGCGCCGAACTGGGACTTGTTTACAAAGTATTCATCACCGAAATCCCGGGAACAAACAAACATACGTGCGCAACTCCGTTACTGCCCCAGAAAAACAAACTTCATCCAACGCTGGGTTCTTTGGGATGCTCAAAAAAGTAATCTTTCCCTCACAACCAAAAACACACTCCTTCATGACAGGAGCTGCGTCTCATTTCGGAGGCTGCGTCCTCCGGAGGTCGCATTTGATGGCTGCGTACGTCATCAAGGGCCATACTCGAAAAAACTCTCTGAAACCATGTTTAGCATGAGAATGCAACTCTTTAACAGCATAAGTCAGAATGCATGAAATAGCATTACACCTCCCTTTAAGAAGCTGAATAAATGGACCATAAAATGGTCCATGCCATGTCTTAGCGATGATCTATTCACTGTTCTGTCATTTTTAAAGTGGGTTTCTGATGCAGTAATGTAAGTCATATTTTGCACATTTTAAGATACTGCACAAGATGTGAATGAATGTAACTCGAACAATCAATCAACAAAATAAAATGCATGGAAACATATTTAGAGAAGAAACTTCTCGTAGTTATATACTTTAGGAATTAAAAAAAAAAAGTCTGTGACAGAATAATTCATTCATAACTGGAATAATGTTCAGACTCATCCCATCTGAAATGATGCTATGATCATTCTGAAATTCCAAATCCAGAGTCGAATCGGTCGAATTCAAACCTGGACTGTGTTGAAAAGCCGTTTTTTTACATTTTTAAAATAGATCCGCAATGCAAAAAGTCTTAATGATGGAGGATCGCATATATACTGTCGTGCTGTTGTTGTCCTTCCTAGAAATGTTTTTACCATGCATCCATTACCCTCCCCCACCCGCTCCCATTGTTACATAATAACACCATATTAGTTCGTCAAAACAGATCAGTGTTTTGAAAATGTTCACCAATTTTGTGAAAAACTGCACCACAGCGAGTAACAAATAAAAAACACCCACATTTCAAAACGAGCTGACAGTGCATGCACCTAATATTCTCATACTGTGATATAAATGTCATACAATGAAATAAAATCAGAATTGAATAAGTACCTGCTCTGTTCTTTTTAATGCATCGGTCGAACCAGTTCACCAAATCGGACTGAATCGTTCGAAACAGTTCGCATCTCCAGTAAGCAAACACTAATCTGTTTGACGTGCCCGACACTCCCTCTGACTCAAAATAAAGCAACATCCCGGAGTTATTCAGTTACTCCAACAGTACACTGACTTTACCTGCTGTGAAGAGAGAACTGATGACGATGAGCACGAGCAGCAGAGCAGCTGATATGAGTGAGTGAGCATGCGCGGCGTACACAAACGAACGTACACGGCCTGTCACTGTTCTCGTTCTCGAGTCAAGAAACGGTTGTAACGTTTTTGATGTCACAGGTCCGATTTGAGAACTGATGAGCTGATGCTTTTCAAGAGAACGTAAAGCATGTTAGTCAAATTTTGTTGAACATCGGAAAGTGTGATAATATAAAACATACTGGAAATATATTTCCTTAATTCAAAATGCAAAAAGCTTATTGTGCTACATGCAACATGAACATAAATATTTTGTACACAGGTCAAACTAATGTTGAGAAATAGTTCTAATTTTTTTTTTCTATATTAATGTTATTTAAAAAGCATTACAGTAAAAGTTTTGCAGTTGTGCTTTCATGTAAATTTTTTTTAAAGATGGGAAACAATTAATTGTTTGTAAAACTATCAAACTAAACATTTATTGGTTTCATAAATAATCCATGAACAGCTTATTTAATTTCTAAACAAGGTGATATAAAGATAAAAAAACGATGTAATCAAACTACAGCGAGCAAACAAGGGACTCCTTTTGAATCGCTCTGGCGGTTCTCGAATCTCAATCTTGTTCTCGAGTAGAATGGGTTGCAACGTTTTTCGGATCACCAGTACACAACCGAGAACCGCTTCTTTCGGACGTGTCCGATTTGAGAACCGATGAGCTGATGATACTGCGCATGCGTGATTCAGCGTGTGATCTGAAGCTACCGAACAGATGCTATGAGAGACCAATCTGGCAAATATGACGATATCATTACGTCATCGTGAATGACGTCATTACTTTGGGGCGTAAAAGAACCGGTGAACTGTTTTTTTTCAACTGGTTTATTGAAATGAACTGTCCGAAAGAACCGGTTTGCAGAAAAGAACCGAACATCCCATCACTATTCTGCATTTTATTCAGCTGCTGCTAAAGCGAATAGCGTTTTGGACTTTCTGCGAGAGAGCGCCCTCTGGCTTCCAGTATGAATGAAACATATATTACACGAGAGTGAGCGCTCCATAATGTTTAGATCGCCTCATTTTAGTTAAGAATAAAACGACAAGTAATGCATAGACTATCTTGTCTCTTTGAATTTAAATCAATATTTATTCATTTATTTATTGGCCTCTATGTGAACACACTTGCCCGAAAAAAGTGCGGGGGACGAATTTACGTTTTAATAAAAGTGTGGGGGACACGTCCCCCGCGTATTCAACACTTCAGGTGTTCACACCATGCCAGAATTGCCATAATTACAAGATTTCAACTTGTAATTAAAGCTGCAAGCAGCGATGAAAGAGCCCTCGCACCCGGGCTCACCGCCACCCGTTGACCTTAGGAAAACAGTGAACAGTAGGCGACATGCATGTAAGCGAGTAAATGGCAAAGTCATTTCAGAGTGCCACACTTCCTGCTGCCAACAGGTGGCGCTTTGACTGTAACTGAATATTGCCATGTAGATGTCTTCAGGCCAGGACTGTTATCAAACATGTGAAGTTTGGAGCAGATCAAACATTGTATGCCTGAGTTACAACAACTTCCTATTTTGTGGCGTTAATTGCATTCATTAACACTTAGCCAAGTGTATAATTTAACGTGTTTCTAGCTTGTTTAGCACTTTGGCATATTGAAATGTGTTTCTGGGAGTGAGTTGCAGTGTAAAACATGTAATTTCCTGTTACCCACAGGTGGTGCTATGACTAACTGAATATTGCCATGTAGATGTCTTCTGGCCAGGACTCTAATAAAACATGTGAAGTTTGGGGAAGATCGGACATTGTATACCTGAGTTACAACAACTTCCTGTTTCATGGCGAAACATCAAACTTTGTCAGGCCGGCACAGACACACCCTTCATCGAAAACTCTAGATCTTCACAATTTAACGTCTCAAAGGTCTTCAGATTAGACTGACCAAATATGATGTTGATCTGATTAAAGCTCTAGGAGGAGTTCATTAAAGTACAACGTCTGGAAATGGCAAAAACTGCAAAAATTTTGCAAAGAAAATTCAAAATATCTCAATTCCTGTTAAGTTTAGAGGCCTTTTTGTATAGGTATTGGGCTGTTACCTCTGTCTACAGTTCATACTTGTACGTGAAATGTAGCACGAAGGGCGCTTGATTGAAATTTTGTAGGTGGCGCTATCGAGCCATTTTGCCACACCTCATTCTGAAACCCATATCAGATGTAAATTTTCACAACTTCTGATGCGTGTGCAAAGTTTCATGAGTTTTCGAGCATGTTTAGGCCCTCAAAAATGTGATTCATTTCGGAGAAGAAGAATAATTGGCCGAGCAATTACAATAGGGTCCTCACACCATCGGTGCTCGGGCCCTAAAAAGCATTCATGTCCTCATCCACATGCTTTTTCTAAGCCGTTTTCCCAGGCTTTTGCACACCTTATCTGATCGCTTCTCAAGACGACCACTGACAATCACATGAGCAGATGACATGCAGCTCCTTCATAAATGCGATCTAGTCTCTATTTAAACGCGCACACACCACTGGTACATTGATACATGATCATGGAACACTTGGAAATTTAACTTGGAATTTTAAAATTGTGATTTCCATCCATGAAAATAAATAAATTAAAAACTTCAAAAAAAAATTAGATCTTTCAGAATCTGCAAAATATCAATAATTAAAATAAATAAATAAGAGAGATCAAAAAAAAATTTTTTATTTCCCACTGCAACAAAAATGTTTTATTATAAGAGATGTTTACATATAGTCCACAATATATAATAATATCTGCATTTACACAAATGAAGCAGTTCAAAAGTTTACGTACACTTAACTGATTCTCAGTACTGTGTGTCATTATGATTTTTTATGACAAGTCCCAAGTTTGTCCTTTCCAGCATATTCTGCATATTTTAACCCTTTTCAGCAGTGAGTATGATTTTTAAGATCCATATTTTCACACTGATGACAACTGGGGGGTAAATGTTTTTATTTTGTCTTCTGGAAAATATTTTATGTAGCTTTTGTACTAAAACTTGCCTAGAGAATTTAATTGAGCACACATTCATTTTTTTTATTTCAAATTAAAATGTCAGAGATAATGACCCTCTTTGGAAAATTGTTAGAGTTGGTAGGGTCCACTTAAGTGCAACAGTCCCGCAGCTTCCACAAGTATGTTATTCAGTTTTCGTTCTTTGCACATTTGCCTTTGCAGCTGGGGGAGACTTATCTCAAAAACACATGCATAAACCTTCATAGTCCAGCTATATTTTCGATGGGAACTGTGTAGTTCCCATTGAACTGACATTTTTTTTTTCTTTTCCCAAATGTTCCCCACATTTAATGGAATGAACACTGTTTCAGTTCAGCGATTCTCCGTCGTAACTGCCTTCGCCTGCTTTTCAGCCAAATCCTCTCCTGGGCTTTCTGTTTCAGGCAGCGTACGCACATATTCCGCGGCCTTGGTCAAGATCACAAATCACTGTTAGTTCAGTGTCACTGTCTTCACCCATGTGTGCGGTCGGCTTTCATCAAAATTTCAACACTGATCCAGCACACTCTTTAAACACTGAAATGTCAATCTCAACCAAAATGATGCTTTGGACCAAAAATCTACATCGTATCAATGTCACCATGCTATCTGGGTACTTAAGAACACATAGCGTATAGAAAATAAATTGTAAAAAGAAATGTATTTTGTTCAAACATGTTTATTCATGAAACTTACACAACTTAAAGTGCACAACAGAGGAAAAAAAACATGAAAAATCAATACAAGTATAAAAATGTCAACTTTCTATTAGAGTTTTAACAAAATTAGTTTGTCTTTGAGCATTTTGACACTCTGACCTCTGCAACTTTTGGTTGCCTGATATAAACATGAATACCTATGACAGGTACACGATTAATAAAGTGCAACAAATAAGACTTGAATAATGACAAATACAGATCATTAACAACAAAAGAAGAAATGACAAACGTAGATTGAAAACATGAACAAAAAATGACAATAGCATCTGTATGTACAGAATAAGAATATGATGACTATGGTTACAGTGACACCAAAAAATGAGATCCTAAAAATTCAAATTCTAAAAAAGAAAGTCAAGTCAAGTCACCTTTATTTATAAAGCGCTTTTTACAGTGCAGATTGTGTCAAAGCAGCTTTACAGTGATAACTGGCAAATAATTTTGGCTGCACAGCAGCTCTAGAAGAAAATGGTGTCATTGTCCAGCTAAAGTAAATTCAGTATTGATTTAGTAAAAATCAATAGTTATTCGTTTAGTTAATTTATCTATATATCAGCTCTGGAGAAAACAGTCATGTCATCGTCCAGCTCAGCTCAGTTCGCATACAAAAGGTGTCAATGCAGGCAGATCAAAAACATTGTTGAATATCAAATGTCAAGTGTCCCCAACTAAGCAAGCCAAAGGCGACAGCGGAAAGGAACCCAAACTCCAACAGGTGACAAAAATGGAGAAAAAAAACCTTGGGAGAAACCAGGCTCAGTCGGGGGGCCAGTTCTCCTCTGGCCAACAGCGAACAGTGCATGATTACGATTCAGGCAGCATTACAGGTCATAAGTCCGATTGGGATAGCAAAAGTCAAAATATTTAATCCAGCTCCATCTAGTTGAAGACTGGATTTATCACGCCGGTATGGGATGGTTTGTTGGATGTGAAATGCACATAGCTTTCATGTTCAACATCTGACATACAAAATGGAATTATGGAAGGGAGCCTGGAGTCAGTTGTCCGTGTGGTTGTTGGTGAGGAACGAGCTGTCTCTCTCTTTACTGTCAAACAGCTGCGACTCTTCTCACTGTCAGAGATCAAGAGACAGTGTAAGCATATACTGATATAGAAAGAAATATGAGTAAGAGAAGAATAAGATGAATTGAACACACAAACTACATGAAGTCCTCAACAAACAAAGCAAATTAACTGATGTCATGAAATCACGAGTCGGATGAGTTTTGTTTTAATTTAAATACCTTCGTCGTGTTGATGTGAATATGTCTTGCAAGCTTGATCCAGCGTGTGCCCCCCTCTGTCAAATTTCCCCATGGTCCTGCTGGAAGAAGAAGGTTTTAGGGGAAGTGTAATTTTGTGGACTGAAGTTTTGAGCACTTGGAGAGCATAAACACATCCAACACTAGACAATGAACCAAATAAACTGATATACGGAGAGAAGCAATGAACAGGTTCATTACTGTGTACTGTGCATCATGGCACATACTGTCTCCAGTTGTTAAAAGGTGGGACGAACGCTAAAACTTCTTCTTCTTCTTCTGAGTGAGCTGCTGATGTTTGGTTATTTGTAGCTGCAACGAAGAAGAAATCGCAGATTAGACTCAGACTGTCTGTGTGAATCGAATGATTAGTGGAGCATATAAAACAGTTGGTTGAACTTATCTTGGCTGGAGAAGTCAGTGATCTTTCTCTCTCCAGGACAAACAGATGATGGGCAGCAGGGGTTTCTGTCACAGCAGACTGTAATAAAGACACGTTACTGATGTGACTCTGTTTGTGAGTGTGTGAGAGTGTGCCATTTTGACAGAACTCGTGTTTATGCAAACATTCAACATAAAATGAAAATTATATTATATTATGCATAAAGGTTTGTATCATTACCTGGTGCACTTCCACTATGAATATTGAAAGAAAAAAAATATCTGTATTGGTGGTCTTTTTTTACTTTTTTGTGGCTAAAGAGAAAAAAGTAGGCAAGGAGAAGAGATATGTGGCTTGGAAATTAGCCCGCTCACATATCTTTGAGTAACCTACTAAAAAAAAAGGGGAGCCGTTCAGGGCAACTTGGAGAGCAAGAGAGGTGGTGTTTTGTGGCTGAAAAGTAGGCACAAAAATAATGTGGCTTGGAAGTAGCCCGCTCACATTTATTTTTGTAACCCACAGAGCCGCAGGGGAGCTGTTCAAGGCTACTTGGAGTATTTCTTGAGTATTAGGGAAGCCTGTGGGACGTTAGACGTCCATCCTTGTTTCTCCACCCAGGCCTCCACTTGTGACTCAGACAGCTGACACCGACCGAAATATTCTATAAAGACAAATCACGAGAAGCATTAGCCATTGTGGTTACATGTTCTATGAGATTTCACTATTTGTGCAGCCCTGACATTACATATATGACTGTCACAGAACACGTATGTGGCTCCTCACCAAGGACACGCTGTTCACGCAGCTTGAGCTGCTCGCTGCGCCAGCGGTCGTAGCAGTGCCTCTCGTGTTCAGCGCACAGTTCGTGTCTGCGTGCCCTTTTCGGAGGAGGCCCGTCAAGAGTCACTGGGCAGGACTGAACCAGCAAGTCAAACGCCGTCTGTTCATCCATCCTTTTCTCTTGGCCAGAAGCCCCACTAGACGCACCTCTATAAGATCAAAGAATAAAAAGCAAAGAAAGTGCTAATTAATGAAGGCTTTGAGTAGCAACATCACAATAATCTCATTCGTTAGATTTCAGATTGCATACCGTGTTTTTGCAGTGAGCTCATCGACCACAACCTTGGCCAGGAATGCATCTGCCGGAGTTTTCATCCGATAATACTGGGAAAACTGGAGGTGCGTTCATTACAACCAGGCCCTTCTTCTGCATCTCCTCTAACAACCTAAGGAAATAAAATACATAACAGTGAATACACACACACACACACACACACACTCTCTCTGAGTATTGCACTGCAACAGGACATGACAAAGGAGCAAAGCATAAAATTTACACACCTGGCAAGAGGATCAGCAGTTGCCAAGATGTCTCGAATACGCTGGTAATCCCAGAAACGTCCCTTGTGGGTAAATTCAGACATCTCTTTCTTGGCTTCAATCACAGTGGCCTTTATCTCTGCCTCTGTGCGGTCGCGCATGCACGCCGTCCTGAGGTGCCCAGGAAGGGAGCGTGGAGCCTTCTTGCAGTGAGGGCAGAGAAAGTAGATCCTGCTGTGGAAAGAGCTGTGCGAACAATAAGAAGACCAACAGTGGTTTAATAATGCATATAGATGTGCTAAATAACAAGTAACTCTTCAAAAACAACCACAAAAATATAAATAAAACACAAAAGTTGTAGTGCCAAGATGCAAATGTGTATGTTTGTAGATCTGCACATCCTGTGTGGCCTGAAAGCTTTGTGTCACCGACTCAACTATCCCCAAAATAACATTACTGAATTTTCACACACTTAGTTTAACAGTAAGATCTTTTAACAAATAAAAACAAGGCAGCTACACAATGTGTGTGTGTGTGTGTGTGTGTGTGTGTGTGCGTACCATGAAAGGGTGCTAAATAATGCAGTTTTTATTTTTTTACGCTGGTGTGCGTTTGTGTGTTGTACAGTCAAATATGTATGTGCGCGCATGGGTGGGCGTGGGGATATGGGTGAATAGAAAACTGATTGGCTACTTTAGATTCATCACTTTTTCCACACATGAACAATGACATTACAGATAGTTCATGTTTAAAAACAGGCTGAAAATGACTAAACGCTCTCTAAAACACCTAAATTCAATTGAAACATTTGCAAAAGGCCTAAAACTACTGAGTAGGGATGGAGAAATGAAGCCTCTCAAATCTTTGAAGCTTTTCTTTAAATGTTTCGTCGAAAACAATGATATCTTGTGGCAGGTAAAATTTACAGCAGCCATAAACCTGACTGCGCAGCTCCGTTGTTTTATCCATTAAGCACAAATAAAAGCCAGATGACGCTAAATGTGTTTTCTGATAATATAATTCACATATTAAATTGTGGCAATAAGTTAAATGGATCAACAAAAACAATAATTATAATAATGCTAATAATATCTACTGAGTTGTTTGAGGCAAGTAAATTGTGATGTTATTTTATTGTTTTTATACTGGTTATATGACAGAACATATGATAATATAATATAGGCTACAGGCTTATATATTTAAAATGGTAAGTACTTTCTATCTATTATCTGACTACACCGCATAGAATGCTTTACTTATTTATTTATTTTTTTTCTTGTTTCCAGTCCAAGAATCTAAAAAAATATTAAACAAAGAAGCATTTACTAGATAATTAAAAATTATTGTGTTGTTTTCTGAAGAAAAAAACAATCAAAATTAAGTGAGTTTTTGCTTGAAACAAGCTAAATTATCTGGACTGGAAACAAGAAAAAAGAAAAACTGCAATCTGATGTGCTTGTGTAGATAGGCTAGATGCTTTGTGAATTTTTTTTATTTTTTTTTTTTTATTTCTGAGCGGCTTTGTCCCGAAATGTGCGTATTGTTCTCAAAGAAACATGCTTTCAGAAGCCATTTCAAATGCTGAATATCCAAAACAAGCTGTTACTGGTCACAAAGAACAGATAATTCTCCAGATGATACTGAAAACAACTCTTGTAAGTCTTCACAGTCACAAGCAATAGACTGATTTCCAGATAAAACTGAAAAATAGCTGTTGGTAACTTTTCACAATGATGTCCAGATGAAGCGGTAGAACAACTGTAGCTTCCAGCAGACAGGCACTACAAAAATGTACGTTTTGTGTCTTTGAAAGTTACCTATGCATCGTCAGTTTATGAATAAATATCGATCGATCAGAACCTCTTTGTCTTACAATTGGAAAAGGTCTTTTTTCAGCTTTACTGCAAGCAGATCAGGCCTAAGAACATTTATCTGTGTTCTCCATGCCACGTCGGGTATTTCATAATAATATATTGTATTTATAATGCAATGCTAATCGGAATAGCTTTTCTCATTGTGCAGAATGGTATTTAAAACACTTGACTTGTGATATAAAGTAATTATTTATTTATATATTTTATTTTCAGTGTAATCTTTTAATCCCGTATGCACCTGCCAGGTTGCCACCTAGCTGTTATTACGAATAATTTTTAAATATAAAGCTCATGGAAATGTTTCTTTTTTCATTGCATTGATACAGTTTCAAAGATGGTGAAGTGAGAAGTTTGATGAAAGAAATGAGGGATTTAATCTGCTTGAATACAACATCGTCAGTAATTATAATAGAGACAAAAGAAAAGAATAATTTGAGCCATAATCAGGTCGGAGAGGTGTGAATGTGTGCAGGGGACTGAAACTGAACGGGGAAGTTTGCACCACATAACAAAAGAATGAATACACTGAATGGGTGCGTACAAGATGGCAATAAGTCATGCTATAATCAGTTAGCATTTTAGAGTCTTTTCAAAGTAAAACCACATGACTTGATCTTGAAAACATCATAATTAAACTTCTCATCTGCAGATTTGAAATATAACATGGTCAGACATGTGGCTTTAGCTGCAATGCATTTCTAGATTGCTACAAGACCAACTTCAATTTTATTTTCATAAAGATATTTCATAAAAAATAAATTTCGAATAACTTTACAAAACTTTGAAGCTATTTGTAACTATTTTTTTTTTTTCATTATGACAATTAATTATGACTTTACAATAAACTGCATAGTGTCTGCTTTCAAATGAGAGCATACTTATAGTGCAAAGGGTTCATGAACTGTATCTGTTTTAGTTTGGGTATGTCATTTCTTGGGATTTATTCCAGGGGGGAGGAGTCAACATCAGTCAACATCACAACAACAACAGTTGCGGTGAAAAAAAGAATAGAAATGCCGGGAAAAGGGTTAAAAAAAATTCACGTTCTCATTAATACATCTTTATTATATGATTTAATATATGGTGGTAATATTTATACTGATTAACTGATTACACGGTGGAAAACTGAACTTTCTGAATAAAAGAATGAAACTTTTCCTTATAAAATGTTTGTTGTCAGTGGAGTCAGTTTGTGCTGCATCACACTAAGTAAATAAGTCTGATTACACATTGGCAAAGCTTTCCAAATAAAGAAACATGTCATGTGACACTGAAGACTGGAGTAATGATGCTGAACAACAGAAATAAATTGTATATTAAAGTAGCCTATATTAAAAATAGAAAACCATTATTTTAAATGGTGATTATATTTCACAATACAAAAGCATCTTTTGTGAGCTGTAATGTGTGACTCCATTAACACTCGATGTACTGTCGTTTACACATTAGAGATGAAACTGATAATGACTGCATCATCTATTCAACAGCATTAAATGCACTCTTCGTCTTTTCTTTTGTAGATATGCTTAAAATTTCACTCTTTACCTCTTACAGAGAAGGTTCTGTGGAAGTTGTCGGAGGCATAAGGACCCCACCAGACAGTTCAGCGGACAGACGTGGTCATTTCACCAAGATCACTCTTCTTTGGGCGGCGTCGCGGCTGAAGACATGGAGAGAGCCAGAGATGTAGAACGAAGCAGCTCCAAACCACATTGTCTCTTGTCTTGCTTAGACTAAACCACTATCTTCGGCCCATAAAAATAAAGATTCCAAATGAAAAATTTATTAAGAATGAGAATCTAGAAGGAGTGATTCGTTATTATTGTACAAAAGTGTGAAAACAACATCCATCTTATTAATTCATCAAACTTTTAAATCAAGGTTATTTTTTAAGGTATTTATTGACTTGATTTCACAGAGATGAAATGGTGAGCAGAAGAGACTTCTTTCAAAAATCTTAATACAACTTTACAAAGTTGTCCTGGTTGTATAGACATAGTTAAAAAAAACCCCTCATATATATTAATGTCTTGGCTGTATTGGTCTTACATAACTAGAACAGTCATATATGAACTGTTTTTAACATTTATAGCAATGTTAAAAAAAAAAAAAACTGTTGTGTAGATTTTTTTTCAGGATTCTTTGACTAATAGAATGTTTGGATCCTGGGCCACCTAACATTGGAATCACGGAAGCATCATCACATATGGTTTTTGAATTGAATTCAAAACATCTCTCTGCAGTCTGAAAATGAACACATTAACAATGGAAATAGAGAAAGCTGTTTATATACATTGATTTTTAACAACTTTTAAACAAGTATAGGAAATTAATAATGACTACAGAATATACATATGGCTGTTCTAGTTATGTAATAGAACAATACAGTCAAGACATCCATATATATGTTTTTTTTATAACTATGTCCATTTCTTCTGATTTGCTACTGAAAAAAAAAATATTTATATAAATGTTAAAAACAGATTTTTTTTTTTCAAAGAATCCCGAAAAAAAAAAAAAAAAAAAAAAAAACAATTCTACACAACTGTTTTTAACATTTATAGTTTATACAGTTGTGTAGATTTTTTTTTTTTTCAGGATTCTTTGACCAACAGAACATTCAAAAGAACAGCATTTATTTGTAATGTAAAAACCTTAATACAACTTTACAAAGTTGTCCTGGGTGTATGGACATAGTTAAAAAAACAAAAAAACTCATATATATGAATGTCTTGACTGTATTGGTCTTGCATAACTAGAACAGTCATATATCAAAACATTTATAAAAATGTAGATTTTAAAAACTGTAGATTTTTTTTTTTATTTCACAATATTGTTGTTTTTTTTCCCCTGTCATGTCTTTATTACTTTGCAATCTAACGATTATTTTTCTTAAATGAGACCGATGATGTATGCGGCCTTCGAAGGGTGCATCCCCTGAATTGAGACGCAGCCACTGTTGAAAAAGCTCTCTCGAACGAAGCGTGTTGATGGGCGTGCTCTTGCTCTCGCTCTGGGTGATGGTATTTTACACCTCACAATGAATATCAGTCAATTTTATTACGGTTACTTTTCTTAAATAAGACATCCTTGATGACGTACGCAGCCATCAAATGCGACCTCCGGAGGACGCAGCCTCCGAAATGAGACGCAGCTCCTGTCATGAAGGAGTGTGTTTTTGGTTGTGAGGGAAAGATTACTTTTTTGAGCATCCCAAAGAACCCAGCGTTGGATGAAGTTTGTTTTTCTGGGGCAGTAACGGAGTTGCGCACGTATGTTTGTTTGTTCCCGGGATTTCGGTGATGAATACTTTGTAAACAAGTCCCAGTTCGGCGCTGGATTTGCAGATCGGTGGTGGTGAGTAAAGCTGCATCAGATGTCTGTGTTTTGTTGGCAATCGGTGCGTAAGTGCATATAATGTAAACAACACAAACGTTTTTGTTCCCTTTGTATTTATAATGATGTCGCAGCTAGCAGAACATCTCTACAAAAGCTGCACGTGCTCGTGACTCTTTAGCTCCGCCCACGGCACTGACAGCAGACACGCCTCCAGGAGCTCGGCTTTTTTCCGAAAGACTCGGTACAACGTATATAAATATGGTAAAACTAAAGACTTTTCGGCGATATGAAGGATGCACTGTACACGGGTTCTGTCTAGCGCACAGACGCGACTTTGAAAGTATTCAACAGCATTAAATGCACTCTTTACCTCTTACAGAGAAGATTCTGTGGAAGTTGTCGGAGGCACAAGGACCCCACCAGACAGTTCAGCGGACAGATGTGGTAATTTCACCAAGATCACTCTTCTTTGGGCGGCGTCACGGCTGAAGACATGGAGAGAGCCAGAGAACGAAGTAGAGTCTCGAAGCTTCAGATATTCCTCTTTAAAATAAAAACAGTATCAGCTGTTTGTATAAAAGTGACCCACATTTGGATTTACCACTGAAAATGTGTACATTCAACCAATTTACTGATGGGACCGCATTAAGATCTCCATATCTCTGAGATTGAACCATCGAGAGCCTTTAAAATGAAGATACCAAAAGAAAAGTTTGTTAAGAACCAGAATCTAAAAAGGATATCCTTCTGAGACCCAGAAAAAAAGTTTTTTTTTTTTTAATTTAGATAATAGGAATATTGATATATAATTTCTATCGCAGGGACGCGCAGAGAGATCCTCAGGGGCAGGGGCTCAAATGTGAAAAAGGGGCAAATCTTTCCGAAAGAATATGAAAATTCACTCACCCCGTCGGTAAATTTAATTGCTATAAAGTGATGCATGTGTATACATATAGTAAAATTGTGAAATATTTTTACAATTTAAAATAACTGTTTTCAATTTGGATATATTTTAAAATATAATTTATTCCTGTGATCAAAGCTGACTTTTCAGCATCATTACTCCAGTCTTCAGTGTCACATGATCCTGCAGAAATCATTCTGATATGATGATTTGCTGCTCAAGAAACATTTATTATTGTTATTATTATCGATGTTGAAAACAGTTGTGTACAATTTCTTTTCAGGATTATTGAAGAATAGAAAGTTCAAAAGAACAGCATTTATCTGAAATAGAAAGTGTTTGCAACATTATAAATGTATTTACCAAGGGTGCCAATAATTCTGACCACCACTGTATAATATATATATATATATTTATTCATTAAGCCTGCATTTATTTGATCAAAAATACAAGGGAAAAAACAGCAATATTGTTTAAAATAATGGTTTTCTATTTTAATATACTTGAAAATATCATTTATTTCTGTGATCAAAGCTGAATTTTCAGCATCATTACTCCAGTCTTCAGTGTCACATGATCCTTCAGAAACCATTCTGATATGATGATTTGATGCTCAAGAAACATTTATGATTATTATCAATGTTGAAAAAACAGTTTTTCAGGGTTATTTGATGAATAGAAAAGTTCAAAAGAACAGCATTTATCTGAAACGGAAAGCTTTTGTAACATTACTGCTACTGTTCGAAAGTTAGGGGTCAGTATTTTTTATTTTTTTTGAAAGAAATTAATACTTTTATTCATCAAGGGTGCATTAAATTGATCAAAAGTCACAGTGAAGATATGATCAAAGATGACTAAAAATAAATCTCCATTGTTTATCCTTTTGATCTTTAATTCATAAAATTAGCAAAAAACTAACCTTTCATTGAAGGAAAAAAATTGAACGTGGGGGGGAAATCACATTATGAAATAAATGTTTTTCTCCAATACATATATAATCAAGCTGTCCTTGACCTTAGTCTTGCTTGGGATCTTCCTGGCCCAACATCACAACTGAGTTCAGCCTCTCCATCAAGCTCCATGCAGAACAGTATAAATGAATTAAAAAAAATTATGAATTGTTTCAATTACTGATTATGCTACATACCAGTTTTATGGTTTCACGAATAACTGTAGCAGTCTCGGGCGAACCTCCTAGAAGTACATGGACTATTGCTTGGCTGACTCCAGCCATCCGAGGTCCACCATGTTGGAAAGAGTGTCCTATCATGCGTCCTGCAACTAGGAACAGAAATTGTGATGATGATGATGGAACAAGATGACCTGGTTCACCTTCAAAGAGACATGTCCTTGCAGTATTAAAACAATGGGCTTAAAGTAATGCCGTTCGGTGGCAGAGCAGTGGTGTCCAATTCAATTTGAAGAGGAGCTATGTAAAGAACTCCTTTAAAACCTTGTGTTGCTGTCTTCAAATGCTTGGCACTGTACCCATCCTTCTTATAAAAAAAAAAAAAAAAAAAATGCATTGCATCCTGTGGTGGGTGAACGCTCGACTGGCCCCTGGAGAGAGCAGTGGTTCCTCTGAGTCATCCAGCACCAGCTGCCTTATTTTAGGCAGGCAACCACCGTACTCATCAGCAGGGCAGTAAGCTGTCATTAAACAGTGCGTCTGTTTTTAGACGGAGATTATTGTATTAGTTGCCCTTGGTTTGTTAATGTTTTGTTTGATTAGAGTTTGAAGAGTTTTTTTTTTTTTTTTTTTTAAATAAATATTTTATATTAAAAAAAAAAAAAAAATTTGAAAACGCTCTGCATCTGTTTTGGAAACGCATACGATCCCAGTTAAAAGAGTTCTCCAACTCAAATCTCACATCGAGAACGTAGTTAGTGATATCAGCCGAATAAAACCGCTTCTGGTAATAGCACAGCTTTATTGCAGCAAATCCCAAATCAGCAGTAGTGTTTTTGTTTTTTTAAATAAATATTATTAAATTATAAAAAAATCCAATATAACCCTGCCTCATGTCTGAGGCTGTAACACATATGTAATAAAAATGGCACACACATTTAGGAAACTGAATAAAGAGGATATATGAAAAGGAATTGAAATAACTTTTAGTTCTCATTATGCATACAGTTATAACAGATGAATGTTGCTTTAACAATTTTCCATAAAGGTTCTCAAAACAAACATTAATTTTTTTTTTTTTTTTTTTACTTTGTGATTTAATAATTCATGCATGAAAGGGTTAAATATTAAAACAGTTCTTTTACACTGTAACAATATTTCACAATAATACTTTTTTACTGTAATTTTTAATCACTTCTTTCAAAAAGATTTTAAAAAAAAAGCTTCATTATTCCAAACTTTTGGAATTATGATTGGCTGGCCTCTTTGTATGTGAAACTAGTTGCAGTATTACAAGATTACATATGAATACTGGGGTTTACCGTAGTTGTGTGGGGTAAAGTTCCGTCCATCCAGGAGATGACAGAAGCACCGCTGAACACGCAGGACACGATCAGACTCGAGTTTTGGTCTTCACCGCGTAGAAGACGAACACCAGCAAACTGACAGCTACCAGATAGAAACAAAATCATCATTATAGCTGGACTTTCTGCACTTTATTAGTTCTTTAATATCGTGACATAATTAATGTGGTGATGAGGAGTCTCATTTGGTCTAGTTTTAGTAACATTAACCTGCAGTTTTGACTGGAGAGCAGCTTTCACTCTCTGAGCTTTGGACTCGAGACGTGGAGACCCTCCATCCCCGGCTCTCTTAAAAAGCTCCGGAAACCACATCGTTGACTCTACTGAATAAAAAATAAAAAAGGTAATTGCAACTTTTTATCTCAAAATTCCGCCTTTTTTTTCTTGCATTTGGGAGTTATAATGTCAGAATAGAGAGATATACAGCCAGAATTCAGTCTACCCAAATGAAATGCAGAAAAATAAAGTCAGCAGAACGACGCTTCTGGAAGCCAGCGGTCCACTGAACAGCTGTTTCACGGGGTCCAGTGCCTGTAAAAGAAGAAGCAAGGCCATCAAGACCTTAGTAAGGCTTTATGTTTAGCATTAATACCCTTCTAAGAAAATCTGGATAACATATCAAATGTGATCTGAACCTGTTTGACTTGACGGCTGAAGCGTTGACATCTTGAGCTGCTACTGGGTCTGTTTTTCTCTTCATCGTCTTTGGGTCTGATCACAAGACCTACTGCCTGTTAACACAAACACACACACACACACACACACAATATACAAAAAAGGAAAGAAAAAGATAAGTAGAACTTACCAGACAGCATTGTAGAGACGCTCCTCTTTCAGCTCAGTTTACCTACTGCTAAAATATTTCCTGCCATCCAGAATGTAGCTAGAGCGCTGATCATAGCTCCCCTCCGCAAACATGGTTGAAACTGGGAAAAAAGAGAGGATGACAGGAATGCATCCATGTATAATCTATCTAAACCTTCAGAATGTCTCTATGTAAAAACTCTTTCGGGATGTTGTTACCCGACTCCACTGAAGAACCGCAGGAGCCAGAAACTCTGGGCCAAACTGGCTACCCCAAACGTGCCATTCACTATCAGAGAAATGACCAGAACACTCCGCCTCCCTCTGTGACCAGCCAGATACCGCCAAACATAACCGCCCACCATCATCCCTGCCAAAGGAAATGGTAGTTATCTTACTGAGGAGCATGAGAAATGGTCAGATGACAGTAATGTGAGCAGTTTCAATCAATGACAATTTCAGACATCTGATAAGGCAAATACAATTCAAAGTGCAACCAAATAGAGAACAAACTGCATTTCTGACCTGACTTAACAGTTTATTTAATAAAAATGACAAGTTAATGTTTCATTTTCCTTGTTTGACCTGCTGTTTAAGAAACCATTTTCTCTTCTGAATCACAAATTCCCATGTTTTTATATTTGTAACATGATCATTATTGATTATTTTTAACTGATATTTAGTTAGAAAAATCAAATGATAATAACCAAGGAATATGCTGGCGGCGAGGAGCCGCATGTCTGCTGAGCTGAGATGAAGGTCGCAGCGTGCCGTTGGGCAGGAGGAACGACACGCACAGGATCTCCACCGCATCTCTGATGTTCGCAGACCCGCAGACGACCAACAGCAGCCAATGGAAGAGCCCGAACCCTGCACACAGACAGAAACATGAGAAACATACGGAACTAAATGTAGGGAAAATAATTCATTCACCTTAAAAACATAAAGGTGAAATAAACATGATTTAACTTGCTTTCTCAACAGCCTCCTCATAAGAATGTTTCTTTGTACTGGACACATGGTCATCTGATGGACACTCATATATCAGTAATATATATATATATATATATATACACACACACACACACACACACACACATCATTTTTTCTTTTATGTTAGATACGATTAATCGATTTGACAGCATTTAGATAGATAGGAGCAAAAACCCTCGTGTTCATGCTGGATCCAGATTTAAGTTTAGTCTATAAAACTGGTGAAAAAAAAGTTTTTAAATCAACTCATCTACTACACTCCACCAGGATATCAACCTCTAGAGATCTAGTCATATTCAACATACATTTTACATGATTAATAATGCATTTTGTCCATATTAGTGGACAATAGCAGGGGTTCTGTGTCTTCATGAGCCCGTCGAAGCATAACATTTCAGATCAAAGCATTTATGAGTCTAAAAATTTGACTTTTGTTCCCATGATTACATGTTTTAATATTTATACTGAATAAAAAAGTATTGGTACTAATAAAAGAAAAGAATGAAATTAAGCAATGGGTTAAGGGAGATTATTTATTATTTTAAAAAAAGAACTATATACAAAGCACAGCATAACAAAACATGAACAATAAAAGAAAGTAAACTATTGAACAAACAAGAACACACAAATCAATCAATACTAATTAACAACCAAATAACAATAAAAACTCTTAGGAAACATGGGGAAAACTAGAAATTAACAAGATTAAAAGTTACATGAAAGCATAAAACAACGTGAAACCAACTATATACACACAACAAAACCAAAGCAACAGCAACCTAAATAAAACAAACGCAGTGTGCTGCTCTTCTAGGGCTTCTCTCTCCACTGGAGAAAGAAGCCCCTCTGTACTATGGCTTTGCTAAATACCCCACGGAGCGTGAGCAGAAGCTGCCGCCTTCGCTGACTTCCTCCAGAGTGACTGTCTAAATAATGAACAAATACAAAAACACATTAACTACAAACAAAAGTTAAGAGCTCAGAAAGAAACTGCAATGAAAACTGTAAAGGTAAAGCGTGTGCTCATACCTGGTTGCCCAGAAAGCATGTCTGTCCTCTTCTGGTCATTTTTAATGACTCACCTGGCCCACTGAGATGCTGGATGGGTCAGAGGAACCACTGCTCTCTCACCCCACAGGCTCGTGCACCTCCTCTTTCTGCTGTGTCATTCTTTCTGTTTCTGTCATGCTTCTTCATTTTCATTCAGGCGCTGCTGCCTTCGCTGACTTCTGTCTAAATAATGAACAAAAACAAAAATTAACTACATACAAAAGTTAAGAACTCAAACACGACGTGTGAACGGCCCCTTAAACACGGTGCATTTCTTCAGATTAATGCAGTGTTGAAGCAAAAGTCAGTGCCGATTGTAATGAACTGCGTATGTGCGTGATAAGGCCTTTGTCACAGGTCCTAGCAGATAGATACAACTGTAAAACGCTCACTGCCATTCGCCGTGCGAGAATGACTGAAAAAAAGAATCGAAATGCGCGCATCGTATCAGATTCCCGGTTCTTTGAAATTTGGAACCGGTTCTCGATACCCAACCCTAGCCTAGACATGAAAACCAAATACAAAACTCTATTTCAATAATCAAACACTGATTTAAAAAAAAAAAAAAAAAAAAAAAAAAAAAAAAAAAATCACTAAATGACTGTAGGACCCAGACTAGGGTAAACATGACGCAGTGAATACATAGAAAAGGATTAACAATGGCAAAAATCGTTTGGGAGGAGGTCTGGAAAAGTATGGAATTTTGAAATGGAAAATGTGTAGGAACCCTGTGAACAGTAACTATTTACAGAAAGGATGAAAGTAAGTGCTTTCAAATGTGTGAAGGCATGCTCTGAAAACTGAGTTTGCCTCTCTAACAGTTGGTCAAATGAAACAAAAGCCAAAGAAAACCATATTTGTGTAGCCCCTCCAGTTCGCAGCTGCCCGCTCCAAGCGGGACACAAACCCGGGCCCGTCCGCATGGGAGGTGGGCGCTCTAACAAGGCCACAGTCTCTAGCGCCAGTCACTAGAGATCAGGAGAGTGAGGTTTACACGCACAGCTCTTAGCAGCCTACGTCTGTTAGTTTCTTAAAGCTTCACAAAATGTAGAAGACAAAAAAAGCAATTAAAGACTGAAATTGTAGTCTACAGAGAAGCTTCCTCAAAATAAGAGGGGAACTACTCATTTACATCTAAAGCACACAATCTGCAAATAAAATATCAAAAGCCTCTCTAAGCGTTTTCAACCCAAGTCGTCAAACTGACGTCATCTGGGAAGGAACGCCATTCCAGACCGGAAATAACTTTTCAGATTTTGATTAAAGATTACCACGACAAACAGTTTTTTTTTCTGTGTATTAACTTGCACGGATTAATTGTTCACCACAGGACTAGTAATATGCACTAACAAAGTAAATGGGGTCAATTTTGATTTCATGACGACTTTAAGGTATTTGAGATGCAACCCTTGGCACGTCATTAGAAGTGTGGTAAACAAATGGAAGAACCACTGATTTATTTTTCCTATAGGGTATATACAGGAATCGTGGAGTTAAATTTAATACCTTTTAAGACCTTTTTTAAGACTTTTCCCATACATTTTAACACCTCATCACCACTTCAAGTTTAACCGGTTACATCAGCGACACTTTAACTTAAATTTACTATATATTGATTGCAAGATAGCACAACTAAACAGTCTTAGTTTGTGATAACTCCTTATCAATGCAACATAATTCAGAAGGGTGGGAACAAAGTACAAGAGAATTATTTGAGTGACTAACCCAATGCAAGGTTTATTAGAAAGAGAAACCAGAAACAAGAATTAGACCAATAAACAAAACAACTGACAAAACTTACTGAAGAGGGAAAATAAAGCTCTCCAAGCATTTGCGCGATAGAGACCTGCATTTTGCATCCCATAGCGGCTTTGTGGCTAGCACTTAGCATGTGGGACTGGACAGCGTTGATCCTCATCGAGGCTACGCTAACTGCCTTCCGACACACAGAGCAGTACGCCTCACGGTTATACCCAGAGACAGCCCTCACACATGGCTCCAACTAGGGGTGCAACGGGTCAGTTTTTAATCACGGTTTTAGGGTCACTGTTACGGTACGGTTCGGTATGTGCTATGTTCAGGGAAAAAAGGACTATGGTCAAATAAAAATAAAGAAAATAAAAATCAAACTGCATTAATTAGGAAAACAGTGTGTCAATAATGCAAAATGACAGTTAAAGGCAGTTCAGCTTCAGGTTTATTTGGTAATTAACTAAAAGGGCTGCCCCATTTTTCGTTTGCTTAAGTGGTCTGTTCTGTGTCTCTCTGATATTCTTATGTAATAATTTCACTTATTCGACATTTTCTGGGATTTTTTATTACTATACAGAAACTGAATGAAGTAACGTTAGCTATTAAAACAACACTGCATAATCTTCACAAGATTAATCATTATTAATTATTAATTAAGTTACAAAAGCTATTTCATCAAGAGCAGTGAGTGATTTCCTTGTCTTCTGTTGTTTGATTAACGTTAAAAACACACAGACAACAGGAATGCAGGAATGTCTTTAAGACATAATGCACGGATCAGTACACTGACACTGAACACATGCGTTCTTTCTCGAGTGTATAAGTTCACTTAATAACCGACTATGTTTGCTAGGATACTCGCCAAGACGGGCATGTTGACAATTTGTGTGAATTTATCCATTCAAGTGCAAGACTTGAAAGAGAACTCAATGTTTGCACACTGTACACGCGCTTCCACGTGCACGCTTCGGATGAGTGCACAAATCTTCTCACAGCGCGCGTGTAAGTTCTCTTTCACGCCTTGCGCTCGAATGTTTAAATTAGCCAGGCTTAAATGAGTTTAGTTTAAAGGCAGATAGTAACGTGTTCTCTTCAGGTCTCACCTGTGCTCGCGCGCTATCAACACTCGGATGATGACGGCGGCAATGACTGCTCATATAGAGCATACAGCACTCGCACTGAACAAAGTTTAGGGGAAGCCAGAATGCGTATCCATCGACAGAAACATACATTAGCCTAACTCTGTCTGTTTTATTTATTTTCAACAAACCATATTATAGATGCGTATGCGTTGTCAGATATGAGATGAACCGAGGTGCAAGTGTGTGCCGAAACGTGTGTGGAGAACGGCACGGTTGGATTTTTTACGAGAACCGTTACACCCCTAGTTCCAACTCCTTATCCTTCAATGAAAAATGTAAAGGTAAAGCGTGTGCTCATACCTGGTTGCCCAGACAGCTGTCCTACACGTCCTACGGTGTGGAGCTGTGCCACTCAAACAGGTCACAATCTGACACAGAACACCCCTGTTCAGCTCCTCTGAGAGCGCCAGAACCGGCCTGGTCTGCTCTTCTTCAGGCAGATTGGGTGCAGCCTGGAGCACATCTACCAAATACAGGAAAAATTAGCATTTGCGTACAGTTTTGAATGCGTTTAGCAAATGCCAAAGAGCCAAATAGAAACATGACTGAACAGATATAACACGGACAATAGCTGCTGCCTCCTGGTTCGACTCTGTTCGGTCACTGAATCACAGGCTTCATGTCGCAAGTGTCGTCAGAGTTTGGCCCTGTCCAAGATGCAGCGAAGAACCATCTGTACAATGCATCACTATTGACATTTCTGGACAAGATACTGACATATCAAGGCATCACAGAGCTGTTACAGTCCCATTCTGGTTATCGACATGATCAGTGCCTTGAAGCAGCAGTGGCTGGTTCAGACGGCTCGTTCTCTCTCTCTCATGGCTCAAGAACTCCGCACACGTGGATTTCTCAGCAGTGCACTTACCTTGTGTACCCTAGCCCTCGTGATGCAAGCAGATAGACAGACCACCTCATGATCGATCGGCTTGGTGTTGTCCTCCACATGCTGTCGGACTGGCAACAAACAAGCCTGAGGCTGTAATAACTATATACAAAAAAGAATAATAAATAAATAAAATTATTGGCATAAATATAAGCCCACAAGCCTCCTGGCTCATCAGGGACAGAGCCCATAGCAGCGATGTTCAGGTACCTGGCACATCTCTGCTCCGGTCCAAGACAAATCCATCTTCCTGGCACCTGTTTTCAATTTGCAACAACAGTTTTTATTATTAAATTATTAACTGTGTTCTTCAGAGAACACGTGTGTGAACGAGAAGACGGCCACACAGCTGCTTTATGGCAGAAGTATAAATGAGTGTGAAGCTGCATTCATTACATCTACACAAACACCCACACATGAATCGAGCACGATTTACTATTTCGTTCCCTCGATTTGCTCAATCATGCGCACGATATGAAAAAATACTATAGTAATTTGTATACTACAGTGTTTTTGAACCATGGGGCTCTGTATATCTACACAAATAAAACTCAAGTTTCTGGTCTTACAGTTTTTGTAATAATCGCTAGGACAGATTTGTCAAGAATTTGGCCATGCTTTCAAAACACTAAGTTACACACAGTTTTCCTAAGAAATAACGTTAAAAAAAAAAAAAACAAACAAGACATCAGCGCGAGTAATAAAGAAAATGCGGTTCACAATCAGAAAATAACGACATAACATTGAACAACCTCTGGTGTTGTTTTATGTAAACATGTTATTTACAATGATTTTGTAAATCTGCACTTACCTTCCCTTCGTCTGATGTAAATCTCTCAGAAAATACCGGATGCTGTCAGCGCGCGCAAGATTTGAATGGAGCACGAGCGGGAATAAACGACTCGAAACAACGTCGGGCTAGAAAATAGTTGATACAAAATAGAATAAAATTTGTGGTTATGTTCTGGCAAACATGGTTTTTAAAACAACTCTACGAACTCACATTTACCATTTAGATTTTCTCTCTCCGCCTCAGAACAGAACGCTCTCTGCTGCTGCGCGAAAGCTCTCTCGAAGCGAAGGTGAAAGCGTCACAAATGGCGCGGGCGCGTTTCTACAAATAGAACGGACGCGGCCACGTTAAATGCATTCTGGGAGTTGTAGTCACAGCCTACAGTCTTTTTTTCTCAAAAAACAGCAACCGATAGAATAAAAGACTAATTATATTGACGTTCACAGCTTGTGTTTAATGTTGAAAATGATGTTAAACTAAATTAGATTTAATTTGAAAGGATAGTATGAATAGGGGTGCTCGGGGCACAAAGTAACACGGGGTTAGTTGTAACACACATGGTTTAACACTATTCACACATGCCAGCATGAAACTTAGTGTATTTACTAGTTGCCATATCAACACCACATTGAGAAAAAGTTGCGGCAAAATTAAAAAAATCTTTGGAAGATATCACTGAACATTTATTTAACCATAGCAAAATTATATTTCTTAAGTTATTTTTTCATCTCTGTTTTTTGTGTCGTATGAGACAAATCTGATATTATTTTAATCTTATATCTGTTATTTAACAGTTGAGGTAGTTCTTTAATGCTGATCTAACCTGCAGAAGACACTAGCCAGGTTTAAATCCCAGTTGAGCATGTTGTAACACTGTGTTACAATGTGCCCCTATTAGAACTATGCTATTCTATTCTATACTTTTATGAATTCTATTGATAAACCATGAGAAACAGGGCGAATAAAGACTGAGAGTCAATGTTCAGAAATTATTAATTATTATTATGTTTTGAACTATGCTGTATAGCTGTGTTTTGTGGTGTGTTTGTTGTCAAACGCAAAAATTAGTTTATTTGTAATTATTAAAAAATGCCATTTTTTTATATGAAAATTTAATAATTGTATTTACAAAATATTTTAGTTTCTTTGATTGGATCAGATAACATTTTAAGCTGTCATATGGTCATGTTACAATGTACCCCACCTATAGGGCATATTGTCACATTTCACTTCCAGACACAAACTGAGAAAGTCAAAAAGTGTTACTTCGTGCCCCGCTCTCCCCTACTGCTCATGACAAGTTTGGACTTCAGCAGGTAAGCTTATTTCTTTCTGACTCAAAGATGTCAAAGATGTCAAAGATTAGATGTCAAAGATGTTTTATTATTTCAGCTCGTTTTGGACTGTGGGTGTTTTTATATTTGTTACTCGCTGTGTGTTTTTCACACTATGATCTGTTTTGACGAACTATCATAATACGGTGTAGTCACAACAGTGCTGATCAAGCGCGGATTTTAACTCGTTTATTTCCACTTTGGCCACAAACCCCTCCGAGGGGATTTATCGCGTACAGTTTTTTATCTGCTTACACACATTTTTTAAAACTGCCTCTTTTTTTTCAAAACTTTACACACCAAGAATTGCACACACAAAATGCCTGACAAACACATCTCAAAAGCACACATTTGTCTCATGTAGCAAACACCTTTGCCATGATATTCTGTTTTTGGAGATATCACATACACACAGTTATTCAAAACCTAAAGCTCTTCTTTCATGAGCTCCTGTGTACATTTCTGTACAAGATTGAAAGTAATTGGCAGAGAGATGTTGAATAATTCACGGTAAACACGAAAGCAAACTATTTATTTTTTTACTGTACATGTATTACACAGTACGAAAGAAAAGAAAAACATCGATCGTGTGTAGTTGTTTGAAAAAGGAAGTCAAGATACTTCCTGTTAGTTTTTTGTGTGTTACATAGAGAACTGTGTGTTGTCGAAGACCGAGAATTAGTATATGGTTTTGCAGATTTGGTGTGTGGTTCTGCTGTTTGAGTGTCAAGTTTCAGAAATTGTGTGACAAGTAAGGATTTTGTGTGTAAGCAGTTGAAAAAAAACTCTAAGTACATGTTAACACTAAAAAAGCCTGCATTATTGTGCATTTACTTCAATTATAATGCGTCCATAAAACTCAGTTAGCATAAAAAGCATAAAAGCATAAAAAATGTTAATTAAAAAACGGGGACAATACATTTTTGAATGTTTTTGTTTTTTAATTGTTGTTGGTTCCTTATATTATTACATTAAAAATTATTAGGATTTAGTATATTAGTCTGTTATAACAGAAGTATGACTTTACAAAAGCACATTACAAAAATGAAACAATAGACATAAATAAAACATCTTTTAACAAATATTTTTAACATGTATTATTGGATTTAATATTTTAAGGAGTCACTAGTCTTGTTCAAGCAATGCATTCTGGTTAGAAAGTTTGTCCGACTTTGATCGGCGCTGCAGCCGCCTTACAATCACGTGTGGCGTCAAAGTACCGCGAGAGCTAAAAGAGACCAGGCGCTGCAGTTGCTCAAAATCGCCTGCGAAAGCCTTGATGATGACACATTTCATTCTCATTGGTCAGATTCTGTATTTAACCATGACTGCCATGAATGACGTTGGTTTAGCACACTGCAGAAAGCACAAAGTGCAAAGACGGCCGTCTCTGTACTCTTTCCCCGCCTGCAACCAGCAGATCTCACCAGCCGGTGGCAGGCTAGTGTAGTTCATCTCCAACAAGCTATAGTGAGAGACGTTCAGCTCTGCAGGAGCTTCACATTCATTTGTCTCTTCCTGTTTTGGTCATGTGTGTATCTGTAGCAGTTGATCAGGGCCATGGAGCCGTGTGACGGGTCGAGCTGCACATCAACCACTGATGACAGCAAAACAAACCTGATCATCACCTACCTCCCGCCGAACATATCGTATTACGACCTGAAGAGTCTGTTCGGCCGCATCGGAGCGATCGAGTCCTGCAAAATCGTGCGGGACAAAATCTCAGGTGGTTTTGTAGCAGTTTTTATGTTGGTTTGTTACGTTTTTAACGTTCACTACGGACATAACTGACTGTTTTTACATGAATACTCACCAAGACGGATATTTTGACATGTTTTTGTGTGTATTTGATTATTTAGCTGCACACCCGAAGCCTTAAGTGTACTTGTCATGGCTTCAGAGCACCAGTGCCGGAGATTACAGATTACGTTCACAGATTATTGTGCTTTTAATAAGTCTTTTTCAGCACGTCCTGCTCTATAACTTCTCTACGGCTGTTACTAACGATTACTTTAATGATCGGTTAATCGATCTATTACACTGGTCGGAAGTCGTCTGCTTCAGAGACAAAATGCGCTATTTATAGAAATGTGTCGCTTTGTAAAACCAAACACTGACAAATAAGAGAGCATGAGGCACAGTTACGACAGGACCAGAGCCCTATTCAACCCGAATTAAACAGCTGATTCAGATCAAGTAAAATTGATTGATCACAGTAACAAATCATCAGATCACCCAACCCGAGTTCAGAGACTGCAACAAAATATAAATTCGAATTGAACGGAGAGAGTCGTGAAGAGGTGGGATATGTGTAACAGTATATTGGATCTGTACAGCTCTTAAAGTGACAGCAGCCTAATTAACCTGCTGCTGTCTGTCATTAATGATCATCAAAGAACAAGAAAAAAATCACTCCCTGCTCTTGAGTGAATCCTTCAGTAGCTGCAATAAAATCAAAATACATTTAATTTATACAATAAAGACTTTACAGTGTTGGTTACTTTATTCAACTTCTGTAGTATTTCTTACCTGAATATATCCAAGCTATAAACTTTTATCCCAGTTCTTCTGTGATAATTTGAATTATTGTAACACAGAAATAATGATACTTGTCATTTAGGAATTAGATCGTTTGGGTGTTTGAATCGAGATTGCCAAATATTAATTGTAATTTTTTTTTTTTATGAGTAATTGTGCAGCTCTAAACTGTGTGTGTGTGTGTGTGTGTAGGTCAGAGTATGGGTTACGGGTTTGTGAACTATGTGGAGCCCCAAGACGCAGAAAAAGCCATCAACCTTTTAAATGGACTCAGAGTATATTCAAAAACTATCAAGGTAAGATTGTCCATCTGTCTGTCTGTCCGTCTGTCTCACACATCTGCCCTTCACAGTGAGTTTGTTTGTGTTTTCCAGGTGTCGTTTGCTCGCCCCAGCTCCGCCTCTATCCATAACGCTAACCTGTATGTCAGTGGCCTCCCGAAAACCATGACCCAGATGGAGCTGGACCAGCTCTTCTCTCCGTACGGCCGCATCATCACCTCCAGGATCCTGGTGGATCGGATCACAGGTGAGGCCGGAGCGCCGTTTGTGTTTGTGCTACTCGTTCAGACTGACAGCAAACTATTGTGAACGAGTTGCATTTGAATTTACTGACATAGACACTGAAGACAAAAACAGACATCTCCATCAATCTCCATTGAGATTCTGCTCAAATGAACGAAACGTTCAGCCAGTCTGTGTTCCTTCACGAGCCGGTTCTGCCATCGAACCTTCAGTGAAGAACTGTAATTAATCCTGAAATGATCTCGGCTGTTGTTTGCGATTGTGGTTGCAGAATAAATGCTCTAACAACCTCTGTGTGACAATACTTTCAAATAAAAATTTCCTGATAATTTACTCACCCCCATGTCATCCAAGATGTCCATGTCCTTCCTTCTTCAGTCAAAAAAATTGAGGTTTTTAATGAAAACATTCCAGGATTTTTGTCCTTATAGCGGACTTCACTGGCCTCCAAATGGTTTAAGGTCAAAATTACAGTTTCAGTGCAGCTTCAAAGGGCTTTAAACGATACCAGATGAGGAATAAGGGTCTTATCTAGAGAAACCAAAAAAAAAAAAAAAATCTAAATGTATATGCTTTATAGACACAAATGACCGCATCACAAGTGCTTCCACCAGAACGTGATTCCGTATTCTTCAAAAAGCTTACGCTAAATGTCCTACGCCTTCCCTATTCAACTTACGGAAAAAATGTTCCATAAGTTGAATAGGGAAGGCGTAGGACATTTGAAGCTGCACTGAAACTGTAATTTTGACCTTAAACTGTTTGGTGTCCATTGAAGTCCACTATAAGGAGAATAATCCTGGAATGTTTTCCTCAAAAACCTTAATTTCTTTTTGACTGAAGAAAGAAGGACATGGACATCTTGGATGACATGGGGGTGAGTAAATTATCAGGAAATATTTATTTGAAAGTGGACTAATCCTTTAACATCATTTGTAAATGTTGGAGTTAATATTAGGAATGTCACTCTTTTAGTTTTTGAGAAGTTTCTTGTTTTTCCAAACGTTCTTTTGATTTGTGCGTATGTAAAAGTGTAATAATTCTGATGAAATGTAAAACATTTCTCAATGACAGCAGTTGTGATTAATCACGATTATCAATTTTGAGCAAAATGAACATCACAGCAGTGTTTACTAGCAAAACCGTTGTTTGTATGTTTTATTTATAATGTGTGTGTGGAGCCTTTTGTGGTGTTTGGTGTCTACAAAGGCAAAACAGTAATAATTTCATATCGGTGTACCAAACCGTCTTCTGACTGGATTGTGTTTGTGGTGTTCAGGCGTGTCCAAGGGTGTGGCCTTCATCAATTTCGACCTGCACACAGAGGCTGAGGAGGCCATTAAAGGGCTGAATGCACAGAAGCCGCCGGGCTGCACTGAGCCAATCACAGTAAGGCTCTCCGGAAGTTCCAGCTGGTGTATTTTTGTATATAATCTTGATTCGAATGCAGACAAGCGCATCCTCTGGCAGCTCTTTGAGCCTTTTGGTGCTGTGATTGGCGTGAAGCTCATACGAGACTCTTGGTCAAAGAAGTGTAAAGGCTTCGGCTTTGTAACCATGAGGAACTATGAGGAGGCGCTTGTCGCCATCGCCAGTCTAAATGGCTACCGGCTCGGCAAACGAGTCTTACAAGTCTCCTTCAAGAAGTGAAGATTGATGACAAGATGACAGGAGATAGTTAATGTGTTCATTTTGTTGAATAAAGTTGAATAACAGCCACTGTAACTTGAATGTTTTTTTTTTGTTTTTTTTTTGACTCTTTTGTTTTAGATTTCTACATTTTCTGGTGTAAGTGCTTTAAAATTCATTTATAGCTTATGTTTCTTTAACATTGATTTGTGAGAGTTTCTTTTTTTTTTTTTTTTTGAGTTTATTTCTTGGTTGCAGAATCAGAATGTGCACACCTGGCAAATAAAGCACAAACACACAAGGAATTTGTTGTGGTTTTCTACAGGAGCTCTTGGTACATACATATGATATGAGAACAGAAATAAATAAATAAATAATTTAAATAGGTAAAACTAAGAAAATACTAATAAATAAGTAAAATAAAATACACACACAAGTAATTTTTACTCTCTCTCAAGTACTAAGGGTGAATACTAAAAACGGGTAATTGCTATGTTAGCTGTTTAAGCTGGAAATAGCATGGGGGAAAAAACTGTTCTTATTCCTAGATGTTCTAGTGCACAGAGATCCTGAGGGCAGAAGTGCAAACAGGTTGTGTCCAGGGTGAGAGGGGTCTGTGATGATGTTACCTGCCCATTTCTTCACTCTGGTGTTGCACAACGATTATCCTTTCAGCTGACCCAACTGTCCGTTGCAGTATTCTTATATCTGATTTACTAGCTGACCCAAACCAAACAGTTATAATATTACTTAATGTAAATTGTTTACTTATTGTAAATACTACAAAAGTTGACCACTGTGCTGTACAGAGAAAAGAATAAAATAAAAGACACAGTAATAATAAAAAGACATCACTAAATTCAAGAAACTAAGGCCTGGTTTCACAGACAGGGCTTGGCCTAAGCGAGGGTTAGGCCTTAGTTCAATTAAGGTATTTAAGTAACTTTTATAAACATTCACCAGAAAAAAAAAAAAAACGTGTACTGGTGAGCATCTTGAGACAAATCAATGACACTGATATATTTTAAGATATGTCAGTGCAAGTTACTTTCAGTTAAAACATCTCAAACATGCATTTTAGTCTTAAGCTTTGTCAGTGAAACCAGGGGCAAGAGTTATAATGAATGAAATGCAAGGGTAAGAAGATAACAGTGTTCCATAACTTAGGACCGGCCACTGCAAACGCATGGTCACCTTTCCACTTCGATCTTAATATTGGACAAGACAGAGTAATACTGTCTGAGGATCGCAAATATCTAACTGACTTATTCACGTTTAAAAGATCTGTAATGTGTTCTTGTTTACAAACTCCAGTTAAAAACCTGGCTGTGGCATTTTGGACCAATATACAATGAGTTACAATACTCCAAGCGAGATAAAAGTATGTGTGACTCTTTCAAGATCTTTAAAAGACAGGAACGTTATAACTTAAAAAAAAGTTTAAGATGAAAAAAAACATGAATTAACTACTGAATTTATATGTTGGTCAAACTTAAGGGAAGAATCAAAAAGAACTCCCAAATTTTTCACACAAATGTTTTTTTTTATTTAATACACAAATAACATTAAGAACAAATAAAGCAGTAATTGCGATCTCATTTTATCTGGCTGATGAATACACACCTCCACAGGTTCTGATTTTACTGGGTTGTTGGGAAGATCAACACTTGTTTGAGCTGAGGAAGTAATGGGGAAGGGGGGGGGGGGGGGGGGGGGGGTCGGGAAGTCCTTGATGATATTGTGCGATTCCTGGCCTCAAAACATGAATCCAGAAGTGGCTGGTGAGGGTTACTGAAAGGCCACATTGAGCAATGAGAGACTGACGCCAGTCTTCATGCTTTCCACATACCAGATGGGAGTTTTGTTTTACATTAATTTTTATTTTTTGGTGGGTTATTGTTAGAGTTACTTAGATGGGAACCATGCACAGTGACGACAAACCAGTCATTCAATGGCTGAAGAGAGTCGAACCAAGAGGCAGTAGCTAATTGTCCGTATCATGCACAATGGTGACACACCAGGGTGTGGACACTTCCATGCTTTTGAATACGCCGGGTCAGATTGTGACCTGTTTAGGTGGCACAGCCACAGCTCAGCTACACTGAGAATGTCCTTCACCTAGTCTGAGCACTCTGACTCGAGAGGAGCAGACCAGGCAGGTTCTTGTGCTTTCTGACGAGCTGAACAGGAGTATGCTGGGTCAGATTGTGACCTGTTTAGGTGGCACAGCCACAGCTCAGCTACACTGAGAATGTCCTTCGCCTAGTCTGAGCACTCTGACTCGAGAGGAGCAGACCAGGCAGGTTCTTATGCTTTCTGACGAGCTGAACAGGAGTATGCTGGGTCAGATTTTGACTTGTTTAGGTGGCACAGCCACAGCTCAGCTAGACTGAGAAAACAAATAGTTTACTCAATTGAGAGATTGTGCCTCAATAAAAGATTTTTTTACTGTACTGGCCCGTTTCTTGGATGGGAGTTCTGAGTCGTCTCGGTCATCTCTGGGCTTTGATTGAAGCTCTTGTGAGACTTTACAGCACCAGTGCCTACAGTGGAGAAATATGAAACATCTTTTATGAGAAAAAAG
Organism: Ctenopharyngodon idella; assembly: GCF_019924925.1. Classification (NCBI taxonomy): domain Eukaryota; kingdom Metazoa; phylum Chordata; class Actinopteri; order Cypriniformes; family Xenocyprididae; genus Ctenopharyngodon; species Ctenopharyngodon idella. The sequence goes on along the minus strand of NW_026138716.1, from coordinate 205,494 downwards.
TTGACTGTAATCAAAAGAGTAACATTACAGCATAATATGATGCTGCTTTATTCACAAACACAATGAATGCAATATTTGTGTAATAACTTTTTGTTATGAATGTAATTTTGTAGGGGAAAGGAAGGAAAAAATAAATAAAATAAATAAATAAATAGATGCATCGTGATTCTCTCTTCAACGATTCTGTATCAATTCTGAGAATTTCAGAATCGATTCTGAGCTTATTTTTAACCGCAGTTGCGAGATGACACTGCATGTTCTTATGGTGTGTGTCGACCGGCGTGGAGCAGAGCAAGTGTTTTCAATTCATACATATGGAATAGGAATGAACTGAATAAGCTCACTCCGCGCCAGTGGACACGCACCGCCAGAAACAACCGTATTCTGCTTGTTTCCATTTTCTCTCATACACACACACACCACTCAACCTTTTATAAAATAATTCTCCATACAGTTTGGAAAAGCTGGAGTGAATTATGCACGCCCATTGCGCAGACATTCGCATGGCTCATCATTGCACAGGATTTGCGCTGTGAGAGAAACGTGCTTGCACCTTGAGTTCTCGCCCACCAGTAGGCCTATTTTTCTTACAAATGCTCTACGAAGGCATCATTTATGTTGTTTAGAGTGCTATGGGCTTATATTTTATAAATATGAAAGTCACTGACAGAAGGCGCAAGTGGCCGTGCGCGACTCCGTTTAAGTGTCGCCTGCTTGCATCTCAAAATGCTTTTATGATGCGAAATTAACGTAAACAGTCTGTTAAATGTCTCAAGGGATTAAACAGATAGGACAAAAACATCTTATATTTCAAAAGAGATCTGTGCATTATTGTGAATGCAGCTTATTCTTCCGCTGTCTATGATATCAGTAATAATCAAACAACAGTAAAGCTGAGAAAGAGAAAAATCCCTCACAGCTTTTGAAAGGAAAACATTCAGATAGCCTACTCTTAAATACTGAAAGCACTCTTTGTTTATTGCTTGTAATGTTTTGTTGTTCCTCTTTATTATTATATAGTTGAAGCTTGTTTATAGCCTATATTTAAAAATCAAAATCAATACAAAACTAATTAATTAATAAGAAAAAAAAGTGGAACAAGAATTGTTTTGGAATCGGATTGTGACTCCCAGAATCGGAATCGGATCATGAGGTGCCTAAAGATTCCCACCCCTAGTATTTTGTGTGTGTGTGTTTTATATATATTTGAGAACCGGGATGTACAATACAATCAACACAATTAGAATATTCTGGATAAAATGAAAGGGTAAAACTATTTTCTCACATTTTCTTGTCATCAACAACATCTATTGTTAAGACATCGGCAACATAAAGAGGGGAGCAATCTCGCCCATCACCATGTTGGGACAGGTGTTCTGCAATGCCCATTTCAGTTTTAAAATCAAGTCATCTAGTATCATGGTTTCAGAGACATGACTCTCGAAAGTGTGGGAGAAACCATTTTACAAAAAAAAAAAAAAAAAAAAAAAAAATTGTAAATTGACATTTCTTCAACTTTAATCTGTCTATTTTTAATTTTTGTTTATAAAGATGCAAAACTAACTAAATAAAAATCTGAAAATAAGTCAATATTTATTTTGTGTGCATGAAATTTGTGTATTCGGTTTTAATTTAAATTTTGGTATTCAACATAGCATTTAAAAATACAACAACTGTTTTTTGCGGTTTGGATTATTCGTTTTCTCATTCGATCGAGAGAACATGTAAGCACTTGATCGCATTGAAAACGCTCGCTCGAGTTATGAATTCAGTGCAGCAGTGCAGCCCCCAAACCCCCCGTGATACCGGTATTTCAAATGTTTCACACGTCGATTAACCGATACATCACTACTGCACATGTGCATTGATGTAATGTAGAAGTTACCCAAGATGCGTGAAACAAACTGCAGTTGTTAAATAAAATGTCATAAACGACTGTTGTGTCATTATAAAATTCTCATACCACTCATCATCTGTGAAGTGGAGCAGAACTACATCCCATCAGTCCTCATGCCATACTCTCATCCACAGACACTTTATTTTGGCGGCGGGAAGGGGTGATTTTACTGTTTGATTAATATAAGCAGCACAGCACAACGGTTCATGTGCTCGTCGTCTCACAATCAGGACCTGAAATAGATAAATATTAAGGCTGCTCTTTAACCCTTTGAGCGTTACAGTCCCACATATGGGATTTTTATTTCTGTGTCCCTGGGCGTACGGTTGCCAGATTCAAACTGTGCTTTGAATCTGGCAGTTACTAATTCTAATTTTTGGAACTGTAACGCTCTACTGGGTGGTTGTTCTGCTCGCCTGATAAATAAACTACAGCTCGTACAAAATGCAGCAGCTCGAGTTCTTACTAGAACCAGGAAGTATGACCATATTAGCCCGGTTCTGTCAACACTGCATTGGCTTCCTGTTAAACATCGTATAGATTTTAAAATCTTGCTAATTACTTACAAAGCACTAAATGGTTTAGCTCCCCAGTACCTGAGCGAGCTCCTAATTCATTATAGTCCTTCACGTCTATTGTGATCTCAGAATTCAGGCCAGCTGATAATACCTAGAATATCAAAATCAACTGCAGGTGGTAGATCCTTCTCCTATTTGGCACCTAAACTCTGGAACAATCTTCCTAGCATTGTTCGGGAAGCAGACACACTCTGTCAGTTTAAATCTAGACTAAAAACACATCTTTTTAACCTGGCATACACAACACATTATCAATTTATATTTTCAAATCTGTTAAAGGATTATTAGGCTGCATAAATTAGGTCAGCCGGAACCGGGAACACTTCCTATAACACCAGATGTACTCGTTACATCAGAAGAAGAATGGCATCTACGCTAATATTAGTCTTTCTGTTTATCCCGAGGTTTACCATAGTCAACCGGATCCTGGCCGTATCCAGGTGAGATTGAGGACCTACGCCTTGAAATGACCACAATGCAGCCCTGAAGTATCAGCAGAGATTGAGTCAACTAGATCATCCACTGTGAGGGCCTCATCGACACGACAGCCACGACACAGTTCCTCAACAACCGTCCATACCGCCGTGATGAATACGATCCTCAACTGGATGGAACTGAAATAAATACTTTGAATCCATTTTAACACCTGTTTGCCACCTGATGGAGTTTGGGTTCCTTGCCACTGTCGCCTTTGGCTTGCCTAGTTGGGGACACTTGACATTTGATATTCAACAGTGCTTTGATCTGTCTGCACTGACAGCATTCTTTTAAGAGCTGCTGTGCAGCCAAATAATGTACCAGTTATCAATGTAAAGCTGCTTTGACACAATCTGCATCGTAAAAAGCGCTATATAAATAAAAGGTGACTTGACTTGACTTTTGCGCTTTGACCGTGAGACGGACGCACACAGCTCTTGTCATATATCACAGCAATGCAGTGTTTTCAGCCACATGTTTTTTTTTTTTTTTTTAAGGTTTCAGACATTTAAATATGCATAAGCACCAGTAAAAAAAAATAAATTTAGTAAAATACACACTGATGTCAGACATCAGTGGAAGCAGCAATAATTCAAATATAATTTGCCGACATTTATTTATATCAGACACATATAATGGGCTTAAGTAAATTAGGTTTACTCTAGTATTCTTCCAGTTTACCTGCCACTTACTTACATGTATTTCGGGAGAAACTAATTCACGTGCTGTAAATCCCACTGACAGGACTCTGCGAAGATGGCAGGGCCCATCTCGCGTTATAGATCAAGATAAGGATCATTTATAAAGGTTTCTAAACGACAAAACACACTCACTTACACATATTTGAGAATCGGAATATCAGATAGTTGATGACATGGTAAGCACTTTTGTGAATATTTTAAATAAAAGAGGAGAAACGAAATAAAAGCGATACATCTGTCACACTGTGTTACTGTTGCTGCGTTCAGCGTACGTGACACACATGACGCGTCACCATGGAAACAATAAGGGCAAACATTCTAAAATAACGGTCGCCTTAAAAAAAAAAAAAACTCACTCTGGGGGGTCAGTTAGAATATTTTAAACTCACGCTTGAAAGGGTTAAAACAAAGAAAAGAAGCAATGAAGGAGAATAGCACAAACAGCGGGAAACTCCGTTCAATAGTGCAGTATGCATATGTCAAAAAAAGAACAATTTGGATTAGAAGCCTGTCATAAACATGCACATCAACCCAATCACTTTATTAAGCATTCATGTACACTACTGTCAGATTCAATCAATCAGAATCAATTAATTCCGATTGAAACAAAAGGTGTGCATGTAAACAGCCATTGAGTCTCTTGTTGCAACTTACCATGATACTTTTAGTCCGTCTGAGTACAAAAATCTAATTTTCATTCTGGAGCGGTGTCCCAATCTGTAAACAAAATGTAGAAACAACATTTCACACACAATGTTACAGTTCCTTATGGGGACCAGTCTCATCCAGTTCAACACACAAGTTTGAACTCAAACACTGACTGAAAGTGTGTTGCGCGGACGTCATGAGTGTTCATTTTAAGCAACGATTAACCTGGAAAAAAAAAAATCCCTGAGAAGGATAAACCTGGCCCTAAATACTCCGCTACTACTAACCTACTGGACACATATCATTAAACTGTTTGATGAACTAATTTACACCAGATACGCACCAAAATATGCTTCACAAACACAAAAAATTTAAAGTCTACTGTCTCTCTTTGTCATGTTTTACAGGGTTTCTACAGGTTTCATCAAATCTAATTTAATGCTTTGTAATGCCTTTTTAATGCTAATTTTTAAATTTTTAATGCCATATATATGTCGCTAAATGTCGATAGATGACGTCATACAGCAATTAGAATATTCATCATGTCATTGTTGTATTCACATTCTGCCAAGTGTCAGCCCTTTACATTTGTTTGCTTCTCTGGTGCTACCCTTTTGGTCACATAATGTATTTTAATACAGCCAAATTCCCAATAAAATTGTTTAATCTATATATTTTCCTGTTTTTGTTGTCAGACAATATGAAATGGTGATTGAAACACGGCCCATTAAGACTACATACAGGGCTCGACATTAAACCTTTTCATTCACTTGTACGATTCATGTAAAATGTATGATTCATCTTTCATTTTAAATTCTTAAATTCGATCAATACATTTAATTAGAATAAGACACTAAGGGCTGTTACCAATCAAAATAAATAATTTACAAATTTACAATAAAAAAAAAAAAAATTACAACTGCATTATTTTATGTTATGGGATTGTAAGAAATGTGTTGCACTATGGTTCTGCTGTGATCTTTGTTTAAACTATTTTTGCAGATAAAATAGAACAAAAACAGTCAATGTTCCTTCTAAAATGTAAGTGACTTAATATTAACTATTTGTTAACTGAACTGTTGTATGAAATCAGTGTCACGTTTTTAATCGTGATGGTAGCTTATTTAGGAAAACAGCATTCTTGGTCGTGTGATGTTGCTTACCTGTATCAAGTTATAAAAACTTTTTGTGTGTGCTTCGCTCGTGTTTTCATTTCTCCTCGAGCCTCAACAGCGCAACCTTGTTATCGTCACTACATTATACAGGCTATTATTATCCACTATGGTCACTCTTGCGTTTTTTTTGTTTGTTTGTTTTTTTTTTTTTGGTATTGACGTTTTAATCAGGTCCTTGCCTGGCCAGGCAAGTAAAATTCTTTTCACTTGCCCCTTCAAAAAATAGCTTTCTTGAAAAAAGTTGCAAAAGGGGTCTGAAAAGTCTCTAAGTTGGCAACACTCATTCTACCTTCTGTCTCCAGGTCCCAGCCCGCCGCGGTCCAAACCGGCGTTACGGCAATTTTGCACCGGCCGAAGGCAATTACCAAACTGGTTCCGTGTGCGTATCACACCAATGTACACACCAACTTGACTTCTTACCACGTTTTCCCTCGCCACTTGAAATCAAACATAAACGCAGCACAGGATGCGTGGTAACGTTTTCTTCTCCTCTGCAGTTCTGCATCATTTATCATATCTCCCCTGTACTCAACAAAATCACCTTTGCAAAAGGAACTCTTTGCAAATAGACCACGTCCTGCAAAACACAGCAAAAAAAAAAATCTTGCAGATAAAGGATGCCAATTATACACAAAAAATCCATCAATAGTTAGTAGCTGATTTAAAATAAGCTGCAACCAGGTGCTTTATTAATGTACCCAGATGTCATTACATGCTCATAAGATTAAGGTTAGGACATGTATATGATAGTAATTATTGACTGATAAATCACACAATACACCACCTTACCTTTCTCTGCATTGATGTACTTCACGTCTAATTTGAATGTCTTGCCAGTCTTATAAACAACATGATGCATAGCATCCTTAAGAGGGCTGATTTGTGGTGGCACTGGAGAAAACTGGAGGAAAAAAAAAAATTGTGAAATAAATTACACTGCACTGTAAAACCGGATAAGTTAATATAATTAAAAAAAAAAATAGTTGAAACTGATTACATCGAAAACTGATACTAACTTAATATTACAAGTTACTGTAACATTAGTGATCAAATCATTTTACAAGGAGATTTTGGGTTCTCAGAACCAATTAAAATTAATTAATGGCTAAGATAACAACTGTCACTTTAGAAGTGCACAATATGGATATTTGGATATCACCCAGCTGTAAACATTTCCTTAAAGGAACACTTCCAAAATTCACGTCTAACAGTAACCTTAGAAATTTAAATGTTATACTAGAATACAATATAATACAAAGATTTCAAAATTGCTCAATGATTTACTACACTGCACATAATGACCTTTTTAGTAGACAAAAATCAAGAAAAGTGACAAAAATCTTGTCTTGATTACGAAGTTAATGCAGATGACCTTTGCCCTGAGATGCAAAGAGGTCATCACTGAAAACCTACCTGTTGGTGAGATCCTGGAACGCTGGCCTGCCCTTAAAATGGAGTCACATGTAAATTATTTTTCTTGAAAATGTGTTATATTTAAAGGAAATGTTCACCCAGAAATGAACATTTGCCATTAATTTACTCTCTCTCTCTCTCTCTCTCTCTGGCCTTGCAAGATGTAGGTGACGTTCTTTATTCAGTAGAACACTAAAGATGAATTTTAGCTGAACTTTGCGAGTCAAAAAGCATAAACAAGTAACACAAAATTAATGCCTGTGGCACAGAAATCTTGAGCTCCAGACTCGTGTTCCTGGTAATGTTATGTGTTAATATTAGCAATAGCAGCGTCTCACACTCATGTACAAAAACAGTTACAGACCACTGGTTATAGCCTAAATGTGGCAAGAATAAAAAGGTAAAAACATTATTTTCTCTCCATAAAAAAAAAAAATTGGAATCGGAATCGAGAATCGATAAGAACCGGATTCGATAAGCAGAATCGGAATTGGAATCGTTAAAATGATACCCAACCCTATCCGTATAATGACAGTAGATGAATCAATGTCTTCTGGAGTAAAATGGTGTAAGAACATTTTTCATAATTGTAACTGTTTTTTTTTTTTTACTTTAACACATAGAGAAGCTTGCACAAAAATGTATATCCTTGTGCACTTCACACGCGAGTTTAACAACATGCTGACATCATACTTAACATGCTTAAATTTACACCAAGCATGAACTTGACCCTCTCGTGAGCACATGATTACAGATTAAAATATTTGAATGTTCCTGACATTATTTTTCCAGAAGACATCCACATTCATCCACTGAGGTTGTTACGGATTATTGTCATTATTGCGATATGTGCTTTTTGAATTTAACTTTTTGGAACTCATTCACTTGTATTATATGGACTCACAGAGATAGTATTTTTTCTAAAAATCATCTGTTTTGTTCATTAGAAGAAATAAAGTCATATACGTGGGATGGCATGAGGTGAGTTAATACAAATTTTCATTTTTGGTAAACGATCCCTTTAACACTATTCTAACCACAAATGGTTATGGGTGATTGACTGTGTGGTTTCCCATTTCTAAATGTGTTTAATCCTCCAAATCTCTGATCAAAATAGATCTTTTCTGTGTTGACAGCAAATGTCCATCAATAGTGTATGCTGTGAGACTTACTGTGTCATTTAGTTCCGACAGCTGATGCACAGAGAAGATGTCTGATGATGTCAGCTCAAATGATCTTAAATGCTCAGTGTACCAGGGTTCGTAGTTCCTGCAAAGGAAGGAAGCAGAGTTATTCACAAGCAGTATATTTTCAATCCTGCTGAATTTTGGAAGTCCTCCTGCTTGGACTGCAGAAACAAACGTTCCATTTGCATACTCTGTGCCATCGATGGAGACTTTTGATGTACTGTATGTGTTTTGGCTGTCTGTAGTAACACTCGAGACCTGTATGTGGGGTCTGAAAAAAAAAAAAAAAAAAAAAATGGTGCATTGAGGTGATATGCCACCATGTGCTGATGACAGGGTTTTCAAGAAAGGATTTGCTAGTTCAATGTCATCCACATACAGAATCAGTGACAATTTCAGCTCTCCTGCTTCTGACAATACCTCATTTTGTTTGAAATACGTTCCGTCTTCATGAGACGTACATTCCAGGTGGCGATGGTTTGGCTTCTTGAATTCTATCAAGAAGATCTGTATTTTTAAACATTGTTTGAAGCATCTGTAGTATTGGAACATACACTGCTGTATGTCCACTGGAATCTACAGTATATTGAACTGGCAATACCGGAGGATAGTTACTCTCCACAAATCTTTTCCTTCACTTGCCATCTCTGATACCTTAAATGACTGAGAAGAGTTTCATCATTAAACGGCTGCTTCAGTCCACCTATAGGACAGATGAATGACACACATTCCATATGATTTACACTATGCACAGCTGTTTGAGTATGTAACCGGGTTAAGTGAATTTTTAAAGCATTTATTTATCGACTGAAATGTGCAGATACAGTCAGAATTGGCTGATTGAGGAAACATTGCCATGTAGGGCTGTGCGATATGACGATATATATCGTTACCACGAAATAAAATGTTTGTCGTTATACGATATAGCAAAATCTCTATATCGTAGTATGTAAATATATTGCACACTTCAGAGTGATGAAATGCATGAATGAGAATATAAAGAGCGGGACGGGCTTGATGTTAAAAGAGTTATAAGTGGAATATATCCTGAAAAGGAACTCGCTGCAGCGCTCGTGCTGACTGACACACTGCCAAAGTGCATGCATGAAACCTGCCTCTCTCAGAAGGCGATCGCGAATTAGAGACGTGCTCGATGTTCAAGTGTATTAAGCACAATAAGTAGGGGTGGGCGATATACTGGTAGACACAATTAGCTGGTAGAAATTTGTCAACTGGTAGAGATTTTGGACGATCACTAGGGCTATGACGGTCAGCATGACAACCGCGCCACCGCGGTCGTAGAGTGTCACCGGCGGTAGTGTGACGACGTGTGTATATATGTGTGTGTGTGTGTGTATGATCTGTCTGAATATTTCATTACACAGATGCACACACACACGCAGATCAGAGATCGTGCAGCGCACACAAAGAAACATTCAGGAGTCCCGTGATGAATAGAAATATATGTAGCTGAATTCACTATTTTTGAAGTAACTAAACTCAGCTTCATTGGGTCTCATTCACTAAGAAAATTTATTCTAAATTAAAGAAAAATTATAGGAACGACTGAAAGCACAAGTTTGCAAAAATTACACTGGCCGGTCTTAATAATCTCTCTCTCTATTTATTTAAGACAAAGTGTATGTTTCATAGTTATATACATTATATATATATATATATATATATATATATATTATATATTTTAGGAATGCACCAATGTATCGGCCGCCGATATTTGCTCAATTTACAACCATCGGCATATCGGCTGTAGCAGGAGAAAGGCCGATATAACTAACCGATGGTTTATTAATGAACTGCGTGAAGGCACTGAGCTGTATAATGACTGTTGCGTAATCCTAGCACTGCTGTCTGTGCTTTAATGCTAATCAAATTAAAAAAAAAAAAAGATCGCACACTATTCTTGACTAAATAATTTTTGTAACTTTCATAAGTGTAGCGGACCCCATCCGAATGATGACCAAACCTTTACTGATGTTTTATTAAGTTTATTGCATCCGTTTTCACTCTCTCTCTCTCCACTGCATTATCATCAACATACAGCGAATTACTCAAAACACTCATTACAACTAACAGCTAACAAATACATACAGATTTTATGCCTTTTTGGGGGGTGCTTAATAAACAGACAAACTTTAAATCTGCAAAATAACTCCGAAGAACTGCACGCTCTCCTTGTCAGTCTGTAGACTAGAACACCCGTCAAAATAAGAGTCCCGCCTTAGTAAAGGAGACAGATCTCATACATATTTAAACTTACAAAAAATATTAAAATGTATACAAAAACAACTTAGAAGATTAATCACAATAAAGTCTGTTACAATAAAGAAGGATTAATATGCATATAATTTATACAGTGAAGAATATGCAGTGCTATTTTACATAGGCTATGTTTACTTTATTTCTGTTCCTGAAAACTATTAAACCTACCTAAAAAGCACCATTTATTTCATATTTATCTTTGTTCCGTTGTCTTTATGTAGGCCTGCTGAATGTTAAATGGATCCAATCCATATTCATTAAAAATTATTTGATGATGCAGCAATAAACCTGCTAGTATATTTTAATGCAGGTGTTTTTGAACTTTGCTTACTTAAATAAGAGAGGAAGTGACAAATATCGGTATCGGCCAATAATTGTTTGTTAATATCAGTATCGGCCCCAAAAAAATCATATCGGTGCATCTGGTGTGTGTATATAATTACGATGAAAAAGCATATTTCATCTTAAAATTATTTATACAGTGAAAGCTGCGTTAAACTCTAGGTCGAGCTGCGAGGTTTCTTTGAGTAACAGCGAAAGCTCTCTGTAAACTGAGTCTGTATAAAAGGTGTTTTATTGTGTATGAACTGATTTTGAGGACTGCACACTTGGCATTGCCCAAACTAAAGATGTGGCAAGAGCATGTAATTTACTACCAAATTATATGTAATATATAATTAATTTAACTTACAGTCGAATGTTTTCCTTGACATCGAAGGTAAAATCGAACTCTGGCCTGCTGGCCTGTTGCACAAAGCCGGTTTCACTTTTTACCCAGGTAAGTTCAAGATTAGTTTGAGCAAACTCTGGTTTTTCGGGCTCATGAAGGTGGATTCGCTACACGGCTATTTCTTCTGAGTTGGAGATCACAAACCCAAACTCGACCAATCAGCTGTGAGTAAAGTGTATCTGATGCAATAAAGCCACTCCCCCTGCATCTCTCGCTCTCTCACGAGAAGTGAATCAAACTGACGTTCTCCTTGTTCCGTGTGATTGGCTGTTTGCCGCACGTGTCACACTTTCGGGTGCACGCGCTTTGCAAACTCTGGATTAAACTTGAGTTGACAGAGAAAGTTTATACCGAGCGTTGTGCAACAGTTGATCCTGATCTAAACCAGGTTGGATTTATCTGGATTTGTCAACTCCAAACCTACTCTGAAACTCAGTTTGTTTAACTAGCTTCATGCAACAGGGCACAGTACCCATTCTGTGATGCCAAACAACTACCCTGTGCAAAGGATCATGTGGGCCGGAAGTGTCCATTAGTTGTACCCTTCGAAATCCTTCATTCCGAAGGGCCCTTTGAAGTGTCCAGTTTTGAGCACTTCGGTTTGGAACGACCCTTCAATATGGTGGCCATGATTGTTTTCACTCCGAAGTGCCCTTCGGAGGGCGATATATCGTGTTTGGACCGCACTGAGTCTTGCGCACCAACTTCCTGACGCGTGCAAGCGCTCTTAAGTGGCCAAGACCGCAAGTGGGGGTATTTGGACAGGGCAATTAGGACGAGGCTAAGAACAAATTCATGTGTGCACGCACGTGTTGTGAATTAGGTGGACATTTTCATGAGAAGTTCGAATGTATATAAATACAAATACTCTACGCAATTATTAGTGAGTGAGATCCATTGTTTGTAAAGAGAGACTCACAGACTAAAGTAATTCACCAGCGTTGGGCTCGTTACTCAAAAAAAAAAATGTAATTTATTACTCATTACTAAAGTAATATTATTACTTCACTTTCTGGCAACAGTAATTAGTTACACTACTAGCTATATTACTTTTCCTTCACGCCCCACAGAAGTTGTAATTGTGTATCTTCCCCAGAAAATTCTTCTCAAATGTTACTAACAACATAATTCTGCCTCATCATTTGACCAAAATCCACATTGGATCACAGTCAGAAGTTATTACAAACTCTCAATGGTGATTATTGATAATGACTTTTAAGAAGAAGTGTTGTATTAATCTCATTAATTCTTGTGTGTAGCTTGAAGCTAATTGTAGCTGCAATTTTTCCTGTTACCCATATTCTCATGATGTATTTTATCAAAAGATAAAGCCACAACTCGCACAACGCTGTTCAGATCATCTTTTCTCCTGACAAAATCAAAGTAATGGCAGTATTTCCATCTCAATGTAAGCTTTTCCATATTCCAAGCTCTGGTGACTTCATGTGCCTGTGCGAGTCATGAAAATTATGAAAATAAACCTAGGAATTATTTGATTGTTGGATTTCAGTTAAGTAGGGGTAAGCTGTTTTATGGATGGTAACGGTAATATTATTAATGAAATATTATTGTAATTAGTTACACAATAGTTACTGCAAAAAGAATATTATTACTGTAACTACTTTACGTTACTGCCCAAAGTTGTCATACACGCAACTTTCATCTCTCTCTTTCAAAACGGCCATATTTGAGAAAAAAGTCGAGCCGTTTGCATCACTGGACATAGCTGTCGGTCATTTAACATTTCCACCGTAAAACAGTTTCCACATCGCTTTCTTCGCGCTCTTAGTGATGTGCCATGTGTCGTTAAAGGGTTAGTTCACAAAAAAATGAAAATAATGTCATTTATTACTCACCCTCATGTCGATCCACACCCGCAAGACCTTCGTTCATCTTCGGAACACAAATTAATATATTTTTGTTGAAATCCGATGGCTCAGTGAGGCCTGCATAGCCAGCAATGACACTTCCTCTCTCAAGATCCATTAATGTACTAAAGACATATTTAAATCAGTTCATGTGAGTACAGTGGTTCAATATTAATATTATTAATCGACGAGAATATTTTTGGTGCGTCATGCGATCATGATTCGGATCGCGTGTCAAACCGCCAAACTGCTGAAATCACGTGACTTTGGCGCTCCGAACCGCTGATTCGACACAAAAGATTCATAACGGTCCGAAGCTTCCTGAAGCAGTGTTTTGAAATCGGCCATCACTATATAAGTTGTTGTAGGCAGACAGCAAGAAGAAGAAAGGCTTCGAGATGCGTCGCCGCTGCTGATTCAAAAGAGTCGTTAGCTCTCCACTCGCTCTCGCGGTACTTTGATGTCAATTGGTGATCTTCTGCCCATCTTGACTTCTGAGAGACACTGCCACTCTGAGAGGCTCTTTTTATACCCAATCATGTTGCCAATTGACCTAATAAGTTGCAAATTGGTCCTCCAGCTGTTCCTTATATGTACATTTAACTTTTCCGGCCTCTTATTGCTACCTGTCTCAACTTTTTTGGAATGTGTAGCTCACATGAAATTCAAAATGAGCCAATATTTGGCATGACATTTCAAAATGTCTCACTTTCAACATTTGATATGTTATCTATATTCTATTGTGAATAAAATATAAGTTTATGAGATTTGTAAATTATTGCATTCCTTTTTTATTCATAATTTATACAGTGTCCCAACTTTTTTGGAATCAGGTTTGTACAGTAAACTGTTGCACGTTGTACAACCTCAATCTTGTGATTGTCAACTTTCTTTGTAGCCATTTGTTATGTGTAGCCTACTGTATTTTTGCAGAACTGAGAAATTACTGCCTAGGGATATAGTCTTGTGTCAGAAGACCAATACACTGCTATAGTACTGTATACTGTAATGAAATTTGGTCAAATGTGCAGAGAATGCTGAATTTACTGTATTGTGGCGCATACCAAGTTCATACATATTTTTCTCATGCTTTTCATCTACTGCAAGATCACTTTACAATAGTAAAATGAAAAAAAAAAATCCCTCCAAAAGGTCATTGCTGTATTTTACTGTATCTGCATCTGTAAATTTATTTTTGTATAGTGTAGTAGACATTGAGCTCCAAAATAATTCCTGAATCCCAGTAAGAGGTATTTTTGTTACAGTGTTATATGATCTCACTAGTGTTCACTGGGCAGTGCAGTAAACAACAAGTTTACTTGCAAAAAACAAGTTTTTGTTGCTCTTTAACTTGCACTAAAACATTTATACCATCGAAGTAGCCTGTGTAATATTAATAAAACCACACTCATCTCCTTTAGTAATACAAGCTCAGACTCATTTAGAATCTGTTGATGTTTTTCATATAGTGTCTTTACTTGGTGCCATGATGGATATTGAAATCTTATTTATTTTTAATTTTAAACAGTATATAGATGACTATTTTGTGGTAATGCAATGTTTGTGAACACAATTGTGTATGTCAGGCCATAAATCTCCAAAAACTATGCATGGGCGCTTGCTTTGGTGTTGCCACCCCTTTGCCACCCTATAAATAATTTTCTAGATCCGCCCCTGTTGCTATGGTAACTTACCATTCGCGGATAACTTGCTCCGGAGCAGGTTTTATTCAGAGTAAGAGATCACAAACCCAAACTCGACCAATCAGCTGTGAGTAAAGTGTATCTGATGCAATAAAGCCACTCCCCCTGTATCTCTCGCTCCAAATTAAATCAGTTTATAGTGAAAACATTTTAGAGACAAAATTGCTCAACATTTGCTGTTAATTATTCATTATATTTATATTAAATAAATTAAAATTATGAATAATTCATGATATATTCATATAATCAGGCCTATTATATTAATTGACAATATTAAACTTTGCCTTTAAATTAAAATAAATATAATACATGCATAACATATAAAGCTTTTAAACAGATTAAACTTACATGTATTCTTTTGAGCTCTTTGTGAAACTATATTAATTATGTGGTCTATTTGTTTGATTCACATGCATTGATATAGTGAGATATTTTCTTTCAGCTGCCTTCTCAAACTTTCACTGCAGCAGTGTTTATTCCTGCTTTGTAAATGCGTTTAATTTCATATTTTTCATAACGATGGATAATAAAGTATGGTGAATATTCTGTATCAAGAAGGGTGTTTGGTGAATTATAAGCAAGATGAGCATGCACAATACTGATGTCCAGCACTTGAGGAGGACAAAGATGAGAACATTTTGGCACAGAGTTTTACAAATGAGGTCTTATATTTTATGATTCTATGCACTCTATAATTTTTATGACTTTTGCAGCAGGATTCCCACTCTTTTTTCAGCGATCATTTTCCAGGACTTTTCCAGGACATTTTCAATTTTACGATATAAAAAACACACTGTCTGTACCTTGTCTTACTGAATCTGAATGGCACATTTGGCTTGTTGAATAGTACAATGAAGTGTCACAATGTTTATTGGTTGTTTAAATTGATGTATTTGTTTACTGTCAACACTTGTTCTAATGAAATAAATGGAGAAGCCCATACCAAATGGGCATTTGTTGATTTTTGGGGGTCTATTCTTGTTCTGCTATGTTAACTATGACTGGATGAACTTGCAAAAACTTAAATAATGGCAAGTTGTTGAAAAGACAATATAAATGTGACTCAACACACTTTGTTGTCCATGATGAGAATACACCTGTGTCTGTTTTACTGCCCCTCCACCCTCATGGGCCCAGTAGAGTCCCCTGGAAGAGCAAGAAAATGCACATTTCAAATGGCTGTAAATCAATGTCTGTTTATAATATCAAAGAAAAAACTGGTATGACAACTACTTATGCTATGTTTAACTAAATCATGTAGGACACATTTTTCAGTTATATACGTAAAGGTGGTATAATACCACTTTTCAGCCTGCCTCTCAAATATGTCATAAAGGTTTGCACAATGAACATGATTAGATATCCATTTGTTCATTAAAAATAGTATTTTTTGTTCATTTCAATATTAAACGTTTTAAACTACATTTCCCATAAGCCTCTGTCATTCTATCGATGAAACGCGAAAAACATGGCGCTGTTATTTGTAGTTCAATGAAGTTACACTTAGGGTTAGGGTTAGGATCTCGGTAAAAGGGTAATTTCTCACAACACAGCAACACCGCATTGTTAACTGAATGTATTACTAACGTAATAATAACAACAAACATGCTTTGCAACATTAAACATTTTTTAAAATGGGTTAACAGATTGTCCAACCACAGCATGTCCTGCGGGTGACAAGAGAAGGTCCAAGCCAATGACAACCCAGTTGAGCAGATGCGTCACACTTACTTGTCCATATATGGTCGTTTATGACAGGATCTTCCAGGTTCTTGTGGTGAATGGACAGATTATCAGTTAAAGATATTTTTGTTCCCATTAAATATAAAACTAAAATGACAGATTACATTGTGGGCTTAACCTGATGCAGAAATAGATTTGTTAATATGTATGCCTCCAACTTTTGCATATGCCAGCCCATGTTCTAAGCATTAGACAAGCAAGTATTAACGTCTGGAGCTGCACAGCCGAATCATCAAAAGTTATGCAGGCATTGTGAAGCAAGCAAGCAAGGACAATAGCGAAAATGGGTGATGGATCGATAATAACTGTTCATGATCCAGCCACGCAGCATTATCAAACTCATTCAGAATCAAATGTAAACATCCACAAAATACATGCCATACTTATGTCGTAAATGACGTCTCACTGAAATATGTAGTAGAAAACCCATGAAAGATTTACATCTTGCTTTAACGGACATTAATATAAGACAACACTGCAAAAACATTTTACTGTAAAGCTGTTATATTCTGTTATATATTTATTGTCCTACATTCCCAATTTTTCTGATGCATGTCCTTAATTTAATTTCATATGTTGGTATTAATTCATGCTGATACTTGAACTTCAAATAATTTCAACCAAAAGTTACCTTTCTTCGTGTTCTGCCAAAAATAAAGAAGACTTGTTTGATTCTTTTTATTTGCCATTTTCTCTCAGAGGACTATGCGGCGCTGACTGCGTTATTTATTTTTTAAATTGCTGTTGCGCACAACTCCTGGAGATATTCTAGGATAGGCTGAAATCACTCACGTGGTCTGTGTGTGTGCGGGCGGAGGGAGGAAGAGAGACAGATTTCAACAATCACCAGTCAGCGACAGCTCCGAGTCCGAAGTGCTAAGATTAAACATCCAATATTTGCTTAATTCGTATAATGTTATCTTGGCAAAAGGAGGTTGCAAAAAGTATTGAATAAAAGGGTGCCAATAATTGTGGCCAACATGTTTTGGAGAAAAACATTTATTTCATAATGTGATTTATCAATATTCCTATTAATTATCTAAAGTCAAAAAAAAAAAAAAAAAGATTCTGGTTCTCAACAAACTTTTCTTTTGGTATCTTCATTTTAAAGGCTCTCGATGGTTCAATCTCAGAGATATGGAGATCTTAATGCGGTCCCATCAGTAAATTGGTTGAATGTACACATTTTCAGTGGTCAAAATCCAAATGTGGGTCACTTTTATACAAACAGCCGATGCTGTTTTTATTTTAAAGAGGAATATCTGAAGAACAAATAATGTTGAAACTAGAAATGCATCTCCTTTTTTCTATCACCTGAAATGCATAGAACACACCTGAGTGCCATAAATATTCTTTTTCTAAAGTTTCCATGCCTGTTACTCTAAAAGTATTCAAGATATCTTAATATTCTTCTCATTCTTAATAAACATTTTTTTTTTGGAATCTTTATTTTTATTTTTAAGCTGTGCTTTGTTGTATATCATTCTTTTTTTATAAACAATCTTGAGAACAAAAATCAGTTATTAACTGCAACAAGTTTAAGATAAATTTAACTGGGTTGTTGGGAACAACCACTTGTTGTTGTTGTTGGGAAGATCAACACTTGTTTTGCAAAGCAAATTATTTGTAAGAAACAACATCACTGTCTCATTAACAGATGATGCAGTGATTATCAGAGTTTCATCTCTAATGTGTAAACGACAGTACATCGAGTGTTAATGGAGTCACACATTACAGCTCACAAAAGATGCTTTTGTACTGGTGAAATATTATCACCATGTAAAACAATGGTTTTCTATTTTTACTATGGGCTACTTTAAAATACAATTTATTTCTGTTGTTCAGCATCATTACTCCAGTCGTCAGTGTCACATGACATATTTCTTTATTTGGAAAGCTTTGCCAATGTGTAATCAGACTTAATTTATCTGCATATTCTTAGCGTGATGCAGCACAAACTGACTCCACTGACAACAAGCATTTTATAAGGAAAAGGGAAAAGTTTCATTCTTTTATTCAGAAAGTTCAGTTTTCCACCGTGTAATCAGTTAATCAGTATAAATATTATCTCCATATATTAAATCATATAATAAAGATGTATTCATGAAAACGTGACATTTTTAACCTGTTAGCCAGCACATCCTCCCCCCTTTGAATAAATCCCAAGAAATGGCAGACACTATGCAGTTTATTGTAAAGTCATAATTAATTATTGTCATAATAGTTATTCAAAATTTATTTTTTATGAAATATCGTTATGAAAATAAAAGTGAAGTTGGCCTTGTAGCAATCTAGAAATGCATTGCAGCTAAAGCCACATGTCTGACCATGTTATATTTCAAATCTGCAGATGAGAAGTTTAATTATGATGTTTTCAAGATCAAGTCATGTGGTTTTACTTTGAAAAGACTCTAAAATGCTAACTGATTATAGCATGACTTATTGCCATCTTGTACGCACCCATTCAGTGTATTCATTCTTTTGTTATGTGGTGCAAACTTCCCCGTTCAGTTTCAGTCCCCTGCACACATTCACACCTCTCCGACCTGATTATGGCTCAAATTATTCTTTTCTTTTGTCTCTATTATAATTACTGACGATGTTGTATTCAAGCAGATTAAATCCCTCATTTCTTTCATCAAACTTCTCACTTCACCATCTTTGAAACTGTATCAATGCAATGAAAAAAGAAACCTTCTTTGATGTGATGTGGCATCGGATCAAAAAATCAGACCGAAAACATATTCTTTTATGCCATTATAAATACAATATATTATTATGAAATACCCGACGTGGCATGGAGAACACAGATAAATGTTCTTAGGCCTGATCTGCTTGCAGTAAAGCTGAAAAAAGACCTTTTCCAATTGTAAGACAAAGAGGTTCTGATCGATCGATATTTATTCATAAACTGACGATGCATAGTTTAACATATATCTTACAAAAATAATGCAACATTTCTTCCAGGTGAGCATTTATAAATTTGCTTTAAAACAAAACACAGTAACTTTTCTTTGCTAATATAACCTCTGACCTTAACTGGTTATTTTTGGATAACTTATTTCTCAAAATGAAGAAAACCTCTGAAGGATACACATACAAGTGACATACAGGTTTTTATATAGAACTACAAAGGAACAATTTCCTTATTTCTATTTAAAATAGAAACACATTAGTATACAGTGCTTACATTTATTAGACCCCCTGTCATAATAAAAAGAAAACACAGATATTCGACTGTCAAACACTTGTTTAAAACTAAAATCTTGGTTTCTGTGAAGGCTTGACTTGACCTCAAAGACACCATGTCAAGGACTTAGTTCAAATATATCAACATAATATCAATAGTATTATTATATGAAAGGAGGTAAAGAGTTTTTTTTTTTTTTTTTTCTTACTAAACTAAACTAAAGCAGTAGGGCGTGATGGGCCATCAACACCTGGCCATGGGCTGCAGGATGCTGATTGGTTGTTTGATCCGGGGCTGTTGGGTGCTGAGATGCGATTGGTTGTCTACCGCTTCATCTGGACATCATTGTGAAAAGTTACCAACAGCTATTTTTCAGTTTTATCTGGAAATCAGTCTATTGCTTGTGACTGTGAAGACTTACAAGAGTTGTTTTCAGTATCATCTGGAGAATTATCTGTTCTTTGTGACCAGTAACAGCTTGTTTTGGATATTCAGCATTTGAAATGGCTTCTGAAAGGTAAGTACTTTCTATCTATTATCTGACTACACCGCATAGAATGCTTTACTTATTTATTTATTTATTTTTTTTTCTTGTTTCCAGTCCAAGAATCTAAAAAAAATATTAAACAAAGAAGCATTTACTAGATAAGTAAAAAGTATTGTGTTGTTTTCTGAAGAAAAAAACAATCAAAATTAAGTGAGTTTTTGCTTGAAACAAGCTAAATTATCTGGACTGGAAACAAGAAGAAAAAAAAACTAAAGAAAAGCATTTTTAAAGAAACACACACACACACACACACACTGTGTAGCTGTCTTGTTTTTATTTGTTAAAAGATCTTACTGTTAAACAAAATTTGTGCAAATTCAGTAATGTCATTTTGGGGATAGTTGAGTCGGTGACACAAAGCTTTCAGGCCAGAGTGAAAAGATACACATTTGCACCTTGGCACTACAATTTGTGTTTTATTTTTATATTTTTGTGATTGTTTTTGAAGAGTTGTGTCTGATGTCTACATGATGCCTACTTGTTATTTAGCACATCTATATGCATTATTAAACCACTGTTGGTCTTCTTATTGTTCGCACAGCTCTTTCCACAGCAGGATCTACTTTCTCTGCTCTCACTGCAAGAAGGCTCCACGCTCCCTTCCTGGGCACCTCAGGACGGCGTGCATGCGCGACCGCACAGAGGCAGAGATACAGGCCACTGTGATTGAAGCCAAGAAAGAGATGTCTGAATTTACCCACAAGGGACGTTTCTGGGATTACCAGCGTATTCGAGACATCTTGGCAACTGCTGATCCTCTTGCCAGGTGTGTAAATTTTTGCTCCTTTGTCATGTCCTGTTGCAGTGCAATACTCAGTGTGTGTGTGTGTGTGTGTGTGTGTGTGTGTCTTTTTTCTCTTTAGCCACAAAAAAGTAAAAAAAGACCACCAATACAGATATTTTTTTTCTTTCAATATTCATAGTGGAAGTGCACCAGGTAATGATACAAACCTTTATGCATAATATTCACTGTTATGTATTTTATTTCCTTAGGTTGTTAGAGGAGATGCAGAAGAAGGGCCTGGTTGTAATGAACATACCTCCAGTTCTCCCGGCCCCCCCGCTGCCTGCGCCCTCTCCAGCTACATCTGCTCCTCAAAGCCCTGGAGAAGGTGCGGACGAGCCAGACGAGGAGCCAGACCGCGAGCCATCGTCTGAGGAGAGCTCTGGAGAGTTCTATCAGAGGTAAAGTTTCACATCATCATTCTCAGATAACATGTGCAGCGATTGGACATGATTTCTCTTGAACATATTCACAATCATTTGAGCACCTGGTTTATTTTCTTTCAGCACTGAGGGACCGAGGTGGACCGATGAAGTCAGGGTGGAGATGTCAAAAAAGGGCCTGTACAAGAAACACTCCATCGATCACCCCCTCCTTCGGGGATTTAATCGATATTTGCGTGTTGACTTGGGCAACAAAAAGAGCAAACAAGAGGTAAGTGAAAGAAAAGATACCTTTAAGTGTCACCCACACACTCACGCTTTCACACAGAAAAATAAAGAAATAAATGTGAAGACAAATGCTCTTCTGAACTGTGTGCTGCGGTCACATGTTAACCTGTGTTATATTCAGCCCTGCAGATTTTAATGTGAAATGTATACTTACAGGTGGAAGAAGTCTCCAGGTTCATGTATTACGTGGACCCCAGTGAGCCGAACCTGAATTTTGTGCGGGAGGTGGAGAAAGTGCGAGAGTACTTCAATACACTGACCCAGACAAAGCTCTCGAAGCAGACGGTGCTGAACTACTGGAAGAGTCTCAAGAGGTCAGTACTGTGTAACGTAAACATCTCATCTGAATTTCAACTAATATTTATGGGATGATTATTCGTCTTCTGACTGTAACAACCCTTCCTGTCTCTCTCTTCAAGGTTCATGAGGTACATTGTTACCAGCACCAGCATCCGTGTCAAAGATCCCAGCCTGTACAACGACTGCAAGAGCTTCACTGATCCTCTGGATGGCATACGGGCTGGGATGTCTAAGAAGGTCAACAAGGAGCAGACACAAAAAAGGTCAGTTTTTTTTTTTTTTTACTCTTTTTTTTTTTTTTTTTTATCTATTTAATGGAAAGCACAGGTGAGTTCAAGTTCAACATTACTATTTTTTTTTTTTCCCTCAGGTTCCGCGGCTACGGCAAGGAAAAATTTCCGGCTGACTGCATCACAATCTTGGATGCTGCTTATACGGATTTCCTGGCTGTCATGGGCAAACTTCAGGGTCCAGGAGCCATTTCAGGGGAGGAACTCAGCAAAAACGAACGTCTGCTTGTCCTCTATTATCTTGAGGCCATAATTATGCTTAAACTTCTACAACGCCCAGGGGTTGTTACGAATATGACCGTAAGTGTATTTTAGTAACAACAGCATCTTTTATTTTCCTTTACCCATATGCCTCCTGATCTTGTGCTTCACAGATGCGTGTACCTTTTGAGTGTTTGTGACGCCTGTCATTGAAAGCACACAACTGTCTGTTTTCAGGTTGAGGAATGGAAGGGGAGAACCCGGCATCCAAACGGAGCTTCCGTGGCGGTGAAGGAGCATAAAACGGCCGCGTCGCAAATAGCAGAAGTACCGCTGACTGATGACCAAGAACATGTGAGTTTAAGTTCAAAATTACACTCAGATTAAATGTATTGTGGATAAAGGCATGCAGGACTACAGGGCTATATGTATTAATGTGTGAGTGTTATTTATTTATTTTCCCAGTGGTTTGGCCTGTACTTCGATGAGATTCGGCCGGTGATGTTACAAGGTAATAAGTCAGTGGACAATGCAGCAGCAGAGCAGAGTTTTTTTGTTTCAAGTACTGGAAGGCCAATTTATAACCCCTGCAACGACTTGAAAAGATTCCATGCCAAGTAAGTGCCATTATACATATCTGTATCATTTTTTACAAAATCTAAAGTACACAAATTTGTTCATGGTCCCCTTGTTGTTTTGCATACTTATGTTGCTGTGTGTCCTAGATACAACATTCCCAGGGTGACCAGCAGCGACGCTCGGACAGCCTTTGAGACGGCTGCTAAAAATCTGCCGGAGGTGCAGAGGAATGCGGTGGCACGTCTCTTGGGACACACGCCGGAAACAGCAGAGAAGCATTACCGGATGAAAACTCCGGCAGATGCATTCCTGGCCAAGGTTGTGGTCGATGAGCTCACTGCAAAAACACGGTATGCAATCTGAAATCTAACGAATGAGATTATTGTGATGTTGCTACTCAAAGCCATCATTAATTAGCACTTTCTTTGCTTTTTATTCTTTGATCTTATAGAGGTGCGTCTAGTGGGGCTTCTGGCCAAGAGAAAAGGATGGATGAACAGACGGCGTTTGACTTGCTGGTTCAGTCCTGCCCAGTGACTCTTGACGGGCCTCCTCCGAAAAGGGCACGCAGACACGAACTGTGCGCTGAACACGAGAGGCACTGCTACGACCGCTGGCGCAGCGAGCAGCTCAAGCTGCGTGAACAGCGTGTCCTTGGTGAGGAGCCACATACGTGTTCTGTGACAGTCATATATGTAATGTCAGGGCTGCACAAATAGTGAAATCTCATAGAACATGTAACCACAATGGCTAATGCTTCTCGTGATTTGTCTTTATAGAATATTTCGGTCGGTGTCAGCTGTCTGAGTCACAAGTGGAGGCCTGGGTGGAGAAACAAGGATGGACGTCTAACGTCCCACAGGCTTCCCTAATACTCAAGAAATACTCCAAGTAGCCTTGAACAGCTCCCCTGCGGCTCTGTGGGTTACAAAAATAAATGTGAGCGGGCTACTTCCAAGCCACATTATTTTTGTGCCTACTTTTCAGCCACAAAACACCACCTCTCTTGCTCTCCAAGTTGCCCTGAATGACTCTGTCTCTTTTTTTAGTACTTTACTCAAAGATATGTGAGCGGGCTAATTTCCAAGCCACATATCTCTTCTCTTTGTCTACTTTTTTGTTTTCAGCCACAAAACACCACCTCTCTTGCTCTCCAAGTTGCCCTGAATGACTCTGTCTCTTTTTTTAGTACTTTACTCAAAGATATGTGAGCGGGCTAATTTCCAAGCCACATATCTCTTCTCTTTGTCTACTTTTTTGTTTTCAGCCACAAAACACCACCTCTCTTGCTCTCCAAGTTGCCCTGAATGACTCTGTCTCTTTTTTTAGTACTTTACTCAAAGATATGTGAGCGGGCTAATTTCCAAGCCACATATCTCTTCTCTTTGTCTACTTTTTTGTTTTCAGCCACAAAACACCACCTCTCTTGCTCTCCAAGTTGCCCTGAATGACTCTGTCTCTTTTTTTAGTACTTTACTCAAAGATATGTGAGCGGGCTAATTTCCAAGCCACATATCTCTTCTCCTTGCCTACTTTTTTGTTTTCAGCCACAAAAAAGTAAAAAAAGACCACCAATACAGATTTTTTTTTCTTTCAATATTCATAGGCAACTGGAAGTGCACCAGGTAATGATACAAAACCTTTATGCACACTCTCACACACTCACAAACTCACAAATGCTCCACTAATCATTCAATTCATTAAGTTGAACTACTGTGATTTTTTTCTTCATTGCAGCTACAAATAACCAAACATCAGCAGCTCACTCGAGGACCACTACATGAGGACTCCAGAGAAGAAGAAGAAGAAGACGAAGACGAAGAAGAAGGAGGAGGAGGATTTGACAGAGGAAGGCGCACGCTGGATCCATACGCTGCATCTCATTTCGGAGACTGCGTCCTACGGAGGTCGCATTTGAAGGCTGCATACGTCATCAAGGATGTCTTATTTAAGAAAAGTAAACGTAATTAAACAAACTGTTATTCCTCGTGAGACGTAAAATACTATAATTTCTTTCTTACTTTGCAATCTAACAGTTAATTTTTTTTCAAATGAGACCGCCTCGATGACATATGCAGCCTTCAAAAGTGACCTTCGGAGGACACAGCCTTCAAAACAAGACAGCTATAATCATTATATTCTTATTCTGTACATACAGATGCTATTATAATTTTTTGTTCATGTTTTCAATCTACGTTTGTCATTTCTTCTTTTGTTGTTAATGATCTGTATTTGTCATTATTCAAGTCTTATTTGTTGCACTTTATTAATCGTGTACCTGTCATAGGTATTCATGTTTATATCAGGCAACCAAAAGTTGCAGAGGTCAGAGTGTCAAAATGCTCAAAGACAAACTAATTTTGTTAAAACTCTAATAGAAAGTTGACATTTTTATACTTGTATTGATTTTTCATGTTTTTTTTCCTCTGTTGTGCACTTTAAGTTGTGTAAGTTTCATGAATAAACATGTTTGAACAAAATACATTTCTTTTTACAATTTATTTTCTATACGCTATGTGTTCTTAAGTACCCAGATAGCATGGTGACATTGATACGATGTAGATTTTTGGTCCAAAGCATCATTTTGGTTGAGACTGACATTTCAGTGTTTAAAGAGTGCGTTGGATCAGCGTTGAAATTTTGATGAAAGCCGACCGCACACATGGGTGAAGACAGTTGAAAGGTGAATTCTAGAATCCACTGCCGCGTCAATACATGTCTTTTGAGTTATTAATCATCATTTATGATGATTAAGTTCATTTCATCAACTTATGTTAAAGCATTTATTTTCCTTTTCAAACATTAGAGAATAATGATGAATATTGTCTGTGCCTCTCACTGAGAGAAAAGTACAACTTATCAGTATGTTTTGAGGAACGTTCCTGTTTACAGTTGGAGACAGGGCCAACTTCAGCCTTGAAGAAGCTGTGAATCATGTGTATCTGTGTATGTGCGCTAGTGTTCTGTGTCTAGGTCCTGTATTGGTATCAATGGACAGATGGCATTTGGCCGGAGACCTGAAGACGTCATGTCATGACCCAACAGGACATCCAGTACCTAAATCCAGGGTCCCCTTGTCAGCATCCTGACGAATGGAGATATGCTTCTGACTATCTGTCCATGTGTGGAAGATTCCTAATCTTGTCTATTTTTCTTAGCCAATCCGAATCATTTTAACCCGTGGTAATGACGTAGTTAGTGGAAATGTGAATGTACGCAGAGCGGCCTACGAACTCCATGTGAGACTTGAAGCTGGCTTCTGCTGATGAGGCTGCAAACTATTCTTCAACAAAATTTTCTTCAATTTATTTTTGACTCCTGATCTTCATTCATCATATCTGGCCTTTTGGGTCTTTAATTGTAAAATTCCCCTACACAGTGACACTGAACTAACGGTGATTTGTAGTTGATGACCACAAGATCATGCAGGTATGTTTGAAACTCTGGCCACTGATTGGTAAACGCCCATTTTGGTTTTGCATGTGCACTTCTCAGTAGTCTAACAATTCCTCCTCATTCAAGAGAAAACACAGGTGCATCTTACACAGTAGTGTTGTTTGTTAAACTACCTGACGTCTCTGGGTTTATTCCTCTGTTCTTCTATTTTGTTTTCTGTGCTTGTTATGTGCATTGGATTTATTGTTACTGAATCTAATAAGATGTATTCATTTAAAAAAAGTTTTAAGGTGTTTGAACAAATTATCCTAATTAATTATATTATTTATTATATTTTCTAAATTCTTAAAAAGTGCAGGCATCTTGCTTTACTAACATTTATTAGGAATTTTATGATTGTAGTTCCAACAACATTTCTTGAAGTGCAAGGACATGAACGTAAGCAAGAATATCATACTTTACAGCCCATGAATTGCATCTATTACTCAATGCTTGCAGAGCACCTTGACGTCTTTCCTTTAATAGGAATGAAGGCAGATGACAAATGAGACATTGGTAACTTTCAAGTCATATTAATGTATAATTTGCATGCAAAATGACTTGGAGTTGCAGTACATCACACTGGAAACAGTGTAACACATTAGCAACAGCGCTGTAATTATGAAAAATGACCTATTAATGTATTGTCAGCATACCAGGACCCTGTCAGATAAACAACAGGCAGACACATTATTGTTTGGGTTACTTAAGCAAATAAATAGACACAAACAGCATCAAAACTCTATGCCCTTACAGACCAATTTGATCATGTTTACTTATTTATTTATTTATTTATTTATTCATTTATTTATTTATTTATTTATTTATTAGGCACCATTAGCCTCGAAATGATTAACAGTTATGATGTTGTTTTGAGTGGTTGGAATCCTGAGCCATGCCCACACTGATTACAAGGTGTTTGGTTTCATATCTTTGACGTTCTATTGCGTAGGCTGTGCGTAGCCACGATTTAGCTCGTAGTCAGACCGGCTATTTGTAGCCCACCTATAGTCAATCCTGATTTATTGTATTTTTTGAACAGGAAGTGCATGAGATGATTGATATCCCATCATGTTTGCAATGTCAATGATATCTACAAGATGTAAGTGACATTTCATGACATGGTCTATCTGTAGTCACGATTTAGCTCTGAATTTGATAGGTTATGTGCAGTCTGCTTTTAGCCCACCCGGCGAAATCGAGGCAATCTATAGTCTAATTTTTACAGCTTGACTATAGCCCTGATTCAGACCAGCAATTAGTGTAGCCAAAATAGTGTTAAGCAGCCTAATTTTCGGCCACAAAGCTTGTGGGATTCATTATATATGCTACCATCAAATGCAAGTCGCCCATACATTTGAAACAGCATATTTTTGGTGTCACACAATCATACACATTCTACAATGTATGTGAAGAGTTTGGTTCCAAAACGCTATAACTCTGATTTTGATTAATTTGAGTTAAAAGCTGTTTTCTTTACCAAGAAAGTGGCAAGATGAAAACCACTATTTTCTGTTTCAAACTTTCACATAGCATCTTTTGGTTATAAAAACATTAAAAATTCAAATCTACATTTTGATTTTAAAATGTTTATTATATAATGGATTATTTTTTCCCCAAAATGCAATAAATCCATGACACGTTTTTTTTTTTTCAACAATAAAGTTGATTCACATATATGACAGCTTCTGAACTTTGCCAGTACTAATCTTATATACAGGCATTTGACTAAAAATACATTCAGTCGTCGCTCCCAAAATGAATTCAACGAGTCATCCTGTTAATGTTGTAAATTAATTATGTCTCCGTTTGTCATTACCGATTAAAGAATATCCGGCCCCACCGCACGGTTAAAATAAACACATTTGCCGAGTACATTGGTATTAAAAACGGCTTTTAAAAAACTGTTCATCTACTATTTAAGCTTATTATTATTATTCTTCCGATTCTTAGACTAAATTTCTAAATGCTACTCCTCCTAGACTGTACAAGCTACAACCACCAAACTCAGACTAAAGACTCATCAGACTCCATTAGCTGCCATTCTATGTACTATTTCTAAACCATTGAGACTCATTCAAACTCATAAACTCATTTAATCTATCTATCTATCTATCTATCTATCTATCTATCTATCTATCTATCTATCATCTGACCATTTCTATCTATCTCTCTATCTATCTGACTATTTCGATCATATCTTTCTAACTAAATCGATCTATCTATCTATCTACCATCTCATAGCAACCACCTAGAACAACCTAGCAACCGCCTAGCAACCACACAAATCACCCTGGCAACATCCTAGTAACCAGCCCGAGTGCCTTAGCAACCACATAGGAACACCCTAGCAACCACCCAGAATTCCTTAGCAACCGTATAGCAACACCTTAGCAACCACCCTGAGTACCCTAGCAACCACATAGCAACACCCTAGCAACCACCCCGAGTACCCTAGCAACCGTATAGCAACACCTTAGCAACCACCCTGAGTACCCTAGCAACCGCATAGCAACACCCTACCAACCATCCAAAATACCTTAGCAACCACATAGCAACACCCTAGCAACCACCCCTAGTACCTTAGCAACCACAAAGCAAAACCCCAGCAACCATATAAAACCCTTGCAACCACTCAGAGTACCCTGACTCTATCTATCTATCTATCTATCTATCTATCTATCTATCTATCTATCTATCTATCTATCTATCTATCTATCTGTCTGTCTGTCTGTCTGTCTTTTAAACTACTAAACTAAAACTTAAACTTTCAAACTTTCAAACTTCAAACTTTTAAAACTACTTCAAACTTTCTGGACCGGCTTTTTCAAGCCAACTTAAAGTTTGTCTAAAAACTTTTTTATTTTATTATTATTATTATTTTTTTTTTTTTTTTTTTTTACACACATTATATGACTGTCTTTAATTTTAAGTTACATAAAAATTGACAATTACAATTCTCAACCGCTAGATGGCAACTGTGGCTCTACTGAGACATGACTACTGGCAACGCGAGACTTGTTAGTTAGTAGAGATCACTGTTCCCAGATCTCGCGATGAACATTTCCACCATTTTACAACTGTCGGACAGCAAGCAAGAGCAAATGTTGAAGCAAATTCTTTCCTGCTTTTGGTCTTGTAAGTATCTGTGTTTTTCATTTTGACATGTGTTCGTTATTTATGTACATTATTTGTTATCATGTGTAGGAACCATGACATTTTAGCGGGTAACAGTGCAGACTCAGAGTAAGCCGTTTTGTGGTTAGATTAACATGCTACATGGACATGTCCTTGTGCCCTAAAACTCTTTAATTATCTAAATACAAGGGGGTAAACATGAAACCCGTGCTATCCATCGAGAAACACGGTATTGTTTACCTTGTTTATTATTACAGAAGCTCTTCGTCAGGCCAACATTGTAGCATTTCACATTACCGATCAAAAGCTTGGAGTAATGATGCTGAAAATTCAGCTTTGATCACAGGAATAAATTACAAATTGTAATGCTAGTTATTTTAAATTGTAATAATTTAAATATTACTGTTTATATTGTATTTTTGATCAAATACAAGGAATGTACCCTTGGAAAGTACAAGTGAATTCTTTCAAAAACATTAAACAAATCTTACAGGCCCAAACTTATGAACAGTAGTGTGTGTTATGCACTCATCATGTAAATCTTTGCTAGGGTTGGAATAAAGCAATTATTCTTATGTTGATTTTCTTTTATTTCTTTACTCAACAGGCTATTTTCTTACTCATAGTTTTCAGTCAGGCGACTGGAGCAGAGACCTGGAGGGCAAAACATCCATAGAACTGCAGGACAGGCCTGTCAATTGCGTCTCAAAAAAGGTAAACAAAATATTTGTGAGTAAAATGCACGTTTCTGGCACTTGTGATCCATAAACAGCACCTGCTGCAGTATTTCAATCACTAAACAGTAGAGTATTCACCTTAAGTAGCTTAAAGTAATAAAACAGTGAGATTGACAGATCAATTTCTTTATACAGTTTATCCATGATGCATACTACTGTATATACAGGCGAGCAGATGAGCCCAGAATATGAACGCCACACACTAACTGGGCAAGCAGATGAGCCTAGAACATAAATGCAATGCCTACCGACAAACTCAAACTGTGCGTTGCATTTATGTTCTAGGCTCATCTGCTTGCTCGACCTGTATATATAGTATGCATCATCAAAAAGGTGTATATTGAATTTGGCCTTGTTTTACCCTCCAGGTGGGTGTTCCTATAAAAACTAGCAATGAAGGTAAGCATACGCTATTTTAAGTATTTTCTTGTAAACAGTCAAATGGGTCTATTAATGAATCTATTAAATTTAATACAATTTAAAGATTGTTAATTGAACTCATCTGCAGGGCTCAGTAACAATAAAAAAGTAAGTAACACTTTCAGAATGTTTTCATTTGTGAGATTCACCTCAGAGCAGTGAAGCTGTAATTCCTGATGGATGGATGCAGTAGATAACATAAGTACTGTGTGAAAGTGTTGTTAGATACAAAAATCTCTCTCTCTCTCTCTCTCTCTCTCTCTCGTTTTTTTAGGCAATATCAACACCATACAACAGGCCCTGCTCTCCTCACCAAGAACAAGTAAGAAATTATCTAAAAAGATTTTTATTTATTTATTTATTTATTTATTTTTTACTGTGAACTATAACTTTGTTGTCATTTGTCTATAACAGCAGATAGTAATATTATTAAAAATATGATTCTGCATTGTATTTTCAGCACCCGAGCCATCACGGACATGGAAAGGTCTTGACACCTTGCCAAGAGCTGGATTTTTTTGGTAAGCATAAATAGATACGCAGATTTACACAATACACTATATCTGAAAAATGGTCGTAATTTACTAATACTGTATGTCATTGATCCAGAGACGCTAGGGAGGACTACAGAGCAAATATACACACATTCATTGATGACACAGCAACATTTAGATCATTTCTCTTTTAAGGTAATCTTTCTTTTGGAGTTCTTTACATAGCTCCTCTTCAAATTGAATTGGACACCACTGCTCTGCCACCGAACGGCATTACTTTAAGCCCATTGTTTTAATACTGCAAGGACATGTCTCTTTGAGGGTGAACCAGGTCATCTTGTTCCATCATCATCATCACAATTTCTGTTCCTAGTTGCAGGACGCATGATAGGACACTCTTTCCAACATGGTGGACCTCGGATGGCTGGAGTCAGCCAAGCAATAGTCCATGTACTTCTAGGAGGTTCACCCGAGACTGACTGGTATGTAGCATAATCAGTAATTGAAACAATTCATATTTTTTTTTAATTCATTTATACTGTTCTGCATGGAGCTTGATGGAGAGGCTGAACTCAGTTGTGATGTTGGGCCAGGAAGATCCCAAGCAAGACTAAGGTCAAGGACAGCTTGATATTCAGTGCAATACTATAGGTCATTGGACGCAGTTGAAACAAATACGTAAAGGACTCAAAGAAACTAGAGTGTGGCCACTGCTGATCGAAAGGAAAGATGTGGATATCTTTCCGAAAGAATATGAAAATTCACTCACCCCGTCGGTAAATTTTTAATTGCTATAAAGTGATGCATGTGTATACATATAGTAAAATTGTGAAATATTTTTACAATTTAAAATAACTGTTTTCAATTTGGATATATTTTAAAATATAATTTATTCCTGTGATCAAAGCTGACTTTTCAGCATCATTACTCCAGTCTTCAGTGTCACATGATCCTGCAGAAATCATTCTGATATGATGATTTGCTGCTCAAGAAACATTTATTATTGTTATTATTATCGATGTTGAAAACAGTTGTGTACAATTTCTTTTCAGGATTATTGAAGAATAGAAAGTTCAAAAGAACAGCATTTATCTGAAATAGAAACAACATTATAAATGTCTTTACTGTGACTTTTGATCAATTTAATGCACCCTTGATGAATAAAAGTGTTAATTTCTTTCAAAAAAAAAAAAAAAAACTCTGACCCCTAACTTTCGAACAGTAGCAGTAATGTTACAAAAGCTTTCCGTTTCAGATAAATGCTGTTCTTTTGAACTTTTCTATTCATCAAATAACCCTGAAAAAGTTGTACACAACTGTTTTTTCAACATTGATAATAATCATAAATGTTTCTTGAGCATCAAATCATCATATCAGAATGGTTTCTGAAGGATCATGTGACACTGAAGACTGGAGTAATGATGCTGAAAATTCAGCTTTGATCCCAGGAATACATAACTTTTAACTGAATATATAGTAAAGTGTAATTTTAAATTTGTAAAAATATTTCAGACTTCTTCTAAAACATGATTTAATTTAAGAATTTTGGCCACCACTATAGATAGGTAGGTGTGTGTGTGTGTGTGTGTGTGTGTGTGTAATACATATACACATCAGTTTATAGCTATAGATAGATGTTGAAACAGAAATATACTATAATTGTTTCCAGATGCTGCTTCCCTGTATCTGCTGGCAGTGTGGATTTGCATCACTTCATTGAGACCATAGTTTTTTAAAAAGTTCTTCAGTTTTTTCTTAGCCAAGAACAAAGAGTTTATTACTGGCCAAAAACAATTACCTGCAGAAATCACTTGCAGAAAGTGCGATGTTCCGGAATGCTGAGGTTTGACATGTGAGAGTATTATTTTCAATGGTGTTTAGTCTTGTGTTGCCACTTGCAGCAGTTAGCTAATGCTATTAACTGCTTTTCACAACAGTGCAGAACTTCGTGAGATTGCGCTGCAGTGATTTAAAAGGGAACTCGTTATCTCACAAATTAAAAAAAATTCTCACAATTGCGAGCTTACATAATTGTGGATTTGTGAAGATATAAAGTCAGAATTGTGATTCTGCAACTCGCAATTGTGAGGGGGGAAAAAAAGTCAGAATAGCGAGATAAAAAGATGCAATTAACTTTTTTTAAGCTTCCATAGTCATAATGTATGATTAAGAGCTCATATAAAAAAAGAATTTTATAGTTAAGTTATGGCAACAAACTGTAGCTACGCCTTTTAAAGACTTAGAGAGCAATATATTACTTTAGAGTGTGATCCTTGTATTTTATTCCTGCTATCGTAAAATTGAAAATGTCCTGGAAAATGATCGCTGAAAAAAAGAGTGGGAATCCTGTTTATGTAGGTCTGTATTTCACGTACAATTTGCTTTAATTTACAATGACTACATGTTTGATGACCTGGATTATATAATGGTGTGGTGGCAGGGATGACATCAGGAAAGACTATTTCATCACTTGTTCCTTTGAGATTTTCCTATGGGGTTTTATAATTTGAGTAAAATAAAGCCTGTGGTAAACATAACTTGATGATGCTTTTTCTTCTACAGTGTGCTTGGGGTGTGAGTGTGCCGTGTTTATTGTAGAACAAACTCTCAAAGTATTGTCACGTTATGTTCATCACAGAACTTATTTTACTCTTAAATTCAAGGAACTCATTAAACCCCATTAAGAAAATCTTGAGGGAACCAGGGGTGGGGTTTTGACATCAGACTTCCTCCACTCTATTTCTTAAATAGGAAAGAGGTAAGGCTGACTGTTAGGAAGAACAACTACTTGTATTAGGAATTCATCTACTAATTTGTTTGTTTGTTTTTGTTTTGTTTTGTCTTTATCTAGCATCCAGCTCTGACCTTGAGCACTTAGTAAAGTTGTGGCTGGGGTGGGAAGTGCCAGATGGAAAGATGGCAGTGAAAGTTGTTAATGCTGACATGCCGAAGTCCTCCACTTGCTTCAACATGCTACGCTTACCAGGTCATTACACGGATTTCAGCCATTTTAAGGACAAACTCCTTATGTGCATTGGCACTTCTGAGTTTGGTTTTGAACTTGTTTAGATCTATGAAATCCGACACAGTTGACACAAAGACACCATGTCTATAAGTTAAGTTACAGTACCATAGTTTGACCTGTTGTTTGGACTTGTTGGGACATTGATTTTGATGCAGTTAACCTATGCACATGTTCATGTAGTATTGCTGTTTTATTTTTGAGAAGGGGAAAAACCTAATGCAATATTTTATTTACAACAGACCTACACTGGTTTTAAAGCACTTTAGCTATCCATTCTTCTATGTATAAATGAAACAGTTTTTGAAAACAAAATACACATTGAATGTTATGGTTGAATTATTCATCAAATAAATTTAAATTCAATTCCAGCAGTCCAGTTAATGTGTCATTACTCAAGTGCTTGGCAAAACTACAGTGCAGCCATGTAAATGTCTATCCCATGGGATTGTGATGGTGACCTAGGATCCACTGTGCTTTGGTGTAAGTGGACCTTTTTTTCCAAATATATATTGTTTTCAGGGAGTTTCAGCATCATTTCAGCATCATTACTCCAGTCTTCAGTGTCACATGATCCTTCAGAAATCATTCTAATATGATGATTTTTGAAACAGTTGTGCTGCTTAATATTTTTTTATAACCTGTTGTGATACTTTTTTCAGGATTCTTTAATTAATAAAAAGTTAAAAATAACAGCATTTATTCAAAATAGAAATCTTTTCTAACAATATAAATCTTTTTATTCATCAAATATCACAGGTTATAAAAAATATTAAGCAGCACTACTGTTTCCAACATTAATAATATAAATCAGCATATCAGAATGATTTCTGAAGGATCATGTGCCATGGCACAGAAATGAATTATATTGTCAAGTATATTAAAATAGAAAACCATTATTTTAAACAATATTGCTGTTTTTTCCCTTGTATTT
This sequence comes from Ctenopharyngodon idella, assembly GCF_019924925.1. Taxonomy (NCBI): domain Eukaryota; kingdom Metazoa; phylum Chordata; class Actinopteri; order Cypriniformes; family Xenocyprididae; genus Ctenopharyngodon; species Ctenopharyngodon idella. The sequence continues at coordinate 170,352 of NW_026138716.1, read as the reverse complement.
TTGATCAGATAAATATGTTGTGGGCCTATCTTGTTCAGATACATGGTATCATGAATTCTATCAAATACCAACAGATAAAAAAATCAAAACATGACCGCTTCTGCTAGAAATCCAATGATGGGCCGTGGTTGGATCTTCCATCAGGACAATGATCCAAAACAAACATCAAAACCAACACAAAAATGTGTCACTGAGCACAAAATGAAGCTTCTGCCATGGCTGTCTCAATCCCCTGACCTGAACCCTATAGAAAATGAGTGGAGTGAACTGAAGAGAAGAAGCACCAACATGGAGCTGGAATCTGAAGGATCTGTAGAGATTCTGTATGAAGGAATGGTCTCTGATCTCTTGTCAGGTGTTCTCCAAACTCATCAGGCATTATAGGAGAAGACTCGGAGCTGTTATCTTGGCAAAAGGAGGTTGCAAAAAGTATTGAATAAAAGGGTGCCAATAATTGTGGCCAACATGTTTTGGAGAAAAACATTTATTTCATAATGTGATTTATCAATATTCCTATTAATTATCTAAAGTCAAAAAAAAAAAAAAAAAAGATTCTGGTTCTCAACAAACTTTTCTTTTGGTATCTTCATTTTAAAGGCTCTCGATGGTTCAATCTCAGAGATATGGCGATCTTAATGCGGTCCCATCAGTAAATTGGTTGAATGTACACATTTTCAGTGGTCAAAATCCAAATGTGGGTCACTTTTATACAAACAGCCGATGCTGTTTTTATTTTAAAGAGGAATATCTGAAGAACAAATAATGTTGAAACTAGAAATGCATCTCCTTTTTTCTATCACCTGAAATGCATAGAACACACCTGAGTGCCATAAATATTCTTTTTCTAAAGTTTCCATGCCTGTTACTCTAAAAGTATTCAAGATATCTTAATATTCTTCTCATTCTTAATAAACATTTTTTTTTTTGGAATCTTTATTTTTATTTTTAAGCTGTGCTTTGTTGTATATCATTCTTTTTTTTATAATAATTTCCCTTAACCCATTGCTTAATTTCATTCTTTTCTTTTATCAGTACCAGTACTTTTTTATTCAGTATAAATATTAAAACAATCTTGAGAACAAAAATCAGTTATTAACTGCAACAAGTTTAAGATAAATTTAACTGGGTTGTTGGGAACAACCACTTGTTGTTGTTGTTGGGAAGATCAACACTTGTTTTGCAAAGCAAATTATTTGTAAGAAACAACATCACTGTCTCATTAACAGATGATGCAGTGATTATCAGAGTTTCATCTCTAATGTGTAAACGACAGTACATCGAGTGTTAATGGAGTCACACATTACAGCTCACAAAAGATGCTTTTGTACTGGTGAAATATTATCACCATGTAAAACAATGGTTTTCTATTTTTACTATGGGCTACTTTAAAATACAATTTATTTCTGTTGTTCAGCATCATTACTCCAGTCGTCAGTGTCACATGACATATTTCTTTATTTGGAAAGCTTTGCCAATGTGTAATCAGACTTAATTTATCTGCATATTCTTAGCGTGATGCAGCACAAACTGACTCCACTGACAACAAGCATTTTATAAGGAAAAGGGAAAAGTTTCATTCTTTTATTCAGAAAGTTCAGTTTTCCACCGTGTAATCAGTTAATCAGTATAAATATTATCTCCATATATTAAATCATATAATAAAGATGTATTCATGAAAACGTGACATTTTTAACCTGTTAGCCAGCACATCCTCCCCCCTTTGAATAAATCCCAAGAAATGGCAGACACTATGCAGTTTATTGTAAAGTCATAATTAATTATTGTCATAATAGTTATTCAAAATTTATTTTTTATGAAATATCGTTATGAAAATAAAAGTGAAGTTGGCCTTGTAGCAATCTAGAAATGCATTGCAGCTAAAGCCACATGTCTGACCATGTTATATTTCAAATCTGCAGATGAGAAGTTTAATTATGATGTTTTCAAGATCAAGTCATGTGGTTTTACTTTGAAAAGACTCTAAAATGCTAACTGATTATAGCATGACTTATTGCCATCTTGTACGCACCCATTCAGTGTATTCATTCTTTTGTTATGTGGTGCAAACTTCCCCGTTCAGTTTCAGTCCCCTGCACACATTCACACCTCTCCGACCTGATTATGGCTCAAATTATTCTTTTCTTTTGTCTCTATTATAATTACTGACGATGTTGTATTCAAGCAGATTAAATCCCTCATTTCTTTCATCAAACTTCTCACTTCACCATCTTTGAAACTGTATCAATGCAATGAAAAAAGAAACCTTCTTTGATGTGATGTGGCATCGGATCAAAAAATCAGACCGAAAACATATTCTTTTATGCCATTATAAATACAATATATTATTATGAAATACCCGACGTGGCATGGAGAACACAGATAAATGTTCTTAGGCCTGATCTGCTTGCAGTAAAGCTGAAAAAAGACCTTTTCCAATTGTAAGACAAAGAGGTTCTGATCGATCGATATTTATTCATAAACTGACGATGCATAGTTTAACATATATCTTACAAAAATAATGCAACATTTCTTCCAGGTGAGCATTTATAAATTTGCTTTAAAACAAAACACAGTAACTTTTCTTTGCTAATATAACCTCTGACCTTAACTGGTTATTTTTGGATAACTTATTTCTCAAAATGAAGAAAACCTCTGAAGGATACACATACAAGTGACATACAGGTTTTTATATAGAACTACAAAGGAACAATTTCCTTATTTCTATTTAAAATAGAAACACATTAGTATACAGTGCTTACATTTATTAGACCCCCTGTCATAATAAAAAGAAAACACAGATATTCGACTGTCAAACACTTGTTTAAAACTAAAATCTTGGTTTCTGTGAAGGCTTGACTTGACCTCAAAGACACCATGTCAAGGACTTAGTTCAAATATATCAACATAATATCAATAGTATTATTATATGAAAGGAGGTAAAGAGTTTTTTTTTTTTTTTTTTTCTTACTAAACTAAACTAAAGCAGTAGGGCGTGATGGGCCATCAACACCTGGCCATGGGCTGCAGGATGCTGATTGGTTGTTTGATCCGGGGCTGTTGGGTGCTGAGATGCGATTGGTTGTCTACCGCTTCATCTGGACATCATTGTGAAAAGTTACCAACAGCTATTTTTCAGTTTTATCTGGAAATCAGTCTATTGCTTGTGACTGTGAAGACTTACAAGAGTTGTTTTCAGTATCATCTGGAGAATTATCTGTTCTTTGTGACCAGTAACAGCTTGTTTTGGATATTCAGCATTTGAAATGGCTTCTGAAAGGTAAGTACTTTCTATCTATTATCTGACTACACCGCATAGAATGCTTTACTTATTTATTTATTTTTTTTTTTTTCTTGTTTCCAGTCCAAGAATCTAAAAAAAATATTAAACAAAGAAGCATTTACTAGATAAGTAAAAAGTATTGTGTTGTTTTCTGAAGAAAAAAACAATCAAAATTAAGTGAGTTTTTGCTTGAAACAAGCTAAATTATCTGGACTGGAAACAAGAAGAAAAAAAAACTAAAGAAAAGCATTTTTAAAGAAACACACACACACACACACACACTGTGTAGCTGTCTTGTTTTTATTTGTTAAAAGATCTTACTGTTAAACAAAATTTGTGCAAATTCAGTAATGTCATTTTGGGGATAGTTGAGTCGGTGACACAAAGCTTTCAGGCCAGAGTGAAAAGATACACATTTGCACCTTGGCACTACAATTTGTGTTTTATTTTTATATTTTTGTGATTGTTTTTGAAGAGTTGTGTCTGATGTCTACATGATGCCTACTTGTTATTTAGCACATCTATATGCATTATTAAACCACTGTTGGTCTTCTTATTGTTCGCACAGCTCTTTCCACAGCAGGATCTACTTTCTCTGCTCTCACTGCAAGAAGGCTCCACGCTCCCTTCCTGGGCACCTCAGGACGGCGTGCATGCGCGACCGCACAGAGGCAGAGATACAGGCCACTGTGATTGAAGCCAAGAAAGAGATGTCTGAATTTACCCACAAGGGACGTTTCTGGGATTACCAGCGTATTCGAGACATCTTGGCAACTGCTGATCCTCTTGCCAGGTGTGTAAATTTTTGCTCCTTTGTCATGTCCTGTTGCAGTGCAATACTCAGTGTGTGTGTGTGTGTGTGTGTGTGTATTCACTGTTATGTATTTTATTTCCTTAGGTTGTTAGAGGAGATGCAGAAGAAGGGCCTGGTTGTAATGAACATACCTCCAGTTCTCCCGGCCCCCCCGCTGCCTGCGCCCTCTCCAGCTACATCTGCTCCTCAAAGCCCTGGAGAAGGTGCGGACGAGCCAGACGAGGAGCCAGACCGCGAGCCATCGTCTGAGGAGAGCTCTGGAGAGTTCTATCAGAGGTAAAGTTTCACATCATCATTCTCAGATAACATGTGCAGCGATTGGACATGATTTCTCTTGAACATATTCACAATCATTTGAGCACCTGGTTTATTTTCTTTCAGCACTGAGGGACCGAGGTGGACCGATGAAGTCAGGGTGGAGATGTCAAAAAAGGGCCTGTACAAGAAACACTCCATCGATCACCCCCTCCTTCGGGGATTTAATCGATATTTGCGTGTTGACTTGGGCAACAAAAAGAGCAAACAAGAGGTAAGTGAAAGAAAAGATACCTTTAAGTGTCACCCACACACTCACGCTTTCACACAGAAAAATAAAGAAATAAATGTGAAGACAAATGCTCTTCTGAACTGTGTGCTGCGGTCACATGTTAACCTGTGTTATATTCAGCCCTGCAGATTTTAATGTGAAATGTATACTTACAGGTGGAAGAAGTCTCCAGGTTCATGTATTACGTGGACCCCAGTGAGCCGAACCTGAATTTTGTGCGGGAGGTGGAGAAAGTGCGAGAGTACTTCAATACACTGACCCAGACAAAGCTCTCGAAGCAGACGGTGCTGAACTACTGGAAGAGTCTCAAGAGGTCAGTACTGTGTAACGTAAACATCTCATCTGAATTTCAACTAATATTTATGGGATGATTATTCGTCTTCTGACTGTAACAACCCTTCCTGTCTCTCTCTTCAAGGTTCATGAGGTACATTGTTACCAGCACCAGCATCCGTGTCAAAGATCCCAGCCTGTACAACGACTGCAAGAGCTTCACTGATCCTCTGGATGGCATACGGGCTGGGATGTCTAAGAAGGTCAACAAGGAGCAGACACAAAAAAGGTCAGTTTTTTTTTTTTTTTACTCTTTTTTTTTTTTTTTTTTATCTATTTAATGGAAAGCACAGGTGAGTTCAAGTTCAACATTACTATTTTTTTTTTTTTCCCTCAGGTTCCGCGGCTACGGCAAGGAAAAATTTCCGGCTGACTGCATCACAATCTTGGATGCTGCTTATACGGATTTCCTGGCTGTCATGGGCAAACTTCAGGGTCCAGGAGCCATTTCAGGGGAGGAACTCAGCAAAAACGAACGTCTGCTTGTCCTCTATTATCTTGAGGCCATAATTATGCTTAAACTTCTACAACGCCCAGGGGTTGTTACGAATATGACCGTAAGTGTATTTTAGTAACAACAGCATCTTTTATTTTCCTTTACCCATATGCCTCCTGATCTTGTGCTTCACAGATGCGTGTACCTTTTGAGTGTTTGTGACGCCTGTCATTGAAAGCACACAACTGTCTGTTTTCAGGTTGAGGAATGGAAGGGGAGAACCCGGCATCCAAACGGAGCTTCCGTGGCGGTGAAGGAGCATAAAACGGCCGCGTCGCAAATAGCAGAAGTACCGCTGACTGATGACCAAGAACATGTGAGTTTAAGTTCAAAATTACACTCAGATTAAATGTATTGTGGATAAAGGCATGCAGGACTACAGGGCTATATGTATTAATGTGTGAGTGTTATTTATTTATTTTCCCAGTGGTTTGGCCTGTACTTCGATGAGATTCGGCCGGTGATGTTACAAGGTAATAAGTCAGTGGACAATGCAGCAGCAGAGCAGAGTTTTTTTGTTTCAAGTACTGGAAGGCCAATTTATAACCCCTGCAACGACTTGAAAAGATTCCATGCCAAGTAAGTGCCATTATACATATCTGTATCATTTTTTACAAAATCTAAAGTACACAAATTTGTTCATGGTCCCCTTGTTGTTTTGCATACTTATGTTGCTGTGTGTCCTAGATACAACATTCCCAGGGTGACCAGCAGCGACGCTCGGACAGCCTTTGAGACGGCTGCTAAAAATCTGCCGGAGGTGCAGAGGAATGCGGTGGCACGTCTCTTGGGACACACGCCGGAAACAGCAGAGAAGCATTACCGGATGAAAACTCCGGCAGATGCATTCCTGGCCAAGGTTGTGGTCGATGAGCTCACTGCAAAAACACGGTATGCAATCTGAAATCTAACGAATGAGATTATTGTGATGTTGCTACTCAAAGCCATCATTAATTAGCACTTTCTTTGCTTTTTATTCTTTGATCTTATAGAGGTGCGTCTAGTGGGGCTTCTGGCCAAGAGAAAAGGATGGATGAACAGACGGCGTTTGACTTGCTGGTTCAGTCCTGCCCAGTGACTCTTGACGGGCCTCCTCCGAAAAGGGCACGCAGACACGAACTGTGCGCTGAACACGAGAGGCACTGCTACGACCGCTGGCGCAGCGAGCAGCTCAAGCTGCGTGAACAGCGTGTCCTTGGTGAGGAGCCACATACGTGTTCTGTGACAGTCATATATGTAATGTCAGGGCTGCACAAATAGTGAAATCTCATAGAACATGTAACCACAATGGCTAATGCTTCTCGTGATTTGTCTTTATAGAATATTTCGGTCGGTGTCAGCTGTCTGAGTCACAAGTGGAGGCCTGGGTGGAGAAACAAGGATGGACGTCTAACGTCCCACAGGCTTCCCTAATACTCAAGAAATACTCCAAGTAGCCTTGAACAGCTCCCCTGCGGCTCTGTGGGTTACAAAAATAAATGTGAGCGGGCTACTTCCAAGCCACATTATTTTTGTGCCTACTTTTCAGCCACAAAACACCACCTCTCTTGCTCTCCAAGTTGCCCTGAATGACTCTGTCTCTTTTTTTAGTACTTTACTCAAAGATATGTGAGCGGGCTAATTTCCAAGCCACATATCTCTTCTCTTTGTCTACTTTTTTGTTTTCAGCCACAAAACACCACCTCTCTTGCTCTCCAAGTTGCCCTGAATGACTCTGTCTCTTTTTTTAGTACTTTACTCAAAGATATGTGAGCGGGCTAATTTCCAAGCCACATATCTCTTCTCTTTGTCTACTTTTTTGTTTTCAGCCACAAAACACCACCTCTCTTGCTCTCCAAGTTGCCCTGAATGACTCTGTCTCTTTTTTTAGTACTTTACTCAAAGATATGTGAGCGGGCTAATTTCCAAGCCACATATCTCTTCTCTTTGTCTACTTTTTTGTTTTCAGCCACAAAACACCACCTCTCTTGCTCTCCAAGTTGCCCTGAATGACTCTGTCTCTTTTTTTAGTACTTTACTCAAAGATATGTGAGCGGGCTAATTTCCAAGCCACATATCTCTTCTCTTTGTCTACTTTTTTGTTTTCAGCCACAAAACACCACCTCTCTTGCTCTCCAAGTTGCCCTGAATGACTCTGTCTCTTTTTTTAGTACTTTACTCAAAGATATGTGAGCGGGCTAATTTCCAAGCCACATATCTCTTCTCTTTGTCTACTTTTTTGTTTTCAGCCACAAAACACCACCTCTCTTGCTCTCCAAGTTGCCCTGAATGACTCTGTCTCTTTTTTTAGTACTTTACTCAAAGATATGTGAGCGGGCTAATTTCCAAGCCACATATCTCTTCTCTTTGTCTACTTTTTTGTTTTCAGCCACAAAACACCACCTCTCTTGCTCTCCAAGTTGCCCTGAATGACTCTGTCTCTTTTTTTAGTACTTTACTCAAAGATATGTGAGCGGGCTAATTTCCAAGCCACATATCTCTTCTCTTTGTCTACTTTTTTGTTTTCAGCCACAAAACACCACCTCTCTTGCTCTCCAAGTTGCCCTGAATGACTCTGTCTCTTTTTTTAGTACTTTACTCAAAGATATGTGAGCGGGCTAATTTCCAAGCCACATATCTCTTCTCCTTGCCTACTTTTTTGTTTTCAGCCACAAAAAAGTAAAAAAAGACCACCAATACAGATTTTTTTTTCTTTCAATATTCATAGGCAACTGGAAGTGCACCAGGTAATGATACAAAACCTTTATGCACACTCTCACACACTCACAAACTCACAAATGCTCCACTAATCATTCAATTCATTAAGTTGAACTACTGTGATTTTTTTCTTCATTGCAGCTACAAATAACCAAACATCAGCAGCTCACTCGAGGACCACTACATGAGGACTCCAGAGAAGAAGAAGAAGAAGACGAAGACGAAGAAGAAGGAGGAGGAGGATTTGACAGAGGAAGGCGCACGCTGGATCCATACGCTGCATCTCATTTCGGAGACTGCGTCCTACGGAGGTCGCATTTGAAGGCTGCATACGTCATCAAGGATGTCTTATTTAAGAAAAGTAAACGTAATTAAACAAACTGTTATTCCTCGTGAGACGTAAAATACTATAATTTCTTTCTTACTTTGCAATCTAACAGTTAATTTTTTTTCAAATGAGACCGCCTCGATGACATATGCAGCCTTCAAAAGTGACCTTCGGAGGACACAGCCTTCAAAACAAGACAGCTATAATCATTATATTCTTATTCTGTACATACAGATGCTATTATAATTTTTTGTTCATGTTTTCAATCTACGTTTGTCATTTCTTCTTTTGTTGTTAATGATCTGTATTTGTCATTATTCAAGTCTTATTTGTTGCACTTTATTAATCGTGTACCTGTCATAGGTATTCATGTTTATATCAGGCAACCAAAAGTTGCAGAGGTCAGAGTGTCAAAATGCTCAAAGACAAACTAATTTTGTTAAAACTCTAATAGAAAGTTGACATTTTTATACTTGTATTGATTTTTCATGTTTTTTTTCCTCTGTTGTGCACTTTAAGTTGTGTAAGTTTCATGAATAAACATGTTTGAACAAAATACATTTCTTTTTACAATTTATTTTCTATACGCTATGTGTTCTTAAGTACCCAGATAGCATGGTGACATTGATACGATGTAGATTTTTGGTCCAAAGCATCATTTTGGTTGAGACTGACATTTCAGTGTTTAAAGAGTGCGTTGGATCAGCGTTGAAATTTTGATGAAAGCCGACCGCACACATGGGTGAAGACAGTTGAAAGGTGAATTCTAGAATCCACTGCCGCGTCAATACATGTCTTTTGAGTTATTAATCATCATTTATGATGATTAAGTTCATTTCATCAACTTATGTTAAAGCATTTATTTTCCTTTTCAAACATTAGAGAATAATGATGAATATTGTCTGTGCCTCTCACTGAGAGAAAAGTACAACTTATCAGTATGTTTTGAGGAACGTTCCTGTTTACAGTTGGAGACAGGGCCAACTTCAGCCTTGAAGAAGCTGTGAATCATGTGTATCTGTGTATGTGCGCTAGTGTTCTGTGTCTAGGTCCTGTATTGGTATCAATGGACAGATGGCATTTGGCCGGAGACCTGAAGACGTCATGTCATGACCCAACAGGACATCCAGTACCTAAATCCAGGGTCCCCTTGTCAGCATCCTGACGAATGGAGATATGCTTCTGACTATCTGTCCATGTGTGGAAGATTCCTAATCTTGTCTATTTTTCTTAGCCAATCCGAATCATTTTAACCCGTGGTAATGACGTAGTTAGTGGAAATGTGAATGTACGCAGAGCGGCCTACGAACTCCATGTGAGACTTGAAGCTGGCTTCTGCTGATGAGGCTGCAAACTATTCTTCAACAAAATTTTCTTCAATTTATTTTTGACTCCTGATCTTCATTCATCATATCTGGCCTTTTGGGTCTTTAATTGTAAAATTCCCCTACACAGTGACACTGAACTAACGGTGATTTGTAGTTGATGACCACAAGATCATGCAGGTATGTTTGAAACTCTGGCCACTGATTGGTAAACGCCCATTTTGGTTTTGCATGTGCACTTCTCAGTAGTCTAACAATTCCTCCTCATTCAAGAGAAAACACAGGTGCATCTTACACAGTAGTGTTGTTTGTTAAACTACCTGACGTCTCTGGGTTTATTCCTCTGTTCTTCTATTTTGTTTTCTGTGCTTGTTATGTGCATTGGATTTATTGTTACTGAATCTAATAAGATGTATTCATTTAAAAAAAGTTTTAAGGTGTTTGAACAAATTATCCTAATTAATTATATTATTTATTATATTTTCTAAATTCTTAAAAAGTGCAGGCATCTTGCTTTACTAACATTTATTAGGAATTTTATGATTGTAGTTCCAACAACATTTCTTGAAGTGCAAGGACATGAACGTAAGCAAGAATATCATACTTTACAGCCCATGAATTGCATCTATTACTCAATGCTTGCAGAGCACCTTGACGTCTTTCCTTTAATAGGAATGAAGGCAGATGACAAATGAGACATTGGTAACTTTCAAGTCATATTAATGTATAATTTGCATGCAAAATGACTTGGAGTTGCAGTACATCACACTGGAAACAGTGTAACACATTAGCAACAGCGCTGTAATTATGAAAAATGACCTATTAATGTATTGTCAGCATACCAGGACCCTGTCAGATAAACAACAGGCAGACACATTATTGTTTGGGTTACTTAAGCAAATAAATAGACACAAACAGCATCAAAACTCTATGCCCTTACAGACCAATTTGATCATGTTTACTTATTTATTTATTTATTTATTTATTCATTTATTTATTTATTTATTTATTTATTAGGCACCATTAGCCTCGAAATGATTAACAGTTATGATGTTGTTTTGAGTGGTTGGAATCCTGAGCCATGCCCACACTGATTACAAGGTGTTTGGTTTCATATCTTTGACGTTCTATTGCGTAGGCTGTGCGTAGCCACGATTTAGCTCGTAGTCAGACCGGCTATTTGTAGCCCACCTATAGTCAATCCTGATTTATTGTATTTTTTGAACAGGAAGTGCATGAGATGATTGATATCCCATCATGTTTGCAATGTCAATGATATCTACAAGATGTAAGTGACATTTCATGACATGGTCTATCTGTAGTCACGATTTAGCTCTGAATTTGATAGGTTATGTGCAGTCTGCTTTTAGCCCACCCGGCGAAATCGAGGCAATCTATAGTCTAATTTTTACAGCTTGACTATAGCCCTGATTCAGACCAGCAATTAGTGTAGCCAAAATAGTGTTAAGCAGCCTAATTTTCGGCCACAAAGCTTGTGGGATTCATTATATATGCTACCATCAAATGCAAGTCGCCCATACATTTGAAACAGCATATTTTTGGTGTCACACAATCATACACATTCTACAATGTATGTGAAGAGTTTGGTTCCAAAACGCTATAACTCTGATTTTGATTAATTTGAGTTAAAAGCTGTTTTCTTTACCAAGAAAGTGGCAAGATGAAAACCACTATTTTCTGTTTCAAACTTTCACATAGCATCTTTTGGTTATAAAAACATTAAAAATTCAAATCTACATTTTGATTTTAAAATGTTTATTATATAATGGATTATTTTTTCCCCAAAATGCAATAAATCCATGACACGTTTTTTTTTTTTCAACAATAAAGTTGATTCACATATATGACAGCTTCTGAACTTTGCCAGTACTAATCTTATATACAGGCATTTGACTAAAAATACATTCAGTCGTCGCTCCCAAAATGAATTCAACGAGTCATCCTGTTAATGTTGTAAATTAATTATGTCTCCGTTTGTCATTACCGATTAAAGAATATCCGGCCCCACCGCACGGTTAAAATAAACACATTTGCCGAGTACATTGGTATTAAAAACGGCTTTTAAAAAACTGTTCATCTACTATTTAAGCTTATTATTATTATTCTTCCGATTCTTAGACTAAATTTCTAAATGCTACTCCTCCTAGACTGTACAAGCTACAACCACCAAACTCAGACTAAAGACTCATCAGACTCCATTAGCTGCCATTCTATGTACTATTTCTAAACCATTGAGACTCATTCAAACTCATAAACTCATTTAATCTATCTATCTATCTATCTATCTATCTATCTATCTATCTATCTATCTATCTATCTATCTATCTATCTATCTATCTATCATCTGACCATTTCTATCTATCTCTCTATCTATCTGACTATTTCGATCATATCTTTCTAACTAAATCGATCTATCTATCTATCTACCATCTCATAGCAACCACCTAGAACAACCTAGCAACCGCCTAGCAACCACACAAATCACCCTGGCAACATCCTAGTAACCAGCCCGAGTGCCTTAGCAACCACATAGGAACACCCTAGCAACCACCCAGAATTCCTTAGCAACCGTATAGCAACACCTTAGCAACCACCCTGAGTACCCTAGCAACCACATAGCAACACCCTAGCAACCACCCCGAGTACCCTAGCAACCGTATAGCAACACCTTAGCAACCACCCTGAGTACCCTAGCAACCGCATAGCAACACCCTACCAACCATCCAAAATACCTTAGCAACCACATAGCAACACCCTAGCAACCACCCCTAGTACCTTAGCAACCACAAAGCAAAACCCCAGCAACCATATAAAACCCTTGCAACCACTCAGAGTACCCTGACTCTATCTATCTATCTATCTATCTATCTATCTATCTATCTATCTATCTATCTATCTATCTATCTATCTGTCTGTCTGTCTGTCTGTCTTTTAAACTACTAAACTAAAACTTAAACTTTCAAACTTTCAAACTTCAAACTTTTAAAACTACTTCAAACTTTCTGGACCGGCTTTTTCAAGCCAACTTAAAGTTTGTCTAAAAACTTTTTTATTTTATTATTATTATTATTATTTATTTTTATTTTTTTTTACACACATTATATGACTGTCTTTAATTTTAAGTTACATAAAAATTGACAATTACAATTCTCAACCGCTAGATGGCAACTGTGGCTCTACTGAGACATGACTACTGGCAACGCGAGACTTGTTAGTTAGTAGAGATCACTGTTCCCAGATCTCGCGATGAACATTTCCACCATTTTACAACTGTCGGACAGCAAGCAAGAGCAAATGTTGAAGCAAATTCTTTCCTGCTTTTGGTCTTGTAAGTATCTGTGTTTTTCATTTTGACATGTGTTCGTTATTTATGTACATTATTTGTTATCATGTGTAGGAACCATGACATTTTAGCGGGTAACAGTGCAGACTCAGAGTAAGCCGTTTTGTGGTTAGATTAACATGCTACATGGACATGTCCTTGTGCCCTAAAACTCTTTAATTATCTAAATACAAGGGGGTAAACATGAAACCCGTGCTATCCATCGAGAAACACGGTATTGTTTACCTTGTTTATTATTACAGAAGCTCTTCGTCAGGCCAACATTGTAGCATTTCACATTACCGATCAAAAGCTTGGAGTAATGATGCTGAAAATTCAGCTTTGATCACAGGAATAAATTACAAATTGTAATGCTAGTTATTTTAAATTGTAATAATTTAAATATTACTGTTTATATTGTATTTTTGATCAAATACAAGGAATGTACCCTTGGAAAGTACAAGTGAATTCTTTCAAAAACATTAAACAAATCTTACAGGCCCAAACTTATGAACAGTAGTGTGTGTTATGCACTCATCATGTAAATCTTTGCTAGGGTTGGAATAAAGCAATTATTCTTATGTTGATTTTCTTTTATTTCTTTACTCAACAGGCTATTTTCTTACTCATAGTTTTCAGTCAGGCGACTGGAGCAGAGACCTGGAGGGCAAAACATCCATAGAACTGCAGGACAGGCCTGTCAATTGCGTCTCAAAAAAGGTAAACAAAATATTTGTGAGTAAAATGCACGTTTCTGGCACTTGTGATCCATAAACAGCACCTGCTGCAGTATTTCAATCACTAAACAGTAGAGTATTCACCTTAAGTAGCTTAAAGTAATAAAACAGTGAGATTGACAGATCAATTTCTTTATACAGTTTATCCATGATGCATACTACTGTATATACAGGCGAGCAGATGAGCCCAGAATATGAACGCCACACACTAACTGGGCAAGCAGATGAGCCTAGAACATAAATGCAATGCCTACCGACAAACTCAAACTGTGCGTTGCATTTATGTTCTAGGCTCATCTGCTTGCTCGACCTGTATATATAGTATGCATCATCAAAAAGGTGTATATTGAATTTGGCCTTGTTTTACCCTCCAGGTGGGTGTTCCTATAAAAACTAGCAATGAAGGTAAGCATACGCTATTTTAAGTATTTTCTTGTAAACAGTCAAATGGGTCTATTAATGAATCTATTAAATTTAATACAATTTAAAGATTGTTAATTGAACTCATCTGCAGGGCTCAGTAACAATAAAAAAGTAAGTAACACTTTCAGAATGTTTTCATTTGTGAGATTCACCTCAGAGCAGTGAAGCTGTAATTCCTGATGGATGGATGCAGTAGATAACATAAGTACTGTGTGAAAGTGTTGTTAGATACAAAAATCTCTCTCTCTCTCTCTCTCTCTCTCTCGTTTTTTTAGGCAATATCAACACCATACAACAGGCCCTGCTCTCCTCACCAAGAACAAGTAAGAAATTATCTAAAAAGATTTTTATTTATTTATTTATTTTTTACTGTGAACTATAACTTTGTTGTCATTTGTCTATAACAGCAGATAGTAATATTATTAAAAATATGATTCTGCATTGTATTTTCAGCACCCGAGCCATCACGGACATGGAAAGGTCTTGACACCTTGCCAAGAGCTGGATTTTTTTGGTAAGCATAAATAGATACGCAGATTTACACAATACACTATATCTGAAAAATGGTCGTAATTTACTAATACTGTATGTCATTGATCCAGAGACGCTAGGGAGGACTACAGAGCAAATATACACACATTCATTGATGACACAGCAACATTTAGATCATTTCTCTTTTAAGGTAATCTTTCTTTTGGAGTTCTTTACATAGCTCCTCTTCAAATTGAATTGGACACCACTGCTCTGCCACCGAACGGCATTACTTTAAGCCCATTGTTTTAATACTGCAAGGACATGTCTCTTTGAGGGTGAACCAGGTCATCTTGTTCCATCATCATCATCACAATTTCTGTTCCTAGTTGCAGGACGCATGATAGGACACTCTTTCCAACATGGTGGACCTCGGATGGCTGGAGTCAGCCAAGCAATAGTCCATGTACTTCTAGGAGGTTCACCCGAGACTGACTGGTATGTAGCATAATCAGTAATTGAAACAATTCATATTTTTTTTTAATTCATTTATACTGTTCTGCATGGAGCTTGATGGAGAGGCTGAACTCAGTTGTGATGTTGGGCCAGGAAGATCCCAAGCAAGACTAAGGTCAAGGACAGCTTGATATTCAGTGCAATACTATAGGTCATTGGACGCAGTTGAAACAAATACGTAAAGGACTCAAAGAAACTAGAGTGTGGCCACTGCTGATCGAAAGGAAAGATGTGGATATCTTTCCGAAAGAATATGAAAATTCACTCACCCCGTCGGTAAATTTTTAATTGCTATAAAGTGATGCATGTGTATACATATAGTAAAATTGTGAAATATTTTTACAATTTAAAATAACTGTTTTCAATTTGGATATATTTTAAAATATAATTTATTCCTGTGATCAAAGCTGACTTTTCAGCATCATTACTCCAGTCTTCAGTGTCACATGATCCTGCAGAAATCATTCTGATATGATGATTTGCTGCTCAAGAAACATTTATTATTGTTATTATTATCGATGTTGAAAACAGTTGTGTACAATTTCTTTTCAGGATTATTGAAGAATAGAAAGTTCAAAAGAACAGCATTTATCTGAAATAGAAACAACATTATAAATGTCTTTACTGTGACTTTTGATCAATTTAATGCACCCTTGATGAATAAAAGTGTTAATTTCTTTCAAAAAAAAAAAAAAAAAACTCTGACCCCTAACTTTCGAACAGTAGCAGTAATGTTACAAAAGCTTTCCGTTTCAGATAAATGCTGTTCTTTTGAACTTTTCTATTCATCAAATAACCCTGAAAAAGTTGTACACAACTGTTTTTTCAACATTGATAATAATCATAAATGTTTCTTGAGCATCAAATCATCATATCAGAATGGTTTCTGAAGGATCATGTGACACTGAAGACTGGAGTAATGATGCTGAAAATTCAGCTTTGATCCCAGGAATACATAACTTTTAACTGAATATATAGTAAAGTGTAATTTTAAATTTGTAAAAATATTTCAGACTTCTTCTAAAACATGATTTAATTTAAGAATTTTGGCCACCACTATAGATAGGTAGGTGTGTGTGTGTGTGTGTGTGTGTGTGTGTGTGTGTGTGTAATACATATACACATCAGTTTATAGCTATAGATAGATGTTGAAACAGAAATATACTATAATTGTTTCCAGATGCTGCTTCCCTGTATCTGCTGGCAGTGTGGATTTGCATCACTTCATTGAGACCATAGTTTTTTAAAAAGTTCTTCAGTTTTTTCTTAGCCAAGAACAAAGAGTTTATCACTGGCCAAAAACAATTACCTGCAGAAATCACTTGCAGAAAGTGCGATGTTCCGGAATGCTGAGGTTTGACATGTGAGAGTATTATTTTCAATGGTGTTTAGTCTTGTGTTGCCACTTGCAGCAGTTAGCTAATGCTATTAACTGCTTTTCACAACAGTGCAGAACTTCGTGAGATTGCGCTGCAGTGATTTAAAAGGGAACTCGTTATCTCACAAATTCAAAAAAATTCTCACAATTGCGAGCTTACATAATTGTGGATTTGTGAAGATATAAAGTCAGAATTGTGATTCTGCAACTCGCAATTGTGAGGGGGGAAAAAAAGTCAGAATAGCGAGATAAAAAGATGCAATTAACTTTTTTTAAGCTTCCATAGTCATAATGTATGATTAAGAGCTCATATAAAAAAAGAATTTTATAGTTAAGTTATGGCAACAAACTGTAGCTACGCCTTTTAAAGACTTAGAGAGCAATATATTACTTTAGAGTGTGATCCTTGTATTTTATTCCTGCTATCGTAAAATTGAAAATGTCCTGGAAAATGATCGCTGAAAAAAAGAGTGGGAATCCTGTTTATGTAGGTCTGTATTTCACGTACAATTTGCTTTAATTTACAATGACTACATGTTTGATGACCTGGATTATATAATGGTGTGGTGGCAGGGATGACATCAGGAAAGACTATTTCATCACTTGTTCCTTTGAGATTTTCCTATGGGGTTTTATAATTTGAGTAAAATAAAGCCTGTGGTAAACATAACTTGATGATGCTTTTTCTTCTACAGTGTGCTTGGGGTGTGAGTGTGCCGTGTTTATTGTAGAACAAACTCTCAAAGTATTGTCACGTTATGTTCATCACAGAACTTATTTTACTCTTAAATTCAAGGAACTCATTAAACCCCATTAAGAAAATCTTGAGGGAACCAGGGGTGGGGTTTTGACATCAGACTTCCTCCACTCTATTTCTTAAATAGGAAAGAGGTAAGGCTGACTGTTAGGAAGAACAACTACTTGTATTAGGAATTCATCTACTAATTTGTTTGTTTGTTTTTGTTTTGTTTTGTCTTTATCTAGCATCCAGCTCTGACCTTGAGCACTTAGTAAAGTTGTGGCTGGGGTGGGAAGTGCCAGATGGAAAGATGGCAGTGAAAGTTGTTAATGCTGACATGCCGAAGTCCTCCACTTGCTTCAACATGCTACGCTTACCAGGTCATTACACGGATTTCAGCCATTTTAAGGACAAACTCCTTATGTGCATTGGCACTTCTGAGTTTGGTTTTGAACTTGTTTAGATCTATGAAATCCGACACAGTTGACACAAAGACACCATGTCTATAAGTTAAGTTACAGTACCATAGTTTGACCTGTTGTTTGGACTTGTTGGGACATTGATTTTGATGCAGTTAACCTATGCACATGTTCATGTAGTATTGCTGTTTTATTTTTGAGAAGGGGAAAAACCTAATGCAATATTTTATTTACAACAGACCTACACTGGTTTTAAAGCACTTTAGCTATCCATTCTTCTATGTATAAATGAAACAGTTTTTGAAAACAAAATACACATTGAATGTTATGGTTGAATTATTCATCAAATAAATTTAAATTCAATTCCAGCAGTCCAGTTAATGTGTCATTACTCAAGTGCTTGGCAAAACTACAGTGCAGCCATGTAAATGTCTATCCCATGGGATTGTGATGGTGACCTAGGATCCACTGTGCTTTGGTGTAAGTGGACCTTTTTTTCCAAATATATATTGTTTTCAGGGAGTTTCAGCATCATTTCAGCATCATTACTCCAGTCTTCAGTGTCACATGATCCTTCAGAAATCATTCTAATATGATGATTTTTGAAACAGTTGTGCTGCTTAATATTTTTTTATAACCTGTTGTGATACTTTTTTCAGGATTCTTTAATTAATAAAAAGTTAAAAATAACAGCATTTATTCAAAATAGAAATCTTTTCTAACAATATAAATCTTTTTATTCATCAAATATCACAGGTTATAAAAAATATTAAGCAGCACTACTGTTTCCAACATTAATAATATAAATCAGCATATCAGAATGATTTCTGAAGGATCATGTGCCATGGCACAGAAATGAATTATATTGTCAAGTATATTAAAATAGAAAACCATTATTTTAAACAATATTGCTGTTTTTTCCCTTGTATTTTTGATCAGATAAATATGTTGTGGGCCTATCTTGTTCAGATACATGGTATCATGAATTCTATCAAATACCAACAGATAAAAAAATCAAAACATGACCGCTTCTGCTAGAAATCCAATGATGGGCCGTGGTTGGATCTTCCATCAGGACAATGATCCAAAACAAACATCAAAACCAACACAAAAATGTGTCACTGAGCACAAAATGAAGCTTCTGCCATGGCTGTCTCAATCCCCTGACCTGAACCCTATAGAAAATGAGTGGAGTGAACTGAAGAGAAGAAGCACCAACATGGAGCTGGAATCTGAAGGATCTGTAGAGATTCTGTATGAAGGAATGGTCTCTGATCTCTTGTCAGGTGTTCTCCAAACTCATCAGGCATTATAGGAGAAGACTCGGAGCTGTTATCTTGGCAAAAGGAGGTTGCAAAAAGTATTGAATAAAAGGGTGCCAATAATTGTGGCCAACATGTTTTGGAGAAAAACATTTATTTCATAATGTGATTTATCAATATTCCTATTAATTATCTAAAGTCAAAAAAAAAAAAAAAAAAGATTCTGGTTCTCAACAAACTTTTCTTTTGGTATCTTCATTTTAAAGGCTCTCGATGGTTCAATCTCAGAGATATGGCGATCTTAATGCGGTCCCATCAGTAAATTGGTTGAATGTACACATTTTCAGTGGTCAAAATCCAAATGTGGGTCACTTTTATACAAACAGCCGATGCTGTTTTTATTTTAAAGAGGAATATCTGAAGAACAAATAATGTTGAAACTAGAAATGCATCTCCTTTTTTCTATCACCTGAAATGCATAGAACACACCTGAGTGCCATAAATATTCTTTTTCTAAAGTTTCCATGCCTGTTACTCTAAAAGTATTCAAGATATCTTAATATTCTTCTCATTCTTAATAAACATTTTTTTTTTTGGAATCTTTATTTTTATTTTTAAGCTGTGCTTTGTTGTATATCATTCTTTTTTTTATAATAATTTCCCTTAACCCATTGCTTAATTTCATTCTTTTCTTTTATCAGTACCAGTACTTTTTTATTCAGTATAAATATTAAAACAATCTTGAGAACAAAAATCAGTTATTAACTGCAACAAGTTTAAGATAAATTTAACTGGGTTGTTGGGAACAACCACTTGTTGTTGTTGTTGGGAAGATCAACACTTGTTTTGCAAAGCAAATTATTTGTAAGAAACAACATCACTGTCTCATTAACAGATGATGCAGTGATTATCAGAGTTTCATCTCTAATGTGTAAACGACAGTACATCGAGTGTTAATGGAGTCACACATTACAGCTCACAAAAGATGCTTTTGTACTGGTGAAATATTATCACCATGTAAAACAATGGTTTTCTATTTTTACTATGGGCTACTTTAAAATACAATTTATTTCTGTTGTTCAGCATCATTACTCCAGTCGTCAGTGTCACATGACATATTTCTTTATTTGGAAAGCTTTGCCAATGTGTAATCAGACTTAATTTATCTGCATATTCTTAGCGTGATGCAGCACAAACTGACTCCACTGACAACAAGCATTTTATAAGGAAAAGGGAAAAGTTTCATTCTTTTATTCAGAAAGTTCAGTTTTCCACCGTGTAATCAGTTAATCAGTATAAATATTATCTCCATATATTAAATCATATAATAAAGATGTATTCATGAAAACGTGACATTTTTAACCTGTTAGCCAGCACATCCTCCCCCCTTTGAATAAATCCCAAGAAATGGCAGACACTATGCAGTTTATTGTAAAGTCATAATTAATTATTGTCATAATAGTTATTCAAAATTTATTTTTTATGAAATATCGTTATGAAAATAAAAGTGAAGTTGGCCTTGTAGCAATCTAGAAATGCATTGCAGCTAAAGCCACATGTCTGACCATGTTATATTTCAAATCTGCAGATGAGAAGTTTAATTATGATGTTTTCAAGATCAAGTCATGTGGTTTTACTTTGAAAAGACTCTAAAATGCTAACTGATTATAGCATGACTTATTGCCATCTTGTACGCACCCATTCAGTGTATTCATTCTTTTGTTATGTGGTGCAAACTTCCCCGTTCAGTTTCAGTCCCCTGCACACATTCACACCTCTCCGACCTGATTATGGCTCAAATTATTCTTTTCTTTTGTCTCTATTATAATTACTGACGATGTTGTATTCAAGCAGATTAAATCCCTCATTTCTTTCATCAAACTTCTCACTTCACCATCTTTGAAACTGTATCAATGCAATGAAAAAAGAAACCTTCTTTGATGTGATGTGGCATCGGATCAAAAAATCAGACCGAAAACATATTCTTTTATGCCATTATAAATACAATATATTATTATGAAATACCCGACGTGGCATGGAGAACACAGATAAATGTTCTTAGGCCTGATCTGCTTGCAGTAAAGCTGAAAAAAGACCTTTTCCAATTGTAAGACAAAGAGGTTCTGATCGATCGATATTTATTCATAAACTGACGATGCATAGTTTAACATATATCTTACAAAAATAATGCAACATTTCTTCCAGGTGAGCATTTATAAATTTGCTTTAAAACAAAACACAGTAACTTTTCTTTGCTAATATAACCTCTGACCTTAACTGGTTATTTTTGGATAACTTATTTCTCAAAATGAAGAAAACCTCTGAAGGATACACATACAAGTGACATACAGGTTTTTATATAGAACTACAAAGGAACAATTTCCTTATTTCTATTTAAAATAGAAACACATTAGTATACAGTGCTTACATTTATTAGACCCCCTGTCATAATAAAAAGAAAACACAGATATTCGACTGTCAAACACTTGTTTAAAACTAAAATCTTGGTTTCTGTGAAGGCTTGACTTGACCTCAAAGACACCATGTCAAGGACTTAGTTCAAATATATCAACATAATATCAATAGTATTATTATATGAAAGGAGGTAAAGAGTTTTTTTTTTTTTTTTTTTCTTACTAAACTAAACTAAAGCAGTAGGGCGTGATGGGCCATCAACACCTGGCCATGGGCTGCAGGATGCTGATTGGTTGTTTGATCCGGGGCTGTTGGGTGCTGAGATGCGATTGGTTGTCTACCGCTTCATCTGGACATCATTGTGAAAAGTTACCAACAGCTATTTTTCAGTTTTATCTGGAAATCAGTCTATTGCTTGTGACTGTGAAGACTTACAAGAGTTGTTTTCAGTATCATCTGGAGAATTATCTGTTCTTTGTGACCAGTAACAGCTTGTTTTGGATATTCAGCATTTGAAATGGCTTCTGAAAGGTAAGTACTTTCTATCTATTATCTGACTACACCGCATAGAATGCTTTACTTATTTATTTATTTTTTTTTTTTTCTTGTTTCCAGTCCAAGAATCTAAAAAAAATATTAAACAAAGAAGCATTTACTAGATAAGTAAAAAGTATTGTGTTGTTTTCTGAAGAAAAAAACAATCAAAATTAAGTGAGTTTTTGCTTGAAACAAGCTAAATTATCTGGACTGGAAACAAGAAGAAAAAAAAACTAAAGAAAAGCATTTTTAAAGAAACACACACACACACACACACACACTGTGTAGCTGTCTTGTTTTTATTTGTTAAAAGATCTTACTGTTAAACAAAATTTGTGCAAATTCAGTAATGTCATTTTGGGGATAGTTGAGTCGGTGACACAAAGCTTTCAGGCCAGAGTGAAAAGATACACATTTGCACCTTGGCACTACAATTTGTGTTTTATTTTTATATTTTTGTGATTGTTTTTGAAGAGTTGTGTCTGATGTCTACATGATGCCTACTTGTTATTTAGCACATCTATATGCATTATTAAACCACTGTTGGTCTTCTTATTGTTCGCACAGCTCTTTCCACAGCAGGATCTACTTTCTCTGCTCTCACTGCAAGAAGGCTCCACGCTCCCTTCCTGGGCACCTCAGGACGGCGTGCATGCGCGACCGCACAGAGGCAGAGATACAGGCCACTGTGATTGAAGCCAAGAAAGAGATGTCTGAATTTACCCACAAGGGACGTTTCTGGGATTACCAGCGTATTCGAGACATCTTGGCAACTGCTGATCCTCTTGCCAGGTGTGTAAATTTTTGCTCCTTTGTCATGTCCTGTTGCAGTGCAATACTCAGTGTGTGTGTGTGTGTGTGTGTGTGTATTCACTGTTATGTATTTTATTTCCTTAGGTTGTTAGAGGAGATGCAGAAGAAGGGCCTGGTTGTAATGAACATACCTCCAGTTCTCCCGGCCCCCCCGCTGCCTGCGCCCTCTCCAGCTACATCTGCTCCTCAAAGCCCTGGAGAAGGTGCGGACGAGCCAGACGAGGAGCCAGACCGCGAGCCATCGTCTGAGGAGAGCTCTGGAGAGTTCTATCAGAGGTAAAGTTTCACATCATCATTCTCAGATAACATGTGCAGCGATTGGACATGATTTCTCTTGAACATATTCACAATCATTTGAGCACCTGGTTTATTTTCTTTCAGCACTGAGGGACCGAGGTGGACCGATGAAGTCAGGGTGGAGATGTCAAAAAAGGGCCTGTACAAGAAACACTCCATCGATCACCCCCTCCTTCGGGGATTTAATCGATATTTGCGTGTTGACTTGGGCAACAAAAAGAGCAAACAAGAGGTAAGTGAAAGAAAAGATACCTTTAAGTGTCACCCACACACTCACGCTTTCACACAGAAAAATAAAGAAATAAATGTGAAGACAAATGCTCTTCTGAACTGTGTGCTGCGGTCACATGTTAACCTGTGTTATATTCAGCCCTGCAGATTTTAATGTGAAATGTATACTTACAGGTGGAAGAAGTCTCCAGGTTCATGTATTACGTGGACCCCAGTGAGCCGAACCTGAATTTTGTGCGGGAGGTGGAGAAAGTGCGAGAGTACTTCAATACACTGACCCAGACAAAGCTCTCGAAGCAGACGGTGCTGAACTACTGGAAGAGTCTCAAGAGGTCAGTACTGTGTAACGTAAACATCTCATCTGAATTTCAACTAATATTTATGGGATGATTATTCGTCTTCTGACTTCCTGTCTCTCTCTTCAAGGTTCATGAGGTACATTGTTACCAGCACCAGCATCCGTGTCAAAGATCCCAGCCTGTACAACGACTGCAAGAGCTTCACTGATCCTCTGGATGGCATACGGGCTGGGATGTCTAAGAAGGTCAACAAGGAGCAGACACAAAAAAGGTCAGTTTTTTTTTTTTTTTACTCTTTTTTTTTTTTTTTTTTTATCTATTTAATGGAAAGCACAGGTGAGTTCAAGTTCAACATTACTATTTTTTTTTTCCCCTCAGATTCCGCGGCTACGGCAAGGAAAAATTTCCGGCTGACTGCATCACAATCTTGGATGCTGCTTATACGGATTTCCTGGCTGTCATGGGCAAACTTCAGGGTCCAGGAGCCATTTCAGGGGAGGAACTCAGCAAAAACGAACGTCTGCTTGTCCTCTATTATCTTGAGGCCATAATTATGCTTAAACTTCTACAACGCCCAGGGGTTGTTACGAATATGACCGTAAGTGTATTTTAGTAACAACAGCATCTTTTATTTTCCTTTACCCATATGCCTCCTGATCTTGTGCTTCACAGATGCGTGTACCTTTTGAGTGTTTGTGACGCCTGTCATTGAAAGCACACAACTGTCTGTTTTCAGGTTGAGGAATGGAAGGGGAGAACCCGGCATCCAAACGGAGCTTCCGTGGCGGTGAAGGAGCATAAAACGGCCGCGTCGCAAATAGCAGAAGTACCGCTGACTGATGACCAAGAACATGTGAGTTTAAGTTCAAAATTACACTCAGATTAAATGTATTGTGGATAAAGGCATGCAGGACTACAGGGCTATATGTATTAATGTGTGAGTGTTATTTATTTATTTTCCCAGTGGTTTGGCCTGTACTTCGATGAGATTCGGCCGGTGATGTTACAAGGTAATAAGTCAGTGGACAATGCAGCAGCAGAGCAGAGTTTTTTTGTTTCAAGTACTGGAAGGCCAATTTATAACCCCTGCAACGACTTGAAAAGATTCCATGCCAAGTAAGTGCCATTATACATATCTGTATCATTTTTTACAAAATCTAAAGTACACAAATTTGTTCATGGTCCCCTTGTTGTTTTGCATACTTATGTTGCTGTGTGTCCTAGATACAACATTCCCAGGGTGACCAGCAGCGACGCTCGGACAGCCTTTGAGACGGCTGCTAAAAATCTGCCGGAGGTGCAGAGGAATGCGGTGGCACGTCTCTTGGGACACACGCCGGAAACAGCAGAGAAGCATTACCGGATGAAAACTCCGGCAGATGCATTCCTGGCCAAGGTTGTGGTCGATGAGCTCACTGCAAAAACACGGTATGCAATCTGAAATCTAACGAATGAGATTATTGTGATGTTGCTACTCAAAGCCATCATTAATTAGCACTTTCTTTGCTTTTTATTCTTTGATCTTATAGAGGTGCGTCTAGTGGGGCTTCTGGCCAAGAGAAAAGGATGGATGAACAGACGGCGTTTGACTTGCTGGTTCAGTCCTGCCCAGTGACTCTTGACGGGCCTCCTCCGAAAAGGGCACGCAGACACGAACTGTGCGCTGAACACGAGAGGCACTGCTACGACCGCTGGCGCAGCGAGCAGCTCAAGCTGCGTGAACAGCGTGTCCTTGGTGAGGAGCCACATACGTGTTCTGTGACAGTCATATATGTAATGTCAGGGCTGCACAAATAGTGAAATCTCATAGAACATGTAACCACAATGGCTAATGCTTCTCGTGATTTGTCTTTATAGAATATTTCGGTCGGTGTCAGCTGTCTGAGTCACAAGTGGAGGCCTGGGTGGAGAAACAAGGATGGACGTCTAACGTCCCACAGGCTTCCCTAATACTCAAGAAATACTCCAAGTAGCCTTGAACAGCTCCCCTGCGGCTCTGTGGGTTACAAAAATAAATGTGAGCGGGCTACTTCCAAGCCACATTATTTTTGTGCCTACTTTTCAGCCACAAAACACCACCTCTCTTGCTCTCCAAGTTGCCCTGAATGACTCTGTCTCTTTTTTTAGTACTTTACTCAAAGATATGTGAGCGGGCTAATTTCCAAGCCACATATCTCTTCTCTTTGTCTACTTTTTTGTTTTCAGCCACAAAACACCACCTCTCTTGCTCTCCAAGTTGCCCTGAATGACTCTGTCTCTTTTTTTAGTACTTTACTCAAAGATATGTGAGCGGGCTAATTTCCAAGCCACATATCTCTTCTCTTTGTCTACTTTTTTGTTTTCAGCCACAAAACACCACCTCTCTTGCTCTCCAAGTTGCCCTGAATGACTCTGTCTCTTTTTTTAGTACTTTACTCAAAGATATGTGAGCGGGCTAATTTCCAAGCCACATATCTCTTCTCTTTGTCTACTTTTTTGTTTTCAGCCACAAAACACCACCTCTCTTGCTCTCCAAGTTGCCCTGAATGACTCTGTCTCTTTTTTTAGTACTTTACTCAAAGATATGTGAGCGGGCTAATTTCCAAGCCACATATCTCTTCTCTTTGTCTACTTTTTTGTTTTCAGCCACAAAACACCACCTCTCTTGCTCTCCAAGTTGCCCTGAATGACTCTGTCTCTTTTTTTAGTACTTTACTCAAAGATATGTGAGCGGGCTAATTTCCAAGCCACATATCTCTTCTCCTTGCCTACTTTTTTGTTTTCAGCCACAAAAAAGTAAAAAAAGACCACCAATACAGATTTTTTTTTCTTTCAATATTCATAGGCAACTGGAAGTGCACCAGGTAATGATACAAAACCTTTATGCACACTCTCACACACTCACAAACTCACAAATGCTCCACTAATCATTCAATTCATTAAGTTGAACTACTGTGATTTTTTTCTTCATTGCAGCTACAAATAACCAAACATCAGCAGCTCACTCGAGGACCACTACATGAGGACTCCAGAGAAGAAGAAGAAGAAGACGAAGACGAAGAAGAAGGAGGAGGAGGATTTGACAGAGGAAGGCGCACGCTGGATCCATACGCTGCATCTCATTTCGGAGACTGCGTCCTACGGAGGTCGCATTTGAAGGCTGCATACGTCATCAAGGATGTCTTATTTAAGAAAAGTAAACGTAATTAAACAAACTGTTATTCCTCGTGAGACGTAAAATACTATAATTTCTTTCTTACTTTGCAATCTAACAGTTAATTTTTTTTCAAATGAGACCGCCTCGATGACATATGCAGCCTTCAAAAGTGACCTTCGGAGGACACAGCCTTCAAAACAAGACAGCTATAATCATTATATTCTTATTCTGTACATACAGATGCTATTATAATTTTTTGTTCATGTTTTCAATCTACGTTTGTCATTTCTTCTTTTGTTGTTAATGATCTGTATTTGTCATTATTCAAGTCTTATTTGTTGCACTTTATTAATCGTGTACCTGTCATAGGTATTCATGTTTATATCAGGCAACCAAAAGTTGCAGAGGTCAGAGTGTCAAAATGCTCAAAGACAAACTAATTTTGTTAAAACTCTAATAGAAAGTTGACATTTTTATACTTGTATTGATTTTTCATGTTTTTTTTCCTCTGTTGTGCACTTTAAGTTGTGTAAGTTTCATGAATAAACATGTTTGAACAAAATACATTTCTTTTTACAATTTATTTTCTATACGCTATGTGTTCTTAAGTACCCAGATAGCATGGTGACATTGATACGATGTAGATTTTTGGTCCAAAGCATCATTTTGGTTGAGACTGACATTTCAGTGTTTAAAGAGTGCGTTGGATCAGCGTTGAAATTTTGATGAAAGCCGACCGCACACATGGGTGAAGACAGTTGAAAGGTGAATTCTAGAATCCACTGCCGCGTCAATACATGTCTTTTGAGTTATTAATCATCATTTATGATGATTAAGTTCATTTCATCAACTTATGTTAAAGCATTTATTTTCCTTTTCAAACATTAGAGAATAATGATGAATATTGTCTGTGCCTCTCACTGAGAGAAAAGTACAACTTATCAGTATGTTTTGAGGAACGTTCCTGTTTACAGTTGGAGACAGGGCCAACTTCAGCCTTGAAGAAGCTGTGAATCATGTGTATCTGTGTATGTGCGCTAGTGTTCTGTGTCTAGGTCCTGTATTGGTATCAATGGACAGATGGCATTTGGCCGGAGACCTGAAGACGTCATGTCATGACCCAACAGGACATCCAGTACCTAAATCCAGGGTCCCCTTGTCAGCATCCTGACGAATGGAGATATGCTTCTGACTATCTGTCCATGTGTGGAAGATTCCTAATCTTGTCTATTTTTCTTAGCCAATCCGAATCATTTTAACCCGTGGTAATGACGTAGTTAGTGGAAATGTGAATGTACGCAGAGCGGCCTACGAACTCCATGTGAGACTTGAAGCTGGCTTCTGCTGATGAGGCTGCAAACTATTCTTCAACAAAATTTTCTTCAATTTATTTTTGACTCCTGATCTTCATTCATCATATCTGGCCTTTTGGGTCTTTAATTGTAAAATTCCCCTACACAGTGACACTGAACTAACGGTGATTTGTAGTTGATGACCACAAGATCATGCAGGTATGTTTGAAACTCTGGCCACTGATTGGTAAACGCCCATTTTGGTTTTGCATGTGCACTTCTCAGTAGTCTAACAATTCCTCCTCATTCAAGAGAAAACACAGGTGCATCTTACACAGTAGTGTTGTTTGTTAAACTACCTGACGTCTCTGGGTTTATTCCTCTGTTCTTCTATTTTGTTTTCTGTGCTTGTTATGTGCATTGGATTTATTGTTACTGAATCTAATAAGATGTATTCATTTAAAAAAAGTTTTAAGGTGTTTGAACAAATTATCCTAATTAATTATATTATTTATTATATTTTCTAAATTCTTAAAAAGTGCAGGCATCTTGCTTTACTAACATTTATTAGGAATTTTATGATTGTAGTTCCAACAACATTTCTTGAAGTGCAAGGACATGAACGTAAGCAAGAATATCATACTTTACAGCCCATGAATTGCATCTATTACTCAATGCTTGCAGAGCACCTTGACGTCTTTCCTTTAATAGGAATGAAGGCAGATGACAAATGAGACATTGGTAACTTTCAAGTCATATTAATGTATAATTTGCATGCAAAATGACTTGGAGTTGCAGTACATCACACTGGAAACAGTGTAACACATTAGCAACAGCGCTGTAATTATGAAAAATGACCTATTAATGTATTGTCAGCATACCAGGACCCTGTCAGATAAACAACAGGCAGACACATTATTGTTTGGGTTACTTAAGCAAATAAATAGACACAAACAGCATCAAAACTCTATGCCCTTACAGACCAATTTGATCATGTTTACTTATTTATTTATTTATTTATTTATTCATTCATTTATTTATTTATTTATTTATTAGGCACCATTAGCCTCGAAATGATTAACAGTTATGATGTTGTTTTGAGTGGTTGGAATCCTGAGCCATGCCCACACTGATTACAAGGTGTTTGGTTTCATATCTTTGACGTTCTATTGCGTAGGCTGTGCGTAGCCACGATTTAGCTCGTAGTCAGACCGGCTATTTGTAGCCCACCTATAGTCAATCCTGATTTATTGTATTTTTTGAACAGGAAGTGCATGAGATGATTGATATCCCATCATGTTTGCAATGTCAATGATATCTACAAGATGTAAGTGACATTTCATGACATGGTCTATCTGTAGTCACGATTTAGCTCTGAATTTGATAGGTTATGTGCAGTCTGCTTTTAGCCCACCCGGCGAAATCGAGGCAATCTATAGTCTAATTTTTACAGCTTGACTATAGCCCTGATTCAGACCAGCAATTAGTGTAGCCAAAATAGTGTTAAGCAGCCTAATTTTCGGCCACAAAGCTTGTGGGATTCATTATATATGCTACCATCAAATGCAAGTCGCCCATACATTTGAAACAGCATATTTTTGGTGTCACACAATCATACACATTCTACAATGTATGTGAAGAGTTTGGTTCCAAAACGCTATAACTCTGATTTTGATTAATTTGAGTTAAAAGCTGTTTTCTTTACCAAGAAAGTGGCAAGATGAAAACCACTATTTTCTGTTTCAAACTTTCACATAGCATCTTTTGGTTATAAAAACATTAAAAATTCAAATCTACATTTTGATTTTAAAATGTTTATTATATAATGGATTATTTTTTCCCCAAAATGCAATAAATCCATGACACGTTTTTTTTTTTTTTCAACAATAAAGTTGATTCACATATATGACAGCTTCTGAACTTTGCCAGTACTAATCTTATATACAGGCATTTGACTAAAAATACATTCAGTCGTCGCTCCCAAAATGAATTCAACGAGTCATCCTGTTAATGTTGTAAATTAATTATGTCTCCGTTTGTCATTACCGATTAAAGAATATCCGGCCCCACCGCACGGTTAAAATAAACACATTTGCCGAGTACATTGGTATTAAAAACGGCTTTTAAAAAACTGTTCATCTACTATTTAAGCTTATTATTATTATTCTTCCGATTCTTAGACTAAATTTCTAAATGCTACTCCTCCTAGACTGTACAAGCTACAACCACCAAACTCAGACTAAAGACTCATCAGACTCCATTAGCTGCCATTCTATGTACTATTTCTAAACCATTGAGACTCATTCAAACTCATAAACTCATTTAATCTATCTATCTATCTATCTATCTATCTATCTATCTATCTATCTATCATCTGACCATTTCTATCTATCTCTCTATCTATCTGACTATTTCGATCATATCTTTCTAACTAAATCGATCTATCTATCTATCTACCATCTCATAGCAACCACCTAGAACAACCTAGCAACCGCCTAGCAACCACACAAATCACCCTGGCAACATCCTAGTAACCAGCCCGAGTGCCTTAGCAACCACATAGGAACACCCTAGCAACCACCCAGAATTCCTTAGCAACCGTATAGCAACACCTTAGCAACCACCCTGAGTACCCTAGCAACCACATAGCAACACCCTAGCAACCACCCCGAGTACCCTAGCAACCGTATAGCAACACCTTAGCAACCACCCTGAGTACCCTAGCAACCGCATAGCAACACCCTACCAACCATCCAAAATACCTTAGCAACCACATAGCAACACCCTAGCAACCACCCCTAGTACCTTAGCAACCACAAAGCAAAACCCCAGCAACCATATAAAACCCTTGCAACCACTCAGAGTACCCTGACTCTATCTATCTATCTATCTATCTATCTATCTGTCTGTCTGTCTGTCTGTCTTTTAAACTACTAAACTAAAACTTAAACTTTCAAACTTTCAAACTTCAAACTTTTAAAACTACTTCAAACTTTCTGGACCGGCTTTTTCAAGCCAACTTAAAGTTTGTCTAAAAACTTTTTTATTTTATTATTATTATTATTATTTATTTTTATTTTTTTTTACACACATTATATGACTGTCTTTAATTTTAAGTTACATAAAAATTGACAATTACAATTCTCAACCGCTAGATGGCAACTGTGGCTCTACTGAGACATGACTACTGGCAACGCGAGACTTGTTAGTTAGTAGAGATCACTGTTCCCAGATCTCGCGATGAACATTTCCACCATTTTACAACTGTCGGACAGCAAGCAAGAGCAAATGTTGAAGCAAATTCTTTCCTGCTTTTGGTCTTGTAAGTATCTGTGTTTTTCATTTTGACATGTGTTCGTTATTTATGTACATTATTTGTTATCATGTGTAGGAACCATGACATTTTAGCGGGTAACAGTGCAGACTCAGAGTAAGCCGTTTTGTGGTTAGATTAACATGCTACATGGACATGTCCTTGTGCCCTAAAACTCTTTAATTATCTAAATACAAGGGGGTAAACATGAAACCCGTGCTATCCATCGAGAAACACGGTATTGTTTACCTTGTTTATTATTACAGAAGCTCTTCGTCAGGCCAACATTGTAGCATTTCACATTACCGATCAAAAGCTTGGAGTAATGATGCTGAAAATTCAGCTTTGATCACAGGAATAAATTACAAATTGTAATGCTAGTTATTTTAAATTGTAATAATTTAAATATTACTGTTTATATTGTATTTTTGATCAAATACAAGGAATGTACCCTTGGAAAGTACAAGTGAATTCTTTCAAAAACATTAAACAAATCTTACAGGCCCAAACTTATGAACAGTAGTGTGTGTTATGCACTCAATATTATAATCATGTAAATCTTTGCTAGGGTTGGAATAAAGCAATTATTCTTATGTTGATTTTCTTTTATTTCTTTACTCAACAGGCTATTTTCTTACTCATAGTTTTCAGTCAGGCGACTGGAGCAGAGACCTGGAGGGCAAAACATCCATAGAACTGCAGGACAGGCCTGTCAATTGCGTCTCAAAAAAGGTAAACAAAATATTTGTGAGTAAAATGCACGTTTCTGGCACTTGTGATCCATAAACAGCACCTGCTGCAGTATTTCAATCACTAAACAGTAGAGTATTCACCTTAAGTAGCTTAAAGTAATAAAACAGTGAGATTGACAGATCAATTTCTTTATACAGTTTATCCATGATGCATACTACTGTATATACAGGCGAGCAGATGAGCCCAGAATATGAACGCCACACACTAACTGGGCAAGCAGATGAGCCTAGAACATAAATGCAATGCCTACCGACAAACTCAAACTGTGCGTTGCATTTATGTTCTAGGCTCATCTGCTTGCTCGACCTGTATATATAGTATGCATCATCAAAAAGGTGTATATTGAATTTGGCCTTGTTTTACCCTCCAGGTGGGTGTTCCTATAAAAACTAGCAATGAAGGTAAGCATACGCTATTTTAAGTATATTATTAAAAATATGATTCTGCATTGTATTGTCAGCACCCGAGCCATCACGGACATGGAAAGGTCTTGACACCTTGCCAAGAGCTGGATTTTTTTGGTAAGCATAAATAGATACGCAGATTTACACAATACACTATATCTGAAAAATGGTCGTAATTTACTAATACAGAGCAAATATACACACATTCATTGATGACACAGCAACATTTAGATCATTTCTCTTTTAAGGTAATCTTTCTTTTGGTAACACTTCGTTCGTCTTCGGAACACAATTTAAGATATTTTGGATGAAATCCGAGGGTATCTGATCCACACATAGGCAGCATAGTATTCAACAAAAATAAATTACTGAAGTACTTAAATATTTAACAAATTAAATCTTTTTTTTTTTTTTGCACATTTCTCATGGTTACGTCTGAGCTGTAGGCAAAAGTTGGGTTTGAAAATTCTGCCCTTACAGACAATTAGCAGAAACAAACTAGATGTTTCAGTTCATACCTCATGTTTTCTGTGGTTTGCACAAATAGAAAGTCTCTAAAAAATTAAATAGCATCATCTAAAAATAATTAGATCATTCTCGGATTTGAAATACATGGTGAGACTTGTGTCTTTAGCTACAATGACTTTCTAGACTCTAAAGTTTCCTTCTGACAAATGTGCCAAAATCTGCAACACAGATTCCCAATAGTGTGCACTCCAGCGAGTTCGGTTGTTTAGCAAAAGTACAGCAAAACCGATTGTTGGTGAGTGTGATGGCATTGACTTTGTTCAAAACATATCAATCATTGTGGTTCAACCAATAGTAGGACGTTGGGGCAGGCCAATGGGGGTCAAGGTTTAGCTTCAGCAGTTACAAGTAAACAATGTTGTAATGAATTACTGGTCAGTTTAAATAGAAGTTTAGAGGCCACTATATTATCACGAAGTAGTTAAGGGATGATTGTAATTAATACAATCTAAGGTTAATTTATGTAAATTTACTTTTTTTTTGGTATAACTTGATCTTTATGGTTTTAATAAAAAAGAAAACATCATCTGTTAGAAGGTAAGGCAAGTAGGTAATTATATCTGCTAATTTTAGTAAAAATGTTAATTTCAAAAACCATTTGAGTATTTTTACTTTTTTGTTAAATATTTGAAAGGCTTTGAAATCACAGAGAATTTGGTATTGTGGCATCAAACAATATAAATATGACTATGTTTCACTATGTTATTGTGAAACCAAAAGTGTAATTTTCATGTCTAATAGAGAGATAAATAAATACCTTGCTAATATCTTAATTTTATTTTTTACATGCATTCATTGTTGGTGAAAATTAATTTCTAATGGCTTTTCTAATTTTCAGAATAAAATTGGGCAATTTTTCCTAAAATCTGACATGTTACTAATGGTTCGGTAACTGGACATAGATATAATTAATTGTAAGTGCTAAATAAATACAACATGTTGTCCTGTGTAATGTCAATTTCAGTGGATACTCAGTTATTCGAAACTGAGTATTCCCTTGGGGTTTAAGCCTAGAACTAGTAGGAGGAAACAAAATGGAAAATGTTTTTAATAAAATATCTAAATAACAATAACATTTTTCTCTTTGTAATTTACATTACAGTGGATGAAGTGACAGATGGTCCTGAAGGGAAGACCAAGGTAGGCTATGTCCACATATGACGACACACATATATGTGCCATTTTTTCAGTACCCAAACTCAACCGAGCCATTACTGGAACAAAGGTTAGTTGTATTTAATCGTTTATATGCCTTCTGTTGCTAGGTCAGTCTTATGTTTGTAAAAAAAAAAAAAAAAAAAAAAAAAAAAAAACTTTGTGGCATTTTTTTCAACATCATAATTTTGAGCTTTTTCAGGCCACATTCACACAGCAGCAGAATACGGTAGTCACTCCTGTCTTTGAGTCCTTAATATGGTTATGTTCACATACAGTACGGTTATTTACGCATTCAACCGCATTCTATAACCGAACTCACACCCGTACATTTTCAGGACTCACAACTGCATTCTCGGAATATTTGAGCTGTGTGAACGGAACTGGACAACTAGTTGTCTGTCATGTCATACAGTTCGAGTGTTTTGTTTGTGGTTTCGCTTTCGGTAACTTAAGCCCCGGGTATACTCGCGGCCGGCCGCACGCCCCGTCCGCGTGCAGCCCAAATGTCGCCTTAGGGGCTGGCTGCAGCGTGTGGAGTTCCACTTAAGGGCGGAAATACGTCACCTCCACTAGAGGAGCTAGCTACTGTGGCCGCTGGGCATGCGCACATCAATATTGCGTCATTTAATTACTGTATTTGCATTATTGTAAGGGTAGGTTTAGGGTTGGGGTAGGTGTAGACGTTAGTAAAACACAAGTGGAGGTGACGTATTTCCTGTTCGAGAGTGGAGCTCCACTCGCCCATGGTCTGGCAGCCAGACCCTTCTCAAATTTCGAGATCGTGCGGACAGCAATACGCACAGTACTGAGCGCAATCTGCAGTCGTCGAAGAAGAGTGTGTAAAGAGCGATTCAAAAACAAGACGAGTAAACACTTCCTGTTCTCTTGGTGTATCTTCTGAACTATGTTGCAATGGTGAATGCACTATTTTTCTTCTCCGATCCTGCACAGCGAATGTCCGGTTGATGACACGAGGCGTTTCTCAATACCAAGTTCGCAAAGTTCAGAGTTGCATCCTTGGTAGTTAGGACTTGGCAAGTTCAACTCAGGAGAACGGACTCCCGTGAACGGGAGAACACAAGTCCGGTGATTCAGCAAATGGCACAGCAGCATACTTGATAATGTCACTCAGCTCTCCGGTTATCTCTGTGTATATTTTAGACAACAATAAAACAAAATGTGTTATAAAACACCACTCTGCCTCTTTTCAATTTATTTAAAAAACAAACAAACAAACGAACAAAAAAAATATATTAATAGCCTCACAAATGTGGTTCAGGAACGCGTTCACTGATTATCTTCAATGTCTGCATATATAGTATTTATAACAAAACGAAATATTAAACAACCCTGCCTCTTTTTGTTTATATTTCAAAAATATTAAACATATTAATATTGTTACATCCACGCCTTCCCAGACTCCAGTTCCCAGAATCCTCCTGTTCCGCACACCTGTCTGCACTTCCCTCATCAGTCTTCCCGCCATCTCCCCGGATTCCCAGCACCTGTTGTCCTTGTCAGCACTCCCTTTTGGACTCATTCCCTGCACTCCTTGTCCGTTATCTTGTTTGATATGTCTGTTCATGCTGTTTCTTAGTTCCTGGACTGTTCAATAAAGCCCATATAATTGGTGATTTCTGTATTCGCCTCATCTATGCAGCACAGCACGTAACAGAATAACGGACCTAAACAGCTTGGAAGTCTACAAGGAAGATGGGTTTATTCTTCATTTCCGAGGTCCCCGCTTCTCCCGTGCCGGTTCGTCAATCTCCATCTTCCTCCGCCTGCCTCTCCAGTGAGCTTTTCCCCGGTGTCCTGCCGGACCCAAAACCCCGCATGGCCAACAAAAATTCCTCCGCTGGGCCCAAACGGCTAAAGAGGAAAAGGAAGAAGGCCGCCAAGCAACCTCAGTCTCCTGAGTTTTCTGCCTCCGCGCAGCCCGTCTCCTGAGTTTTCTGCCTCCGCGCAGCCCCAGTCTCCTGAGTTTTCTGCCTCCGCGCAGCCCCAGTCTCCTGAGTTTTCTGCCTCCGCGCAGCCCCAGTCTCCTGAGTTTTCTGCCTCCGCGCAGCCCCAGTCTCCTGAGTTTTCTGCCTCCGCGCAGCCCCAGTCTCCTGAGTTTTCTGCCTCCGCGCAGCCCCAGTCTCCTGAGTTTTCTGCCTCCGCGCAGCCCGTTCCAGTGTCAGTGGGTCTTTTGGTTGAGTATGAGGGGATGGACTGGACCCCGTTTTCAGACCCCTCGCCAGCCCTCACTGCCAACGAGCCCGCTCCAGCCGCAGCCGCCACCGAGCCCGCTTCAGCCGCAGCCGCCGCCGAGCCCGCTCCAGCCGCAGCCGCAGCCGCCGCCGAGCCCGCTCCAGCCGCAGCCGCCGCCGAGCCCGCTCCAGCCGCAGAGCCCGCTCCAGCCGCAGCCGCAGCCGCCGCCGAGCCCGCTCCAGCCGCAGCCGCAGCCGCCGCCGAGCCCGCCCCAGCCGCAGCCGCTGCCGCCGAGGCCCGCTCCAGCCGCCGCCGCCGTCCACAGCTCCTGAGAGGTACAGACGATATTCAAAATTATTTTCTAGTGTTTGAAAAGGAAAATAAATGCTTTAACATACATTGAAGAAGCCTTTCTTTATCAGAAAGATAAATGTTGATTAATAACTTAAAAGATGTATATTGAAGCGGCAGTGGTTTCCAGAATCCACCCCCCTTCAGTAGGCTACAACGATTAGATATACAAAAAACAAATTATATCATGTTTAATCCGGGGATTTGAACTTGGCAACACATGCGCAGTACAATTTTTTTTTTTTCTGTACTTTTACCAGACATCGTAGCCGTTTCTCAATATGCATTCTTGTCTGTACTTGTGTTCTTGTGGACTTGTGAAACGTCATCAGTTGATTACTGTTCCAATTCAAAGTTCACATCTAGCCAAGGCATCCGTGGTTTAGTATGCTTTGAACGCGTCCGGGCGCAGACATTAAAAAATAGATAAATGTGTTTGTTCAAGTTTCTACTTAAAGAAATAGATGTTTTCAATAAGTATATTTCTTTTTTCTACATGAAAATGCCAAATGAAAATGTTTATTGATATTGATAAAGTGACCAATTTTAAGCAGGAAAAACGGTCTTTGCACTTGACCACTTGTCTACTTAGATGACGTATTTCCTGTATGTTACGACCCTCTATTAATGCTGTTTAAAGTATGTAAAAGAGTATGTAACATATTAATGTTAAAGTTAAATATAAAAATAAATAAATAAATAAATAAACGGGTTTAGTTACTGATATCTTATGTGATGAGATGAATCAGACAGAGACAGATTGGAATTAAAGCTTTTTAGTATTTTATCTTGAGGAAAATACAGCCGATGGTGTTGATATGGCAACTAGTAAATATACTAAGTTTCATGCTACTAACCTTTCAAATTAAATCTAATTTAGTTTAACATCATTTTCAACATCAAACACAAGCTGTGCACGTCAATATAATTAGTCTTTTATTCTAATCGGTTGCTGTTTTTTTTTTTTTTAAGGGAAAAAAAAAAAGACTGTAGGCTGTGACTACAACTCCCAGAATGCATTTAGCGCGGGCGCGTTGAGCTTTCGCGCAGCAGCAGAGAGCGTTCTGTTCTGAGGCGGAGAGAGAAAATCTAAATGGTAAATGTGAGTTCGTAGAGTTTTTTTTACGTTATTTCTTAGGAAAACTGTGTGTAACTTAGTGTTTTGAAAGCATGGCCAAATTCTTGACAAATCTGTCCTAGCGATTATTACAAAAACTGTAAGACCAGAAACTTGAGTTTTATTTGTGTAGATATACAGAGCCCCATGGTTCAAAAACACTGTAGTATACAAATTACTATAGTATTTTTTTCATATCGTGCACATGATTGAGCAAATCGAGGCAACGAAATAGTAAATCGTGCTCGATTCATGTGTGGGTGTTTGTGTAGATGTAATGAATGCAGCTTCACACTCATTTATACTTCTGCCATAAAGCAGCTGTGTGGCCGTCTTCTCGTTCACACACGTGTTCTCTGAAGAACACAGTTAATAATTTAATAATAAAAACTGTTGTTGCAAATTGAAAACTAGCACAGTCAATGAGATTACTGCTTGTTCTTTTTTTTTTTTTTAGATTTTCTTTACAGACTCTCCTCTTGCCAGGACGATGTTAAAATACCACGTGTTAGATTGTGTCATGTACTGTGTACTCAGTGCAGGTAATATATGACAAAAGAATAATAAATAAATTGGTCAAGTGCTAGGCTTAGGCCTAAGAAACGCATAACAATCCAAGAAGGGAGAATTCCTAGATCTGTGTATATTTCAATGAACATTTTTCTTTTGATAGACCTTTTCATATATGGACTGGCTGGGCTGCAGAATTCCTCTGCGGGATATTGAGAAGGCCTTCTTCTCTGGTCCGGATTATTATCACAGGTAAGAGTAGAAAGTGCAATTTTTTTATTTTTTTTTACACAGTGTCCAATGTATCATTTTTTTTAAGCATTAACAGTATTTCTGTTAACCCAGCAGTGATTATGTTCTCCATTTACTATTTCAGTGAAGTGTAAGAATTTAATAGAGTGATAGAGAAACAATTGAGAAAAGAGGGGAGGAAGGATCATGTGACACTGAAGACTGGAGTAATGATGCTGAAAATTCAGCTTTGATCACAGAAATAAATGATATTTTAAAGTACATTAAAAAAGAACCATAATTTTAAATTGTAATAATATTTCACAATATTATTGTTTTTTCTGTATTTATTATGAAATAAATGAAGCCTTAATGAGCATAAGAGACTTAGTTCAAAAACATTAACAATAGTAATGTTTCCAAACTTTTGACCGGTAGTGTATATCGTCATATCACACAGCCCTAAATGCGATTCTTGTGTGTAATAAAGTATTTTGAGTTTTAAATACCTTTATAACGACTCTGCATTCTGGTAGTGATCTGCATAACTGATCTGTTGGTTTTATTTCTTTTCATCCAGAGTATTCGTAACCGAGTTGATTGGACTGTACATGACGATTCTCTAATATGCGTAAGTCAATGTGTTTTGTTTAAAATGAATGGTATATAGGCCCACCTGTGTGAATCTAAATTGTTTTTTTGTTTTTTTTTTAAATATTGAAATTCTGCTATTACTTTTAAATTTTTTTTTGTGTCCTATGTGCAGGGAAAAAGGGACACTTTTCATATTAACTTAAGATGTGCAAATGAACTTATAATTACACTGTCAGTTCTTCTACGCTCAGGTACACTTGTGTCCGTGTCTGGAGAGGGGTCAAGGATAACAGTACCATCACCATCATTGGAGCACTGCTGCGCTTCCGGAAAAATAATCAGAAAAATACACTCAAATTCACAGTTTAACTACGATAAAGATCTGTAAAGTATCAATATCACACATGTACTCCATTTCAAATATGCTGTGTCGCAACTTCGCTTTATGCTAATTCTCTTAGCAGAGAATTAGCTAATTCTCTTAGCAGAATTGTGTGCCTATATTTCATTTCAGCGTGGAAAGCTGATTCAGCTGTGCCTAAAACTGGACTGTCTAGCTTATGCAGTACAATGTTAAACAAAAATGACATCACGTCAAAAATGTCATCACGTTTTGACATCACGTCAAAGTTTCCAAGGATGACGGGTGAAGCGGAGTAGAGTGCAATGTCAAACTTGTTAGCAAACTTTGAGCTACTTCAGAGTAGCTGTTAATAAAAAGGGGGTTTGTACACTCTGGTTTCATTGGCATACCACTGCTGCACAAGCTCGATGCATGAACATCTGAAGAGGAAACATATAGGGGCTATTCTGGATGATGGGCCGCTGGAAAAGGCAAAGCCACAGCCACCCTAAGTGTTTTTGTCCATTAAATTAACTCAGCCTCTGTAGTCAAGTTAAGTCATCTTCATTTATATAGCACTTTTCAGAATACATATTGTCTCAAGGCAGCTTCACAGTGACAATAGGAAAATTAATTAATAGGAAAATTAATTGTTTTGGATTTACAGCAGCACTAAGAAAAAAAGTTTTCTTTCTCTGTAGGCAGAACGTTTAAAATCCACTGTCCTTTAAGCTGCTAAAGGGCCCGTTCGCATATTGCGTCTTTTGTGTGCACAAGTTCGTTATATCAAATGTAGGTGCGCTCATAATAGAAGCGACGCGCATGCGGTGCGGCATGCTTGTTGTTTCCAGGCGCGTCTACGCAGTGGTGAGATGAACGCTTTAGAATATGCCTTTTACAGACAGCCCCAGTATACCAGTAACTTACAAACCCGGGCAATCGAACCTGTTGCGCCATCACACACATATAGACTACACTAAACTGGTGTTACTTTGTGTTCTCTCTATACTGTTACACTGACAAAAACGCAATTAAATGATTTGGCGGTCTTGCATTAAGCTGCGGATTTGTATGTGATGCATAAATTAAAATGATTTACTTTCATGCAGTAAGCGGATCAGTTTAATAATTAATTTAATAATTCATAATATTTTGACAGCATTCAACTTTTCAGAATGCCGCAAGTGCACTCAGCTCATGATGTGACAAAAACCAACCGATCAGCTTCGGCCTTAACAACACTGAAAGCTCATCCGAACAGCTGATCATAGCTGTACAGGGTGGATTTTTATTTCTCATTTCCATAAATATGTCTAGTAGTAGAGCTAATGCAAGGGCTAGAAGTCAATTAATCCTTCGCTGATACTTCCTATCTTTTGTTTTCATGTAAAGATTTGGTCTTCTCCTGTTCATCATTTACAGTTTTTGTGTACGCCTTCATGTGTCTTTCTTCACAAGAATTGTGATGTGCCTACAAAAAAAAAAAAAGTAAGTTTTAAAGTTTTTTGGAAGCTCTTCTTTGCCATTTAAGGCACCGATATAACAAAGATCTTTTTCGTTCTTCATTTAGGGGTAAAATGAAGTTTGAAATACGTCAGCAGCGATATACTGTCTGTAATCGAACATCTGACGCCGCCCACACTGCTGAGAGCAGCGTTTAGATGAATATGTAAATATGTGCTGTGCACTTCTTCTCAGTAACAAAATAAACACAACAAAAGAGAGAAAACAGCAAACATTTTATACATAAAAAAAATTGAAGAAATATTCTGTACAGTTGCCAATAAAATAGCCAGGTTTGTTCCTGGTAGAGGTAGATAAACAAAGAAACAGGAGGGAACATACAATAACTGACAAAGTAAAGACACATGGGTCAAGAACAGAACACTCCCTATAACTCCAAACCTCAACAATACGAGCTATGCATGAACACGAAATCCAATATAGTTTCTTTCCAATTTGAACATCCATGTCAAATGCAAACTTAGTCTATAAAAACGTAATCATATGCAAAATACATTCAACCCCTTAATTTTAACATCCTTTGGATCCAGCCAAAACATTACAAGAAATAATGTGTGTCAAGAACAAATAGGTAGAATGTGTGAGGATCATCTAAGGCTTGTTTCTTTTAAGGCTAACGTTACCGTCACGCACCAATGGTAGAATGAAGGTGTTTTGCAGCTGTAGCGAACTTTTCCTGAGAGTTCACCTTCACCTGTTCACATGGGCAACGTTTCTTGCTCTGCACTGCAGCAGGTTTCACTGCACAAACATATTCATTAGTATATACACAAATACCTGCTAAATATGCACAACAAATAAAATAAAAATAAATAAAATTGGAACTATAAATATATAATTATAACAAAACACATATAAATATGATGGCGTTTCTATAAATCTAAATATAATAAACACTTACGTGCTGCGTGTGCTTTGGATTTCTTTCCTTTTCTGTTTCTATCATTTTGCCCTTTAGTTCTGCTGTCAAGCTCTCACATCTCTGCTGAATGGAGGAGGCGGCTGTCAGTCAACATTACGGGTGTCTCTGCAGCCAATCCGGTGCCGCCCTGCTGTTAAAAGGTCTCTCAGCGTGCCGCGCTCTGTGTGTTCAGGTTTTGCGTTTGTAACCTGCGTGTAACATTTAAATAGATTTTCCTAAACAAATCACTAGAATTTTATAACATCCTGCTATTCCTGAGAAAACCAGAGACTTCATTTACACCAAAAGAATGACTGACATCTGTTTGAGATGACTGTGAGGCGTTCTGATGAATCAGATAAGACTAAACAAACAATGTAAAAATAACAAAATTAATCTGATAATGCCTTTTAAAAAAGATTAACTTCAATAAACTGGTTGAAAAAAACGGTTCACCGGTTCTTTTATGCTCCGACGTAATGACGTTGTCTATCGCGGGCCGGGATAAAAAAAAACACTTAACACATAAAGTCAGTAATCATAACATCAGTCAACTAAAACATCATTATAATCTGAAACGTTTCATACAATTTAGTTTTGCATCTAAAGCATCCAAACACACAGGCAGTGATGTGCAAACGAAGTTTTACAGTTATAAAGTGAATAAATTAGTCTTCATCAGCGCAGAAACCATGATCCACTTTACATAATCCATTACGATTTATTTGTAATTAAATAAACTTACTGTTCGGTAGCTTCAGATCACACGCTGAATCACGCATGCGCAGTATCATCAGCTCA
The DNA here is from genome assembly GCF_019924925.1 of Ctenopharyngodon idella. Lineage (NCBI taxonomy): Eukaryota > Metazoa > Chordata > Actinopteri > Cypriniformes > Xenocyprididae > Ctenopharyngodon > Ctenopharyngodon idella. The sequence goes on along the minus strand of NW_026138716.1, from coordinate 127,503 downwards.
TCGGTTCTCAAATCGGACACGTCCGAAAGAAGCGGTTCTCGGTTGTGTACTGGTGATCCGAAAAACGTTGCAACCCATTCTACTCGAGAACAAGATTGAGATTCGAGAACCGCCAGAGCGATTCAAAAGGAGTCCCTTGTTTGCTCGCTGTAGTTTGATTACATCGTTTTTTTATCTTTATATCACCTTGTTTAGAAATTAAATAAGCTGTTCATGGATTATTTATGAAACCAATAAATGTTTAGTTTGATAGTTTTACAAACAATTAATTGTTTCCCATCTTTAAAAAAAAATTAACATGAAAGCACAACTGCAAAACTTTTACTGTAATGCTTTTTAAATAACATTGTATTTGGAAAAGCACAATAAACTTTTTGTATTTGAATTAAGTCATAAACATATTTCCAGTGTGTTTTATATTATCAGCAAAACAATTAATTTTCCTATTAATTAATTTTCCTATTGTCACTGTGAAGCTGCCTTGACAATATGTATTCTGAAAACAGCACTTTTTCTTGTGTGATTGCTTTAGGCACATTCTAACTACATTCTAACAGGCTTCATCACACAGTGAGTCGTTGTCATACATCATCTTCCATCACTATGCAACCGCATGCATGTAAGACGGCGTACAGGTCTGGGCCAGGGCAGGGTGCACTAAATGCGTTAATTTCGACATATTATTTTTTTCCATAATTAATCACACCAAATTAACATGTTAAATTGACAGCCCTAGTGAAAACAATGTCAGAATGTGGCAAAAACTATGTCCACCCTGTCATGGAAGGCTTAATGACAGGGTGGAAATTTTTGGCAAAATTTTGCATTTAATGAACACATGGTGTACCTTCAGTTAGCAAAGTGATTCATTGTTGAAGATGACAGTGTACGGTTTAAAATATATATTTGAATTTCTGAAAAGTTTTTATATTTATTAATATTTCACTATGACAGGGTGGACATGCTAAGCTTGACAACATCCAACTACAAACACAATATGATGAAAATTAGGAAATATAAGTGTAGATACTCAGTGTACTTGCAGCAGATGATTTAACCTCCATTGAAGAAAGACCAAATGGGGGTGGGGATGTCAACTGACTACATCAGTTGGTTTATTAAAGGGGCGTTTACCCCAAAATGACAGGGTGGACAGCAATTTCAGGGACACATGTAAAATACTTAATATTATTATGAAAATAGAATATAAATGATCAAAATTTCTTGTTTTATCAAATAACTTGTTGAGGACAATAAGAACATTCAAAAAGTTTTTGAATTTTATGTCATTTACTCAGTTTTTACACTCACTGAAGTTAGCTGAGCAGAGTCTGGGACATGCCAAAACCGCATACATCCAATCAAAGAAAATGGTATAAAATGTGAAAAAAACATTTCAAGAGACTTGTAATTGTACTTGTATGTGTGTAAATGTTTGGCCATTCATAATAAAACCTCAGAATTTCATTATTTTGCATTATATTCATGATGACTGAGCAATTCTGATGAGGACACCAAAAGGCACTTTATAGTGATAATGACCAATTTGCTATAATTTAATACACAAATAAATGCACAGCCATTCGCATTTTGTTCTCTGCATCGAATACGAACACGTGTTGCATCTCTGATAACTTTTGAGACTTATTTTGCAGCGTTTTATAAGCTGTTTGATTGGATAAAGAGCCGTAAAGAACGGTTGCACTCAGTGTGGACTTCTCAATCTGACTGGATGTTCTACAGACCATTTCTCTTTAATAATATCTTCATGTTATCTCCTGATGTTACAAGCAACTGACACTTGTTGTAAAAGGTCTGAAGAGCGAGTTTTATCTTCGCACATTCAGGCTATGTTTGATTTTGCACTACCAGAAAAAAGCGAAGGTAAAAATCACCAGCGTGTGTGAAAAGCGCTATACAAATAAACTTGACGCGCCTTATAAAGTCTAATAACAAGCTCAAACTGTGTTAAATAGAAACTGACGCGCAAGCAAAAAGGTTTCTGTCCTACTGTGTTTTTTCTACTTTACCACAGTAAAGAATGCGAATAGCCTATAATAGGCCTAAATGCAAACAAAAGAAAAATTTTTATAATCCCCTGCGTGAGTGAAGATTTGGGAAAAGAAACAGAGATTCCATGTTGAGTGGAATAACTAATGGAATATTGTTAAATTCTCTGATAATCAGGTGACCAGATCGTGAATCGCAAAACAGAATACAAAGCTTAAATGTATGGACTCACGTACCTCTCTCATTCGGCATAAACCAAAATGTTTCCATGGCTGCGATGTCACATTTAATTGCTAACCTGTTATTTTTTTTTTTTTGTAAACAAAGCTTTGTGCTTCACTCGTGTTATATTCAAGTAGTAAATACTGCCACAGTTAAATCAGTGGGTACCGAATATACCCGGTTTCTCGGTACTACAGAAATGCGGGTATCGTCACATTTTCAAAATTTCAGTACTGAGTTGGTACCGAAGTACCGGTACTTTTGACAACACTATTTTTTTTAATGGATATTTTTATATTTATTCTAAAACATAAAGAGGATATTGGATGATTTTTATCAGTGTAGTGTATGGCACAAATGGCATTTATAGTGCATATCTAATATTTCCCAATGTCTTGTACCTTTGACGGTGTTAACCATGGTGTCACGTGGATGGGAATATGCATGGAAATATGCAGATGAGGTAAAACTAGGCGTCATAAGCTCCATATATGGTGATGTCGGGGAGGAGACGGGGTGGAGATGCACGTACGCACAATCTTCCGCTGACTGGGATTTATAAAGGAATTTGTGCACAGGTTCTGGCGTACGCATGGTTTTATAAATCAGAATTTTTTTTTGTGCGTACGCAGAATCTAGCTTTTGTGCGTACGTACACTTTTAGGATGAATCTACGGAAAGTTTTACAAATGAGGCCCCTGGTCTTCCGTTTGAATTACTGTACTGTAAACTGGTTAACGATGAGCTTGAATATGAAGAGAGATGACTGATCTTAGTGGCCTTGCATCCTCTATCCACTGTAATGCTTTCCATCTTTCAAGATCCTGGGTCCTCATTTATCAACGGTGCGTACGGATGTGTGCGTAATGAGTGCGCAAGAACAGTTTCACGCAAAGTGTGGGATTCACCAACTTGTACTTATACGCAGAAATGTGTGTAAATATAAGCACACCTGAGCATGCTTACGCAGAGAATCTAGTGGTAGAATAGCGACACTACACATAAAAAGCATTTAAGAGTGTCACAGTAAGCAATCCACATATGTCCTGTGTTTCCTTTAATTATAAAACACTCAATGTAGAATTTGTCTAGTTTTAAACATGATGCGTAATTGGTGTCAAACCCTATAAAAGACAGCTTGATTGTCCCAGTGCAATGGCTTATCTTGCGTTATTGGAAGACTTGGCAGAGAGCGCATTTTCTAAGATCGTGCTGATCTGCTTGGTTAGAGTCCTCTCTGTCATTATTGCTTTAAAATACAATCACATGATTTTTAAAGGGAAGTGTTGTCACCATATATGGTTAATTGGAGGTGTTTCCGAATGCTAATGACTGTGAACGTGAACATGCAGGGTACTTACGCACATGTGGGATTTATCAACAATGATTGCTTACTAATGTGCGTAAGAACTGCGTGTGCACATTTGATAAATACGGATTTTCTTGTACTTAGGCACATTCTAAATTTTATTTGTAGGACAAAATATAGAACCTTTTCTACGTACAGTTGATAAATGAGGGCCCTGGCCATTTTAACCTCCCCTATTTTCTGTTTTAATTCCTTAGACAACGCGATCGGACTGACATTAACATGCTCATCCTCTTTCCTAAATTTAAGGATTATTTTGAATTCCTTTCTCAAGATCTTTCTCCGAACTACTCTACTTCCGTAGGGCCCTATGAAATCCATTTTCCGTATTATTTTTTTCCCCCTCAAATTCTATTTTTACCAAATTCTGTTTTCTGTTTTAAGTTTTCTGGATTCCATTTTAATGGTTTAGTTAAATTATAATAATCAAAAAGCATGTCTAATTAATTGAATTCTACAAAACCCAAAATTTATTAAATTAAAAAATGTATTTTTATGAAATGGTTTTTTTTTTTTTTTTCTCTCAGAAATTCTGTTGCATATTTTGATTTTTCTGGCAATCAAATGAACACATAACATTAATTTATCTTTTAATCATGAAATTAAATTGTTTTTTTGTCAAACAATAGAGCTTTACTGTTAGAATTAAAACATTGAAGAAAAACTTAGATTATTCCTTAAAAATATAGTATATACCATGTTTCTGCGTCATTTCACAGACACAGACATGCAGGATTCATTTATTGCGGTTTAATATTCACAGACACTAGTCTATATCGCGATTTGATTTAAGTGTACTGGCCTGCTTTTTATTCATAAAAAAAATTGACAATAAATAGTAAATTCCGTTTTTATGACTCCGCGATACTGTCCGCGTTTTTTGCATCACGGAAATCGTAGGACCCTACTTCCGTCATCTGAAATGTTTTCTTCTAAGCTCCTTTTACGATGTCCAATTGTTATAATCCACAGAGGTGGGAGTAAGTCACACATGTGCAAGTCACAAGTAGGTCTCAAGCAAGTCCAAGTCAATTTTTGTAAGAATCAAGCAAGTCAAGTCACTGCTTTATGTCAAGCAATTCAAGTCAAGTCGTAGCTTGGGACAAACAAGTCACTGGCAAGTCGTACAAATGTTTGATGATTTGACTGAATTTATATTAAAATAAGTTAAAACTACAGTAGTTATGGACTATAGGAGTTTTATTTGCTACAAAAAAAATTGCAAATATGCATTTCTACTCAAAAGGTGTCCACATACAGCTGAGCTGTCAATACAATAAAAATTTCAAAATAAAAAAATAAATGAATGTGTGTGCGTGTGTCTATTGATTTTTTTTTTTTTTTTAGTTTGTGTGTGTGTATACAATGTATTTATGTGCATCCCCATAAACTATCCATAAGATTTTCACTCAAAGTCTAACACTGAAGACCAATTATTACACACTGTACACATACTAAGTGCTATTGCAAAAAAAGCTGACATTTCCTTATAAACAGTGAATAACCATTTACAACGCATTGCACTTGCAAAAAATTAAATGTGATAATTTTCTCTGTTACATTTGTTCTTCAATGACAGACAGCATTGGTTACTGTCACTTTAAGATCTGCCGCACACCACGCGGATCTCACGCGCGTCCCAGTTTCTCACAACTGTTTACTTTCGTTTAAGACTTTAACTCATACAAGGCTGCTCTAATGAGGATACTCGACAAAACGGACCTTTTTGGGATTATTGGGTGTGTTATTGTTCGTGCAAGCGTGACATCCTGGCGCGCGTTTTGTGCGTCACCTGTGTGACAGGACATTCACAGACAGCGCGTTCTCTTTTTCTCTTTTGGCGCGCTTACATGGTTTAAAAGAGCGTGATCATATATTGTAATGCCAGCCAAAGGATGACAGAAAAAACGGATGCTGCGTTTGCGTTAAATATTTTTGACGCGTTAAACTGGAAAACGTTGACAGCACTGATTTACCCAATTTTCTGTTTAATGAACACAAAACGAATTCAAAGTCAACTCTTAACATGTCCAAAACGTTATTTTTTTTTTTTACTTAATTGCGCCTTCCATGTTCAGTCACGACTGGATGCTCTATGAGAGAGCTCACGATAGCTCTCTCCGCTTGCCTGCTGCGTCACGTGGTTAGGTTGCGGCGTATTCAAAAACAGATTAAACAAAAGAGTTATTTCGAGTCATTTAACTCAAGTCCGAGTCAAGTCTCAAGTCATGAATGTCAAGTCAAATTCAAGTCAGGTCTTTTATTAATATTTGTCAAGTCTCAAAGTCTTACAATGTGCGACTTAAGTCTGACTCATGTCATGTGACTCGAGTCCCCCACCTCTGATAATCCATATTATCGTCATCATCTACTACCTGAGCCTGCGTTGCCGTTCTGATCCAGTCACAATCCGGTTTATGCCAACCGCCTTCTTTTCCAAACAACGATTAGCAACGCCTTCTCTTCCCAGCGTGTCGACTACGATGTGTTGAGCCGTAATGGTTCACGTGGCTTTGCACAACCCACATCTGCAAATGCTTTTAAAAAAGAGGACTCCGTTTGTTAAATCTGCCGGGAAAAGCCGACCGCGTCCGTTCTGACGCGCCCGCGCCATTTCAGGCTTGTTCGAGATGCACCGATCGGCATATGACATCAAAGTACCGCGAGAGCGAGTGGAGAGCTAACGACTCTTTTGAATCAGCAGCGGCGACGCATCTCGAAGCCTTTCTTCTTCTTGCTGTCTGCCTACAACAACTTATATAGTGATGGCCGATTTCAAAACACTGCTTCAGGAAGCTTCGGACCGTTATGAATCTTTTGTGTCGAATCAGCGGTTCGGAGCGCCAAAGTCACGTGATTTCAGCAGTTTGGCGGTTTGACACGCGATCCGAATCATGATCGCATGACGCACCAAAAATATTCTCGTCGATTAATAATATTAATATTGAACCACTGTACTCACATGAACTGATTTAAATATGTCTTTAGTACATTAATGGATCTTGAGAGAGGAAGTGTCATTGCTGGCTATGCAGGCCTCACTGAGCCATCGGATTTCAACAAAAATATATTAATTTGTGTTCCGAAGATGAACGAAGGTCTTGCGGGTGTGGATCGACATGAGGGTGAGTAATAAATGACATTATTTTCATTTTTTTGTGAACTAACCCTTTAACGACACATGGCACATCACTAAGAGCGCGAAGAAAGCGATGTGGAAACTGTTTTACGGTGGAAATGTTAAATGACCGACAGCTATGTCCAGTGATGCAAACGGCTCGACTTTTTTCTCAAATATGGCCGTTTTGAAAGAGAGAGATGAAAGTTGCGTGTATGACAACTTTGGGCAGTAACGTAAAGTAGTTACAGTAATAATATTCTTTTTGCAGTAACTATTGTGTAACTAATTACAATAATATTTCATTAATAATATTACCGTTACCATCCATAAAACAGCTTACCCCTACTTAACTGAAATCCAACAATCAAATAATTCCTAGGTTTATTTTCATAATTTTCATGACTCGCACAGGCACATGAAGTCACCAGAGCTTGGAATATGGAAAAGCTTACATTGAGATGGAAATACTGCCATTACTTTGATTTTGTCAGGAGAAAAGATGATCTGAACAGCGTTGTGCGAGTTGTGGCTTTATCTTTTGATAAAATACATCATGAGAATATGGGTAACAGGAAAAATTGCAGCTACAATTAGCTTCAAGCTACACACAAGAATTAATGAGATTAATACAACACTTCTTCTTAAAAGTCATTATCAATAATCACCATTGAGAGTTTGTAATAACTTCTGACTGTGATCCAATGTGGATTTTGGTCAAATGATGAGGCAGAATTATGTTGTTAGTAACATTTGAGAAGAATTTTCTGGGGAAGATACACAATTACAACTTCTGTGGGGCGTGAAGGAAAAGTAATATAGCTAGTAGTGTAACTAATTACTGTTGCCAGAAAGTGAAGTAATAATATTACTTTAGTAATGAGTAATAAATTACATTTTTTTTTTTTGAGTAACGAGCCCAACGCTGGTGAATTACTTTAGTCTGTGAGTCTCTCTTTACAAACAATGGATCTCACTCACTAATAATTGCGTAGAGTATTTGTATTTATATACATTCGAACTTCTCATGAAAATGTCCACCTAATTCACAACACGTGCGTGCACACATGAATTTGTTCTTAGCCTCGTCCTAATTGCCCTGTCCAAATACCCCCACTTGCGGTCTTGGCCACTTAAGAGCGCTTGCACGCGTCAGGAAGTTGGTGCGCAAGACTCAGTGCGGTCCAAACACGATATATCGCCCTCCGAAGGGCACTTCGGAGTGAAAACAATCATGGCCACCATATTGAAGGGTCGTTCCAAACCGAAGTGCTCAAAACTGGACACTTCAAAGGGCCCTTCGGAATGAAGGATTTCGAAGGGTACAACTAATGGACACTTCCGGCCCACATGATCCTTTGCACAGGGTAGTTGTTTGGCATCACAGAATGTGTACTGTGCCCTGTTGCATGAAGCTAGTTAAACAAACTGAGTTTCAGAGTAGGTTTGGAGTTGACAAATCCAGATAAATCCAACCTGGTTTAGATCAGGATCAACTGTTGCACAACGCTCGGTATAAACTTTCTCTGTCAACTCAAGTTTAATCCAGAGTTTGCAAAGCGCGTGCACCCGAAAGTGTGACACGTGCGGCAAACAGCCAATCACACGGAACAAGGAGAACGTCAGTTTGATTCACTTCTCGTGAGAGAGCGAGAGATGCAGGGGGAGTGGCTTTATTGCATCAGATACACTTTACTCACAGCTGATTGGTCGAGTTTGGGTTTGTGATCTCCAACTCAGAAGAAATAGCCGTGTAGCGAATCCACCTTCATGAGCCCGAAAAACCAGAGTTTGCTCAAACTAATCTTGAACTTACCTGGGTAAAAAGTGAAACCGGCTTTGTGCAACAGGCCAGCAGGCCAGAGTTCGATTTTTACCTTCGATGTCAAGGAAAACATTCGACTGTAAGTTAAATTAATTATATATTACATATAATTTGGTAGTAAATTACATGCTCTTGCCACATCTTTAGTTTGGGCAATGCCAAGTGTGCAGTCCTCAAAATCAGTTCATACACAATAAAACACCTTTTATACAGACTCAGTTTACAGAGAGCTTTCGCTGTTACTCAAAGAAACCTCGCAGCTCGACCTAGAGTTTAACGCAGCTTTCACTGTATAAATAATTTTAAGATGAAATATGCTTTTTCATCGTAATTATATACACACACCAGATGCACCGATATGATTTTTTTGGGGCCGATACTGATATTAACAAACAATTATTGGCCGATACCGATATTTGTCACTTCCTCTCTTATTTAAGCTGCATCATCAAATAATTTTTAATGAATATGGATTGGATCCATTTAACATTCAGCAGGCCTACATAAAGACAACGGAACAAAGATAAATATGAAATAAATGGTGCTTTTTAGGTAGGTTTAATAGTTTTCAGGAACAGAAATAAAGTAAACATAGCCTATGTAAAATAGCACTGCATATTCTTCACTGTATAAATTATATGCATATTAATCCTTCTTTATTGTAACAGACTTTATTGTGATTAATCTTCTAAGTTGTTTTTGTATACATTTTAATATTTTTTGTAAGTTTAAATATGTATGAGATCTGTCTCCTTTACTAAGGCGGGACTCTTATTTTGACGGGTGTTCTAGTCTACAGACTGACAAGGAGAGCGTGCAGTTCTTCGGAGTTATTTTGCAGATTTAAAGTTTGTCTGTTTATTAAGCACCCCCCAAAAAGGCATAAAATCTGTATGTATTTGTTAGCTGTTAGTTGTAATGAGTGTTTTGAGTAATTCGCTGTATGTTGATGATAATGCAGTGGAGAGAGAGAGAGTGAAAACGGATGCAATAAACTTAATAAAACATCAGTAAAGGTTTGGTCATCATTCGGATGGGGTCCGCTACACTTATGAAAGTTACAAAAATTATTTAGTCAAGAATAGTGTGCGATCTTTTTTTTTTTTTAATTTGATTAGCATTAAAGCACAGACAGCAGTGCTAGGATTACGCAACAGTCATTATACAGCTCAGTGCCTTCACGCAGTTCATTAATAAACCATCGGTTAGTTATATCGGCCTTTCTCCTGCTACAGCCGATATGCCGATGGTTGTAAATTGAGCAAATATCGGCGGCCGATACATTGGTATCTGTGTGTGTGTGTGCATCTGTGTAATGAAATATTCAGACAGATCATACACACACACACATATATATATATATCGATTAAAATAATTAATCACAATTAATCACATGATTTTCATGAGTTAACTCGTGATTAATCGCACATTTCACTCTGTAATCTTTACATTTTTTCCATAACAACATCGAAAGCTCAGCCAAACAGCTGATCATAGCTGTACAGGGCAGGTTTTTATTTCTCATCTCCATAAATATATCTAGTAGTAGAGCTAATGCAAGGCCTAGAAATAAATTGGGGTTATCCTTTGCTGAATCTTCTTCCTTCCTTGCATAGGGATGACGAGGAAATTTCAGCAAAGGATAACCCCGATTACTACGGTTACCACGCCTCAAGACACTGTTCAGATGGTGTATTTCAAGACATTTGTCAGGTTTTTGTCCTTAAAACACTCTTGTGTGTGGGACTAATTTCTTACGCATCTCATCCCAAGCCTCTGTTGCTCATTCCAAAACGTCATTTCAGAACGAGTAATGGAGGCTTGAGCCTTGACAGTACAATAATACCGTTGATACAGTTATTAACACACACACAGAGAGAGAGAGAGAGAGAATAAGCATATATGAATTAGCCTACCTGATCTGTGCGTCTCTAACGGCAGCAGTGTCTCTACTAATAAGTTGCTAAACTATTTTACTGATTAATTCGTCAGAGCAGCGCTGACCAAACGTTTCTGTGCGAGTGTGTGTCCGCACTATACAGTAAGTGTGTGCATTTAAAAGAGCGCGCAAGAGAGTATGCGCTTTCAGGACACAATAAAATGTATTTTGTGGCAAAAACCATGATAATAATTTGTCATTTTCATCCTATAGTTTACTATATTTATTTGCTTGGTCGGCGTCATTGTGGGTTTTGGTTCTTTTGCGGTTGTAGGCTGTAAGGAACTGTTGAAATAACTGAAATCATTTGGCGAAGCGATATGGAACTGAAATGCGGTCAAGACCTGCAAGAACTACTTTAGCCGTGCGTTTTCCTGAAAATAACTGCACACCTTAGATCGTTGGTCAAACAATCAGATTCGAGCATTCAACAGCCCCGTAGTATAAATTGTGTTAATGCGTTATTACGGTGTTATATATATATTATTGTTGAATCAACGCTAGACTATGATGTTGATTCTACATCACTGATGTTGAATCAATATAGAAATTAACAAAATTAATCAATGGTAATATTGTTTGATCAATGTTACAATGTGATGTTGACGTTTAGTCAATTTATTTTATTTAACAGTTTAACACAATCAATGACCAAAAAGATATAAGAACTTACTTTTTTTCAGAAAAAAAAAAAAAAAAAAAAAAGATTAATATATATTTACTCATCACGAAATCTGAATGTCCTGCACCAATGGTGCCCATGTTGGATTTAGGTCAGGCTGACTAATTGTTCACAGAAGACTTGAAACAAATCATGTGACCAGCATACTCAAGACAGACCAGACTATGATAAATGACAATTTGCCAGGGAATAATTTATTATTTATGAGATTCATGAGCCCGTTAGATATACAAAAGACGCACTATCTCATGTTTAACTGCTACAGAGACATCAGAGCCAGCGGCAAACGTCGGAAGGATTAGCCGAGGTAAGGCTGTTCTCGGCTGGGTGCATGAGCGCTGAGCGCCCCGTGATCGCGTGGATCTCACAACTCCGAAAATGTCAGATCAAATTTTCAAACAGGCACTATCTTTATCAATAAACCACAGATTGAGCTTTAAACAGGTACATTCTCGCCTGAAAAACTCTTAGAACTACAAATCATGACATAATAACAGCAGTATGTTTAAATTGTGCGGGTTTTCTCCTTTAGTATATATCGCAGTATGTAAATATATTGCACTATTGACACTTCAGAGTGATGAAATGCATGGGGACGTGCTTGATGTTAAAAAGAGTGACTGGCACACTGAGCACACTACCAAAGTGTGTGCACAGAAACCTGCCCCTCTCAGAAGGCGATTAGGGATGTTCTCGATGCTAAAGTGTTATTAAGCACAACAAGTAGGGGTAAAGTGGTAGACACGATTAGCCGGTAGAAATTTGTCAACCGGTAGAGATTTTGGACAATCGTCTCTGTCGCGGTTACGCTCACGGTCACGAAAGCTTATCATGTGCATGAGTTTTTAAGCATTGGGTGTTTTCAAACCATTAAAGCACAATTAGGAGCAGAAGACAACCCATTTCAGCATATGCCAGGGCTCTCTGAGAGACTGTTTCTCAGCGCGGTCTGAGAGACGCTGCTCCTAGAGCGTGTGAGCACTGAACTGAGTGCTTATTGCTACCTAATTGGGCTTGAACGGTTGTGCCAAAGTGGCCATGTATGTGCAAGTTAACACAGTAATTTATGTCTTAAGTGAAGGTACAGTTGAGAAAGACAAGGCTCGAGTGAATGGATCGGTGCAGTCAGTCTTAAAGGGACAGCATCCAAATGTACCTGCTGTCATTATTAATGCAAATCAAACAACAAAAAAGAGAAAATCTCTCCCTGCTTGCTTTTGTAACTTTAATAAGAATAAATGTATATTTAACTAACACAGTAAAGGCTATGCATTGTTTTTATACATTTTAATACTTTATACATTTTATGCAGTATTTCTAGTGCTTGAAGTTTTTCATGTCGGTCTATTTTGTCTGTTTCTTAGTTCTATTGTAGTTTTTCTTTGCTCTTTCTTTATCACCGTTTACTTGTCTTCAGTAAGCTTGAGAGTTTTTTTTTTTTTTTAGGCTAGTATTTTTTTTTTTTTTTAATTATATTGAAAATGTATTATGCTGTAATGTTACTCTTTTGATTACAGTCAACTTTTTTCTCATAAAAGATGTTTCATATTTCTCCACTGTAGGCACTGGTGCTGTAAAGTCTCACAAGAGCTTCAATCAAAGCCCAGAGATGACAGAGACGACTCAGAACTCCCATCCAAGAAACGGGCCAGTACAGTAAAAAAATCTTTTATTGAGGCACAATCTCTCAATTGAGGAAACTATTTGTTTTCTCAGTCTAGCTGAGCTGTGGCTGTGCCACCTAAACAAGTCACAATCTGACCCAGCATACTCCTGTTCAGCTCGTCAGAAAGCATAAGAACCTGCCTGGTCTGCTCCTCTCGAGTCAGAGTGCTCAGACTAGGCGAAGGACATTCTCAGTGTAGCTGAGCTGTGGCTGTGCCACCTAAACAGGTCACAATCTGACCCAGCATACTCCTGTTCAGCTCGTCAGAGAGCACAAGAACCTGCCTGGTCTGCTCTTCTTCTGTGAGAGAGCTCGGAGAGTCCTTCTAGCGCATGTTTACATAGAAAAACAATGAAAAAGTAGCGCATTTGGTGAGGCACATTCTCAGTGCAGCTGAGCTGTGGCTGTGCCACCTAAACAGGTCACAATCTGACCCAGCATACTCCTGTTCAGCTCGTCAGAGAGCACAAGAACCTGCCTGGTCTGCTCTTCTTCTGTGAGAGAGCTCGGAGAGTCCTTCTAGCGCATGTTTACATAGAAAAACAATGAAAAAGTAGCGCATTTGGTGAGGCACATTCTCAGTGCAGCTGAGCTGTGGCTGTGCCACCTAAACAGGTCACAATCTGACCCAGCATACTCCTGTTCAGCTCGTCAGAGAGCACAAGAACCTGCCTGGTCTGCTCTTCTTCTGTGAGAGAGCTCGGAGAGTCCTTCTAGCGCATGTTTACATAGAAAAACAATGAAAAAGTAGCGCATTGGAATGGTGAGGCACATTCTCAGTGCAGCTGAGCTGTGGCTGTGCCACCTAAACAGGTCACAATCTGACCCAGCATACTCCTGTTCAGCTCGTCAGAAAGCACAAGAACCTGCCTGGTCTGCTCTTCTTCAGTCAGAGAGCTCAGAGAGGGTGCAGTCTGCATCTCATCTACCAAATCCAAACACAGACAAGATTAGCAGCTCCGTTTGCAAATAATTATGAATGCGTTTAGCAAAAACATGTTCATATTGATACACCTCGTAGATTCTCACGCACACTGCCAGTGCTAGAGCCCTCTTGGGTCATCAAGATTGTTCGGTCTTATGTTGACAGCATGAATGCAGATTTGTTGGGCTGCTCGCTTTCTTGATCATAGCTATGGCAATAGGAGTGGCCGTGCCGTCTCTCGTTTTCCATCCGAGGCTATCCTGGTTTATCTGGAAGTAGCGTATTCATAAGCATGGAAGTGTCCACACTCTGGTGTGTCTCTGGGCCGTGGCTTTGCTGATAGCCTCAGCGTCTGCTGCTCTGGAGAAGAGGTGGATTTGTTTAGTGTTGTGGACGCTGCTGCCTTTGCTGACTTCCTCTGTGCAGAAAAATGCGTTCATTTCATCTTCAGTGGTCCTCAGATTTATGGCTACCCTCTCCACTGCCTGCTCCTCCAGCCTCGGACATCTGCATCAGGAGCCCAGCTCGTCTCTCTGGACAATGGCTTTGCTGATAGCCTCAGCGTCTGCTGCTCTGGAGAAGAGCTGGATTTGTTTAGTGTTGTGGACGCTGCTGCCTTTGTGCAGAAAAATGCGTTCATTCCATCTTCAGTGGTCCTCAGATTTATGGCTACCCTCTCCCTGCTCCTTCAGCCTCGGACATCTGCATCAGGAGCCCAGCTCGTCTCTCTGGACAATGGCTTTGCTGAATGCCTCAGGCAGCGTTAAGTGTTGTGGACGCTGCTGCCTTCGCTGACTTCCTCTGTGCAGAAAAATGCGTTCATTTCATCTTCAGTGGTCCTCAGATTTATGGCTACCCTCTCCACTGCCTGCTCCTCCAGCCTCGGACATCTGCATCAGGAGCCCAGCTCGTCTCTCTGGACAATGGCTTTGCTGATAGCCTCAGCGTCTGCTGCTCTGGAGAAGAGCTGGATTTGTTTAGTGTTGTGGACGCTGCTGCCTTTGTGCAGAAAAATGTGTTCATTCCATCTTCAGTGGTCCTCAGATTTATGGCTACCCTCTCCCTGCTCCTTCAGCCTCGGACATCTGCATCAGGAGCCCAGCTCGTCTCTCTGGACAATGGCTTTGCTGAATGCCTCAGGCAGCGTTAAGTGTTGTGGACGCTGCTGCCTTCGCTGACTTCCTCTGTGCAGAAAAATGTGTTCATTCCATCTTCAGTGGTCCTCAGATTTATGGCTACCCTCTCCACTGCCTGCATCCTCCAGCCTCGGACATCTGCATCAGGAGCCCAGCTCGTCTCTCTGGACAATGGCTTTGCTGAATGCCTCAGGCAGCGTTAAGTGTTGTGGACGCTGCTGCCTTCGCTGACTTCCTCTGTGCAGAAAAATGTGTTCATTCCATCTTCAGTGGTCCTCAGATTTATGGCTACCCTCTCCCTGCTCCTTCAGCCTCGGACATCTGCATCAGGAGCCCAGCTCGTCTCTCTGGACAATGGCTTTGCTGAATGCCTCAGGCAGCGTTAAGTGTTGTGGACGCTGCTGCCTTCGCTGACTTCGTGCTGGTTGTCTGCAAGCATATGGTCTCCCTGGGCAACGGGCTTTTCTTCCTCCAGTTCCATTCCAGTCTGAATGTGGCAGTTTCCTTACTGGACAAAAACCGTAAGCTTTTTAATCTAAAATGAATGTTAAAATGAATAAATACACAATAATTTCCATCATTCTCTGTTTTAGCATTTCCTAGTTGTTGTACAGTCCAATAGAAACAACTGTTTGATATGCTGCACCAGTCTTTTAATTCAGCACACTGAGCTGAACTACACAGACAGCAGTCTGAGTCTAATCTGTGATTTTTTTTTTTTTTTTTTTTCTCTCCATAGCATCAACAGATAATAGACTCCGGGGCAAATCCGCCTTCAAGTCACCAGCTCTGCTGTACACTCAGATTCAGTTCGGCAATGCACACAGAATATGCCCCGTCGTCACTGAATCATTCTCCTCACCGTGGAAAAGCTGGAGCCGACAGGTCGGTGAAGACTGAACACGGTAAGAATAGTTAAAATATGTTTTATTTGTACAGTTATATCCAGTAACATGTTTTTAATTTTAAAAATGGTTGTGGCCAAGTTAGCTCTTCAGTGTCATTAGCGTTAACTTTTGAGTAAAACGCTATTTGGAAAGAATTTCTTTGTCTTTCTGGGAGGTGGGGTGATTTAAGAAGCTGTCCTGGTTTCAGTCCAATCCTAAGCACAAATTTTCACCCCTTTCCAGTAAAATAGCAGGCGAGATAAGCTAATGTTAGGCCTACCTGTTTTTTTCACTGAACTTCTACTATACTAATTTGAGCCTATTTTTGTTTACATTTGACAGTTCTCCACCTCATGTAATGTTGTTTCAGATCATTATTTTATATCATATTAATTCATATTAAGATACACTCTGTGTGTGTGTGTGTGTGTGTGTGTTCTGTTGCAGCTTACAGCTCATTCAAGTGCCACCAGTGTGTTTTTGGAGTATTTCATCTTTTTATTTCACCTTTACCGAACGTCTGAGTAAAGTAAGATTAACAACTGTTTTAAGCTTGATTTAGCCAGCTATTTTGTCAACTACTGATAATGGTCCACAACTACAGCTTTTAACATGTAATAAATGTGCCATTTCAAAAGATTCATTCAAGGTTAAAAGTTTTTAAAAACCTACTCTTTAGGCTGTTTTTTAAGTTTGTGTTTGTCATTGGAAACGAGATTTGCATTATACATAACATGGAAAGCAGTGTACGTTTTTTTCAAAGAATTTTCAAGAGAAGTCTTTGTTTAAAAACCTACTTTTCAGGTTTACAACCTACTTGGTTGGTTTCACTTTCGTGCTGACCCTGGGGCACCAGGCAGTCCTTATTGTCGAGTCCTGCTGTATATTTATTTTTGAAAACACAAATGTTTGTTCTTTTCTGCAACTCACTGGTTGCAATCTGTCTTTTGTGCTTCTGTAACATTTCTTTTAGGAACGTTTTTTCTATTCATCTTATCTGTCTCCAGCTCTACCTTAAGACGGAGGACCCATGTAGACATTGATAAACGACTTAAATTAGGGATGACTACATAAATTTGACTGACTTTCAAGTGACAACAGAGAGGGACCTTGTAGATGTCAATAGAGATCTTTTTGAAGAAAGTCCAGACAATCCAACTTATTCAGACACTGCAACTGGACTAGTTATTAGTGAGGAGAAAGTGGCATGGAGGTAGATGCAGACATACATGAGGGTTTCGTGATGGGCAGCTGTGATAGGCCGATTCAGACAACTGATACAGAACATTCAGAAGATGAACTGCCTGAGACATTTTCACTCTCTGACAGTATTTCCAACTGGGCCATACACTTTGGCATTTCTTTGGTTGCTTTGACAGCACTATTGCGCATACTTCGCATTTGCCATCCTGATTAGATCACTGGAAGGCCACTGAATTTAGGCAGTTTCTGCTGTACACAGGACCTGTAGTGTACCTTTCTGGACCGAAATATGTACAGCAATTTCATGCTACTCTTCTCTGGTATTGCTATTTTAGTAAGTCCTAGACTATCCTGCCACACACACACCTTGCTTAGATCTTTTGTTTCTCACTTTGGTGAAATTTATGGCAAAGATCAACTGGTTTATAATGTGCATGCTTTGGTTCATCTGGCAGATTAAGTACAACGACATGGTTGTCTTGACGCGTTTTCTGCATTTCCCTATGGAAGTTACCTGAACAAGCTAAAAAGGCTCGTCAGAAAACCAGACTTTCCCCATGCCCAAATTATTCATCGATAGTCAGAGATGAGAATTACTGACACTCCTTTAAATGGTGCCTCTTTTAAAAAACAGCATTTTGTTGGGCCACTTGTAGATGGACAAGCACAGTATGGTGAGATGGCATGTGACAAGTGGACGGTTAAAGTTTCACCCGGGGATAACGTTTGTCATTGGAAACGAGATTTGCATTATACATTGTGGAATGCAGTGATGGAGTGTACGTAGTATACAAAGAATTTTCAGAGAAGTCTTTGTTCTTCACTTACCCATTCAATTCTGAATATCTGAATATCCATATCATTTCACAAACATCAGATATACTCGTGTTAAAGCTTCAGAGCTTGTCCAGAAATGTGTTGCTTTACCTCATAGGGATGGATTTGTGATCATACCCTTATTTCATACATTTTAGGAATGTCTCATGTTATGTTGTCAAAGGCAGCATGTTGTCATTTTTTCCTGGGGAGAATGATGGTGGTAGTATTGATGGTAGTTTTAGTTGTAGCTCTTGTGTTCATATATTAGCAGAAGGAATTGATGCGGTTGCACAGACAATTGTTATCCAGTTTCAGACTGCAGTGTTTGTGGTGATGCATGGTGATGTCTTTTTTTTTTTTTTGTCACTGAGTCTGATCCTAATTTTGCATAAACACCTGTCCAGTCAAAACTAAGTACTTTGTGTAGTAAGTTGCTTGTGTTCAAAGTCATTTTTATTTATATAGCACTTCATACAATACAGATTGTTTCAAAGCAACTTTGCAGTAAGTTGACAGTTCATTGTTGATTCAGTTGAGTTCAATAATTCCGATTTGTTGACCATCTCTGATTTTTATTGGACGACCAGCTTACATCTTCTTTTAAAAGTGACCCATATGCAATTACACTATGCACTTGGTGAAACAAGGTAGACGTACTGACCCAGAAAAGCTTAGGCTGAAAAGAAAGTAAAAACAGCGTGATCAGCAAATCATTGGGTCTCATTCACCAACAATTCCTCTCACAAAAACTTTCCAGCTAATGCACAACAGATTCATACGCCACAGCAATAAATGATTAATGATGGCTATAGAATGTATTTGATTACTAACAATTGTTTCAGAACTTCTTGAAACAGAAAGTTATATTTCTGTGTTGCTGTTTGTTTCTTTTCTTCTCGGTTAAGGATGTTCCACTTAATCGAGCTCTTGATCAATAAAATGGTAGCAGTGGTGCCACAAACCTGGTGTAGAGATGGAGTTCTCTGTTGGCCAAACTACAATGATGAAAGAGTAAACAGGGCAGTGAAAAATTCAGAGGAGCCTGGACCTGACTGGAAAACATATGATGTCAGAGTTATTGAAACATGTGGTATGCAATTTTTTTTTTTTTTTTTTTTAAAGTCAAAATGACTATTGTAAGCAAATATAAAAATATTTTGCCCTTATGTAATTGAAAAAAAAAAAATCCTTTTAATCGGTCTCATACTGTTCTGTTGTCTGTAATTATATTCTTTTTTGCTCTGATCATTTGAAACAAACTGATTTGTCTTGGACCGGAGCAGAAATGTGCCAGGTACCTGAACATCGGTGCTATGGGCTCTGTCCCTGATGAGCCAGGAGGCTTGTGGGCTTATATTTATGCCAATCATTTTATTTATTTATTATTCTTTATTGTATATAGTTATTACAGCCTCAGGCTTGTTTGTTGCCAGTCCGACAGCATCACATGTGGAGGACAACACCAAGCCGATCGATCATGAGGTGGTCTGTCTATCTGCTTGCATCACGAGGGCTAGGGTACACAAGGTAAGTGCACTGCTGAGAAATCCACGTGTGCGGAGTTCTTGAGCCATGAGAGAGAGAGAACGAGCCGTCTGAACCAGCCACTGCTGCTTCAAGGCACTGATCATGTCGATAACCAGAATGGGACTGTAACAGCTCTGTGATGCCTTGATTATGTCAGTATCTTGTCCAGAAATGTCAATAGTGATGCATTGTACAGATGGTTCTTCGCTGCATCTTGGACAGGGCCAAACTCTGACGACACATGCGACATGTGATCCAGTGACCGAACAGAGTCGAACCAGGAGGCAGCAGCTATTGTCCGTGTTATATCTGTTCAGTCATGTTTCTATTTGGCTCTTTAGCATGGCTAACATACCTTGAAGCAGCAGTATCGTTCAGACGGCTCGTTCTCTCTGTGATTCGTGGCTCAAGTTCTCCGCACTCTTGGATTTCTCAGCAGTCTTGTTGCCCTCTTCGCTGGTGATGTTTGGGACATTGTAGCTCCAGTGCACTCACTTGTGATTGAGTTTGTCCTGATTGTTTCAGGTGAATGCAGCGGCACCGGCATGAGTAAAGAAGTGCATATGCTACTTCCAGATCAACCAGGTAGCCCCGGATGGAGAACTGTGACACGCTGGCTTCCTACACGCGGGTCTCGCTCTGCTCGGGCCCGAGGCTCATATCATCATCATCATCATCATCATTATTAACACAAGGTAAGTTTATTTTATTTTTTTTACTCACCGGCTCATCACTAGCACAGTCAATGAGATTACCGCTTGTTCTTTTTTTTTTGTTTTTTTTTTTAGATTTTCTTTACAGACTCTCCTCTTGCCAGGACGATGATCAAGAGAGCGGTCAGACCAACAGATTGGCAACATACCAGACCGGGCAATCTGGACTTGCCAATCCCAGGTGATCCAAGAGGGCTCAACGAGGTATATAAATATGAACATGTTTTTGCTAAATGCATTCAAAACTGTACGCAAATGCTAATTTTTCCTGTATTTGGTAGATGTGCTCCAGGCTGCACCCAATCTGCCTGAAGAAGAGCAGACCAGGCCGGTTCTGGCGCTCTCAGAGGAGCTGAACAGGGGTGTTCTGTGTCAGATTGTGACCTGTTTGAGTGGCACAGCTCCACACCATAGGACATGTAGGACAGATATGCTGTCTGGGCAACCAGGTATGAGCACACGCTTTACCTTTACAGTTTTCATTGCAGTTTCTGAGTTCTTAACTTTTGTTTGTAGTTAATGTGTTTTTGTATTTGTTCATTATTTAGACAGTCACTCTGGAGGAAGCGAAGGCGGCAGCTTCTGCTCACGCTCCGTGGGGTATTTAGCAAAGCCATAGTACAGAGGGGCTTCTTTCTCCAGTGGAGAGAGAAGCCCTAGAAGAGCAGCACACTGCGTTTGTTTTATTTAGGTTGCTGTTGCTTTGGTTTTGTTGTGTGTATATAGTTGGTTTCACATTGTTTTATGCTTTCATGTAACTTTTAATCTTGTTAATTTCTAGTTTTCCCCATGTTTCCTAAGAGTTTTTATTGTTATTTGGTTGTTAATTAGTATTTATTGATTTTGTGTGTTCTTGTTTGTTCAATAGTTTACTTTCTTTTATTGTTCATGTTTTGTTATGCTGTGCTTTGTATATAGTTCTTTTTTTAAAATAATAAATAATCTCCCTTAACCCATTGCTTAATTTCATTCTTTTCTTTTTAGTACCAATACTTTTTTTTATTCAGTATAAATATTAAAACATGTGATCATGGGAACAAAAGTCAAATTTTTAGACTCATAAATGCTTTGATCTGAAATGTTATGCTTCGACGGGCTCATGAAGACACAGAACCCCTGCTATTGTCCACTAATATGGACAAAATGCATTATTAATCATGTAAAATGTATGTTGAATATGACTAGATCTCTAGAGGTTGATATCCTGGTGGAGTGATGAGTTGATTTAAAAACTTTTTTTTTTTTTTTTCACCAGTTTTATAGACTAAACTTAAAGTAGGTAAACTGAGCTGAAAGAGGAGCGTCTCTACAATACTGTCTGGTAAGTTCTACTTATCTTTTTCTTTCCTTTTTTGTATATATGTGTGTGTGTGTGTGTATACACATGTGTGTGTTTGTGTTAACAGGCAGTAGGTCTTGTGATCAGACCCAAAGACGATAAACAGACCCAGTAGCAGCTCAAGATGTCAACGCTTCAGCCGTCAAGTCAAACAGGTTCAGATTACATTTGATATGTTATCCAGATTTTCTTAGAAGGGTATTAATGCTAAACATAAAGCCTTACTAAGGTCTTGATGGCCTTGCTTCTTCTTTTACAGGCACTGGACCCCGTGAAACAGCTGTTCAGTGGACCGCTGGCTTCCAGAAGCGTCGTTCTGCTGACTTTATTTTTCTGCATTTCATTTGGGTAGACTGAATTCTGGCTGTATATCTCTCTATTCTGACATTATAACTCCCAAATGCAAGAAAAAAAAGGCGGAATTTTGAGATAAAAAGTTGCAATTACCTTTTTTATTTTTTATTCAGTAGAGTCAACAAGCTTCCATAGTATGCAGGTAAAGTAGGATAAACTATAAATCCAAATTTAAAATGAGCTCTGTTCTGATTGGCTAACCTTCACACAGGCTGTTTTTGCTACTGTACCTTTAAGATTTCTAGATTTAAATCTGTTGTGATTAGCTAACTTAATTTTAGATTACGATAAGTTTCATACAGATAAGTAAGTATGATCGAATGATGTAAAGCTCTCTGTGCTATGGGTTATGGATGTGGTTTCCGGAGCTTTTTAAGAGAGCCGGGGATGGAGGGTCTCCACGTCTCGAGTCCAAAGCTCAG
Source organism: Ctenopharyngodon idella (assembly GCF_019924925.1). Lineage (NCBI taxonomy): Eukaryota > Metazoa > Chordata > Actinopteri > Cypriniformes > Xenocyprididae > Ctenopharyngodon > Ctenopharyngodon idella. The sequence goes on along the minus strand of NW_026138716.1, from coordinate 105,347 downwards.
AGAGTGAAAGCTGCTCTCCAGTCAAAACTGCAGGTTAATGTTACTAAAACTAGACCAAATGAGACTCCTCATCACCACATTAATTATGTCACGATATTAAAGAACTAATAAAGTGCAGAAAGTCCAGCTATAATGATGATTTTGTTTCTATCTGGTAGCTGTCAGTTTGCTGGTGTTCGTCTTCTACGCGGTGAAGACCAAAACTCGAGTCTGATCGTGTCCTGCGTGTTCAGCGGTGCTTCTGTCATCTCCTGGATGGACGGAACTTTACCCCACACAACTACGGTAAACCCCAGTATTCATATGTAATCTTGTAATACTGCAACTAGTTTCACATACAAAGAGGCCAGCCAATCATAATTCCAAAAGTTTGGAATAATTAAGCTTTTTTTTAATCTTTTTGAAAGAAGTGATTAAAAATACAGTAAAAAAAGTATTATTGTGAAATATTGTTACAGTGTAAAAGAACTGTTTTAATATTTAACCCTTTCATGCATGAATTATTAAGTCACAAAGTAATTTTTTTTTTTTAATGTTTGTTTTGAGGACCTTTATTTTTATTACATATGTGTTACAGCCTCAGACATGAGGCAAGGTTATATCTATATATTTATATCTATAAATTATATATCTATAAATTATATATTTATAATTTATATAGAGTTCTCCAACTCAAATCTCTTGATTTTTATTTCTCTCCAGTACTTTGCAGATGATGAAGAGTTTTTTTTTTTTTTTTTTTTAAATATTATTAATAAATATTTTATATAAAAAAAAAATATTTGAAAACGCTCTGCATCTGTTTTGGAAACGCATACGATCCCGGTTAAAAGAGTTCTCCAACTCAAATCTCACATCAAGAACGTAGTTAGTGATATCAGCCGAATAAAACCGCTTCTGGTAATAGCACAGCTTTATTGCAGCAAATCCCAAATCAGCAGTAGTGTTTTTGTTTTTTTAAATAAATATTATTAAATTATAAAAAAATCCAATATAACCCTGCCTCATGTCTGAGGCTGTAACACATATGTAATAAAAATGGCACACACATTTAGGAAACTGAATAAAGAGGAGATATGAAAAGGAATTGAAATAACTTTTAGTTCTCATTATGCATACAGTTATAACAGATGAATGTTGCTTTAACAATTTTCCATAAAGGTCCTCAGACGATGTGTCGTTATCAGATCATGCGGTGATTTACAGCACATCATGTCATATGTGTAAACGACAGGACTAACTAACGAGTGACTAGTGTTAATGGAAGTCATTAAAGTCTCTTATGCCCACCAAGGCTGCATTTATTTGATTAAAAACAGCATTATCGTACATTGATAATATTAATAAATGTTTCTTGAGCAGCAAATCAATTTCTGAAATTTCCGAAGGATAACGCGATTTAAATTGTAATGATATTTCTTTTTCAGGGTCTTTGAATAGAAAGTTAAAAAGAACAGCATTTAATACAAATAGAAAGCTTTTGTAACATTACACATGGCCCTTAAAAAGTTTGGGGTCAGTAAGATTTTTTTTTTTTTAAACAAATTGAAGAAATGAATACTTTTATTTAGCAAGGATGCACTAAATTGATCAAAAATGACAGTAAAGACATTATATATATAAATATATATATATGTTGCAGATATTTTCTGGCCCCTCCTTCTTGTTCTTTAATTGGCTCAACTTCAGTGACATCACTGCAGGTGAGCTGAGCCCCGCCCACAGGCACAAAACCACAATGTGAAATCACTGCTCTCTTACACTGTGTGTTCTTTGATCCAGATACATACTTGTTTCCTGCACTGGATAATTTGCTCTTTGCTGTTACAATGGCTGAACAAGCTCAGAAGAGGTAAGGCTTGTGTTTTTGAACCTTGACTTTATTTGCTTGTGTTACTGGTGTTTCCTTCAGAGGTTTTCTTCATTTTGAGAAATAAGTTATCCAAAAATAACCAGTTAAGGTCAGATGTTATATTGGTCACATTGAATTGTTTTGCTCATTTTAGTCGCATGGAGTTTAAGTCAAACCAATTTTGCTCAAAATCAAATTAAACCTAAGTTAGCAAAAAAAAGTTATTGTGTTTTGTTTTAAAGCAAAGTTATTGTACGTTTTTAAGTTTTAAACATTGAAACTGGGCCCCAGGTATTTTTCCAGACTTGTAAATCTTATAGTTGTTTACTCAGAATATTCCTAATCGTTTTAACTAGATTGTGAATACGGATGTTGAATATGTGCAAGTACATGCAACTGTGTTTTTTGGTGTATTGATTACAATGGTTAACCACTGGTTACTACAAAAAAAAAAAAAAAAAACAATGTTTAAACTATATTAACCATGGGTTTTTGGTTTTATTTGAAAAGCATGGTTAATTTTCCTAAGGTTTTATTAAAGACAGTGTGGGGGTTTACTAATTGGTCACAGTCTGTGCTCTTTCACACCTCTGAACACCCATTACAGGCACTTACAATAGAAGTGCTAATAGACCAGGCCCTGTTCTGCTGTTCACATTTCTTTAAATCATATTTCTTTATATCTTGTCTTTTTCTCTTGAAGATCTGCCGATCGCAGCATCGTTCACTGCCTGCTCTGCCACAAGCCGCAGGAGAATCTCCCAGTCCACCTGACAAGGGTGTGCATGAAAAACAGCACCGCAGAAGAACGAGCAGATGAGCTGGCCAAGGCCAAGGCTTCCGGCCGAGCGTGGATCCGCAAAAACAGGGCCTGGAATTACAACCAGCTCTGTGAGATCCTGCCCGACAGGTGCTCGCGCATCGCCATGGTGAAGGAGCTTCTACGCCGTGGTTTCTTCATCACGGACCTGCCCCAGGAGTCTGAGCTGGTCTTGGAGGCTGAACGTGACTCTCCCAGTGCTGCCGCTCCATCTCCAACACAAGAGGCTGACCACCCATCTGATCGTACTCAAAAGTAAGTGCAGTAAACCATGTACTGTAAGTTGACTGCAAAAAATGCTTTTCTTACTCAGTGTTTTTGTCTCGATTCCAGTCCAGATATCTCTAAAAAGTGCCATAAGATATTGTCTTGTTTTCTGAGGGGAAAAAATCTAAATGAAGTGAATTTTCTTACCCCACTGGAAGACAATTTAGCTTTTTTAAGCAACAGCTCACATGATTTAGATTTTTCCTCCAGAAAACAAGACAATATCTTATGGCATTTTAAACAAGACAAAAATACTGAGTAAGTGTTTATAATTTCGTGACAAGACGGGGTTAAGGGTTTAAACGCGTGTGGTGATATTTCTGAGATTCAAATCAAATCGTCCTGTATAAACTGCAGAAATGCATACATTGACATTAATGTTGACCTTCATACAGTACATGTTGTAAGCTGTGACATTTCCTTGTGTTCAGTTTCACAAGAGTGTTGTCTTCAATAACGTGTCTTGTTTGTTATGTTTAAACACAGGCGGTTTGTGGATGGCGCTCCTGGCATTAAAGATTGCCAGACGATTTTGCGAGTGGCAAAGCCAGATTTCCTCAGGATCCACGGGGATCTGCTGAAGAGGAAAGAGCTGTCAAACACAGAGAAGACGCTGTACCGCTATTACTGCGAGGCGCTCTTGGTGTTCCGGCACATGCAGCGTCCAGGAACTGTGGAAGCCTTGACCGTAAGTTCATCTGTTTGTAATGAGTTTATACTCGTGATATGCTGAAATATTTGCACACGAATGCATTAGTAAATAACCCCTTTTCGATGTTTTCCAGGATGCAGACTGGGTGGAGAGGATCACAGAGGGCGGCAGAGTGGTGATCTGCGTACAGAAGCATAAGGCTTCAAGTATGGGAATCGCCTTGACGAAAGAGGAGGAAGCTGTAAGATTTAGTATGATTCAAACAGCAGATTGATTATCACCAGTGTTTTACATTCAATAACTCTTCTGTCTTTTTTCACAGTGCTTGCAGCTGTACTACAGGCAGATCAGGCCTGAGAACATTGGGCTCGAAAAATTCTGCCAAAGTTTTTTTGTGTCATCGTCCCGCGAGGCTGTTCACAGTGTCTCACAAGACATGAATCGCCTCCATGAAATGTACGCACCTACAAGGATCCATAATAACTTACACAGCAGATACTCCTCTCTCTGGGCGTACTGAGAAGTCCGCCACTTGTCGTAAAAGACACGGTCTGCAGGAAACCCTGAATCAACCCGCTGCCTTTTGGTTGGTGGCTGGCCCTCCAGAGAAACCGGAAATCTGGTCACAAAGGCAGAGAAGTCTTTCCGCGAACTGGTTCCAGCTGTACCCAGTTCAGCTAAGGAGGTGTCATCGTCCGAAGAAGTGCTGTACAAGTGAGGAATACAGGGTTTAAGATATGAGAAAAATGAGGACAACTTGCTCATTTCAGCTGTACAAATCGTTGGTGAAGAGACATACCCGGCCAACGAGTCCAACAGCTCAGCTGCGTCCACAACATCCCGAGGCTGGACCGCACCAGCGCTATGGGTGTACTGGTTCACGGCCTCCTGCTGCTGCGCCGGGAGCTTCTGTGCTGCCGTCCCAACAGCCCTCCGTACATCCTGACTCGTGAAAGGGGCCAGTTTATACCTGCAGTAAGAAAATGTAAAAAGAAAGGGAAATTTTCCGAGTCCAAAATGTGAGTACAAATTCACCCGAGTGCGTGACAAGTCCGAGTTCATTGAAAATTGGACTCGAGTCCGAGTACCCCATCTCTAACGATCTCTTAATCTTCAGAAGAGACATGAATTGCGCCGCTCTCTCGCGAGAAGTGAATCAAACTGAACTTTCAGGTGCACGCACTTTGCAAACTCTGGATTAAACTTGAGTTGACAGAGAAAGTTTATACCGAGCGTTGTGCAACAGTTGATCCTGATCTAAACCAGGTTGGATTTATCTGGATTTGTCAACTCCAAACCTACTCTGAAACTCAGTTTGTTCAACTAGCTTCATGCAACAGGCCACAGGTGTTTTGTAGCAGACGACTGCTACCATGGAGCCGCAGCAGTCAACTGACGCTAGGGGCCGTCCTGAGCCTCTTTGCTAGTGTGGCGACAGTTTCTATATTGATCAAAGCTGATTCTAAATTAATTATTGAATTCATTGTTCCTCTCCCACGCCTAAATCCACTTTGATATGGAGAGAAAATTATTTGAATTATTTGAAAAACTATAAGAATTATTTGCGTATATATTTAAAAAAAAAAAAAAAAAAACCTAGCTACAAGCACTTTACTGATGAAACTGTGACTGGACAAGGCACTTACATACTGTTGTACTCATGCTGATTTGATTGCTTCTACTATTCTCATTTGTAAGTCGCTTTGGAGAAAAGTGTCTGCTAAATGACTAAATGTAAATGTAAATCTTGTCCTGGGGATGAAAGCCTTAGTGTTTTTTAATGCTCGCTTTAGATCTAATGAGCTAGTTGTAGCTCTCTTTTTTTTCCCCTTATATATAGATATTCGATTAACAACTTCTCTCTCATATCCTTACTTTCCTTTGTCAAATTTCCTGAGCTATTTACTTTTGAAAACTCATTTCTGAACATTTCTGCTTTATCCTTATCACATACTGCAATTTCCGCCCCAGTACTTAACACTGGGTAGTCATATTCTCTCCTAATTCCACTCATCTTTTTAATCATACTCCATACTTCCTCTACTGGCGTACTTTTGCAATTTCTTCACAAAATAATCTCCAATACTCTTTCTTCACTTCCCTTATTATTTTCCTAGTTACTGCCTGAGTTTTCTTATATATCATCATGTTTTGCCAATTATGAGTTCTCTTCAGTATTTTGAATACTAACTTTCCTTCTAACTGCTACTGTACATATCTCATTCCACCATGGGACTATTTTCCCCACTCTCTTTCCTGTACATTCACTTGCAGCATTAAGAATTACTGATACTAACTCTGTATATATCCTTTTCCTATATCCTATATCTATATTTTCGAATTCCTATATCTTCATCCATCTTTATCATTTTCAATCCTTCCTCACTCACCTTTTTGAATTTTTCCCAGTCACCTTTCTCATACTTCCATTTTCCTATATTTCCTTGATTTATATTCCTATTTCCATTATTTACAATTACACTAATTATAGGAAAATGATCACTCCCAATTGAGCACTTCTTTAAAACCTCCAAACTTATAATTCCACCCAACACATTCGAAACAATTGTAAGATCTATTGCTGATTCCCTACCTGTGTTTACATCCAAACGTGTGCAACTTCCATCATTTATACATCTGTTGATGACCCTCCCCATAAAGTATTATGGGCATTAAAATCACCACACCATATTACTCTTTCCTCATTTAATCCTTTTATTTCTTCCAGACTGACCTGTGTTAGTCTTTCACATGGATTGTAAAACTCTTTTATAAATGTGACACAACCTCCACCTTTACCATCTTCCCTGTCCCTTCTCACACTTGTATATCCCTTTAAAACAAAATCTAATCTAGAATTTAGCCAAGTTTCTTGTATACATATAACATCTGGCTTCTCCTTCATTTGGCTTATGTATCCTTTAAACTCTTGACCATTAGCACAAAGCCTTCTTGCGTTCCATTGCAAGATGATTGCCATATATATGCTATCCAACCCATACTTCCTGGCTTGACTGAGACTCTGTACTGAGACTTTTCCTAATATCTTCACATTTTAGACCCTTTATCTCTAGGAATCTTTCTGCTGCTTTGACAATTATTTGTATCTTTTCTGATCTTCTTTCTGCTTGGGCTGTACAGTTAATTACTTCTACAATAAGGAGCACAAAACTTTTCTTATTTACTAACATTGTATCTTCTGTTACCCCTCTCTCACCAGTTCTTCCTGTTTCTTCATTTCTTTTTTCATACACCACTCTTTCCATCTTACTCTGCTTACTCCTATCATTCACTACCTTCACTGCCTCAGCATACGTTAGATTATTCTTTACCTTTTCCTGCTGCACCTGTGCTGCCCTTTTCCTCACCTCACATCCTCCATACGCCACATTATGTCTACCTCCACAATTACAATATTTCAATTCTACTCCTTCACCACACTTCCCAAATTCATGCTCCCCTCCGCATCGCGCACACCTTGTTTTAGATTTACAAACTGATGCGGTATGCCCATATCTCTGGCAATTGTAACACCTCACTTTCCCAATGTTTTTAGTTTTATGGCTTTATTTTTCTGCTCTTCGATCATGCAGGCTATAAAGCACCATCTTGTAACACTTTTGCAAATGCAATCTCACCGACAAGTTTCCTCAGCTCGTATGTCAAGGTCAACGGATTTACTACTGAGATTCCTACTGCTTCCTTAAATTTTAATATTGTCCTAAATCCATTTATGTCCTTATTTCTTCGATCCCCTTCTTCCTCGCTAGTTAACAAACTACTATCTGAACCTTCCACCTTACCTTTTTTCCTCTTTTTAGATCCCTTCCTTCCTGATCTTCCCTCTATCTTTGTCCATCCTACCTCCATATCATCCTCCACTTCACCTGTATCCTCCATTCCTAGAGTCTCTGATCCATTCCCAGATCTATTACCATGAGATTTATCCTTCGTATTTCTTGGATTTTTTTGAATTCGCCGCCATTATCGCCTCCACATTCGTATCAAGCCGGAGAGAACACTTCCTCAGCGCCCTGATTGTTTCTATTTCACTTAATGCCTTAATTTCATTATTACAGAATCGCTGCGGACCCACGACAGCGGTCTGAGCCATGGGGGCATTTTTAGACAAGCCAAAGCACTATCCAGCGAGCAGGCCAGGCCATGGAGCTGCTGGGCAGTGACGGATCCAGGATCAGCATGACCAGGCTCTTTCAGCCAAAGCAGCCGCTCCGCAGTCGACGGTGAGTGCATGGCATCGACAAAAGATTTCCATCTAGTTTCAGAAATGGACGTCCCTGTGATGAGAGTCTAAAGTGCCCTGTATTGTTTATATCTGTTTTTCGACAGAGATTATTGTATGCTGTGCAGATTTACAGCTGTTGTATTGTGTTATTTTGCAGGACACTGGGCAGTGTGTCGTCTGGTGATGAGGGAGATCTTCCTCATCTTATTGGCTCCTCCTTCCTCCTAAACCGGCTGCAGGTGGAACCATGAGTGATGGGGAGTTAATTGAGCATTTTTGTTCATTTTGTTCATTGTTCAAAACATTTAGACATGCTGTTCTTTCTTGTATATAGTTAATTCTGTGTTTCCTAAGAGGTTTTTTTTTTTTTTTCTTATGTTATTGTGATTGTTTGTATTGTTTCGTTATTTTATTAATCATTATGTGCTTTGTATATAGTTCTGTATTCCCAAAATAAAATTTCCTTTAACCTACGGTTTCATTTCATTCTCATCTTTTATTTGTAGCAGTGTTATTATTCAGTATAAATATTATAATCATACATTAAATCATATAATAAAGATTATGAAATATTTATCCATGAAAACAATAGTCAAATTATTAACTCTTTCCCCAGTGATTCAGGCAACACAACATCAGTTTTCCATCATCAGTTTTGCTCTCATTTTTATATTGCTTCATGTTGACAATTAATTTATTATTCATTTTTATGCTGTGCTTTGTTGGTACTAATAAAAGAAAAGAGCTAAATTAAACAATGGGTTGAAAATTTTATTAAGAACACTATATACAATACGAAAACAGTAAAAATATATACAATAAAACACTGGGCGGCATCATGGCTAAAGAGTTAGGCCGAGTCCTGGGTCTTCTTCTGGAAGAAAAAAAACATTGTGTTTGATGTGAATATTTGAACTTGCTCTGAATGAGGATGAAGATGAAGATGCTACGAAGCAGATCTGATGCAGTGAGATGGAGAAGTCATAAATAAAAATGATTGTATTATATTTTAAAGTGTTAAATTCACACTCATAGTGTCAAAATTAACACTTTTTCGGGGTTTAAATAGGTCCACACTAAATAGAGTAAAAGTAAAATAAAACTGTAATACAACTGCAATATTACTACAATACATCTGAAGTAGTCCTAAAATAATACAATACAGATGCTTCCCTGTGGTCCAGAATCTCCTGTGATGATCCTCTGATCTTTCACAATCTCCTATTCAAGTAACCATATTCTTATCATCATCATCATCCAATACCTCCACTGTGCTGTTGTTGTTGCTCGAGCCCCGAATGATTTAAATCTAGCCCCGAATGTTTTTGGCCTGGAACAGGCGCCTGAGTTTAGGGGAAATGATTCCAGCTCCATGTTGGTGCTTCTTCTCTTCAGTTCACTCCACTCATTTTCTATAGGGTTCAGGTCAGGGGATTGAGACAGCCATGGCAGAAGCTTCATTTTGTGCTCAGCGACACATTTTTGTGTTGGTTTTGATGTTTGTTTTGGATCATTGTCCTGATGGAAGATCCAACCACGGCCCATCATTGGATTTCTAGCAGAAGCGGTCATGTTTTGATTTTTTTATCTGTTGGTATTTGATAGAATTCATGATACCATGTATCTGAACAAGATAGGCCCACAACATATTTATCTGATCAAAAATACAAGGGAAAAAACAGCAATATTGTTTAAAATAATGGTTTTCTATTTTAATATACTTGACAATATAATTCATTTCTGTGCCATGGCACATGATCCTTCAGAAATCATTCTGATATGCTGATTTATATTATTAATGTTGGAAACAGTAGTGCTGCTTAATATTTTTTATAACCTGTGATATTTGATGAATAAAAAGATTTATATTGTTAGAAAAGATTTCTATTTTGAATAAATGCTGTTATTTTTAACTTTTTATTAATTAAAGAATCCTGAAAAAAGTATCACAACAGGTTATAAAAAAATATTAAGCAGCACAACTGTTTCAAAAATCATCATATTAGAATGATTTCTGAAGGATCATGTGACACTGAAGACTGGAGTAATGATGCTGAAATGATGCTGAAACTCCCTGAAAACAATATATATTTGGAAAAAAAGGTCCACTTACACCAAAGCACAGTGGATCCTAGGTCACCATCACAATCCCATGGGATAGACATTTACATGGCTGCACTGTAGTTTTGCCAAGCACTTGAGTAATGACACATTAACTGGACTGCTGGAATTGAATTTAAATTTATTTGATGAATAATTCAACCATAACATTCAATGTGTATTTTGTTTTCAAAAACTGTTTCATTTATACATAGAAGAATGGATAGCTAAAGTGCTTTAAAACCAGTGTAGGTCTGTTGTAAATAAAATATTGCATTAGGTTTTTCCCCTTCTCAAAAATAAAACAGCAATACTACATGAACATGTGCATAGGTTAACTGCATCAAAATCAATGTCCCAACAAGTCCAAACAACAGGTCAAACTATGGTACTGTAACTTAACTTATAGACATGGTGTCTTTGTGTCAACTGTGTCGGATTTCATAGATCTAAACAAGTTCAAAACCAAACTCAGAAGTGCCAATGCACATAAGGAGTTTGTCCTTAAAATGGCTGAAATCCGTGTAATGACCTGGTAAGCGTAGCATGTTGAAGCAAGTGGAGGACTTCGGCATGTCAGCATTAACAACTTTCACTGCCATCTTTCCATCTGGCACTTCCCACCCCAGCCACAACTTTACTAAGTGCTCAAGGTCAGAGCTGGATGCTAGATAAAGACAAAACAAAACAAAAACAAACAAACAAATTAGTAGATGAATTCCTAATACAAGTAGTTGTTCTTCCTAACAGTCAGCCTTACCTCTTTCCTATTTAAGAAATAGAGTGGAGGAAGTCTGATGTCAAAACCCCACCCCTGGTTCCCTCAAGATTTTCTTAATGGGGTTTAATGAGTTCCTTGAATTTAAGAGTAAAATAAGTTCTGTGATGAACATAACGTGACAATACTTTGAGAGTTTGTTCTACAATAAACACGGCACACTCACACCCCAAGCACACTGTAGAAGAAAAAGCATCATCAAGTTATGTTTACCACAGGCTTTATTTTACTCAAATTATAAAACCCCATAGGAAAATCTCGAAGGAACAAGTGATGAAATAGTCTTTCCTGATGTCATCCCTGCCACCACACCATTATATAATCCAGGTCATCAAACATGTAGTCATTGTAAATTAAAGCAAATTGTACGTGAAATACAGACCTACATAAACAGGATTCCCACTCTTTTTTTCAGCGATCATTTTCCAGGACATTTTCAATTTTACGATAGCAGGAATAAAATACAAGGATCACACTCTAAAGTAATATATTGCTCTCTAAGTCTTTAAAAGGCGTAGCTACAGTTTGTTGCCATAACTTAACTATAAAATTCTTTTTTTATATGAGCTCTTAATCATACATTATGACTATGGAAGCTTAAAAAAAGTTAATTGCATCTTTTTATCTCGCTATTCTGACTTTTTTTCCCCCCTCACAATTGCGAGTTGCAGAATCACAATTCTGACTTTATATCTTCACAAATCCACAATTATGTAAGCTCGCAATTGTGAGAATTTTTTTTAATTTGTGAGATAACGAGTTCCCTTTTAAATCACTGCAGCGCAATCTCACGAAGTTCTGCACTGTTGTGAAAAGCAGTTAATAGCATTAGCTAACTGCTGCAAGTGGCAACACAAGACTAAACACCATTGAAAATAATACTCTCACATGTCAAACCTCAGCATTCCGGAACATCGCACTTTCTGCAAGTGATTTCTGCAGGTAATTGTTTTTGGCCAGTGATAAACTCTTTGTTCTTGGCTAAGAAAAAACTGAAGAACTTTTTAAAAAACTATGGTCTCAATGAAGTGATGCAAATCCACACTGCCAGCAGATACAGGGAAGCAGCATCTGGAAACAATTATAGTATATTTCTGTTTCAACATCTATCTATAGCTATAAACTGATGTGTATATGTATTACACACACACACACACACACACACACACACACCTACCTATCTATAGTGGTGGCCAAAATTCTTAAATTAAATCATGTTTTAGAAGAAGTCTGAAATATTTTTACAAATTTAAAATTACACTTTACTATATATTCAGTTAAAAGTTATGTATTCCTGGGATCAAAGCTGAATTTTCAGCATCATTACTCCAGTCTTCAGTGTCACATGATCCTTCAGAAACCATTCTGATATGATGATTTGATGCTCAAGAAACATTTATGATTATTATCAATGTTGAAAAAACAGTTGTGTACAACTTTTTCAGGGTTATTTGATGAATAGAAAAGTTCAAAAGAACAGCATTTATCTGAAACGGAAAGCTTTTGTAACATTACTGCTACTGTTCGAAAGTTAGGGGTCAGAGTTTTTTTTTTTTTTTTTGAAAGAAATTAACACTTTTATTCATCAAGGGTGCATTAAATTGATCAAAAGTCACAGTAAAGACATTTATAATGTTGTTTCTATTTCAGATAAATGCTGTTCTTTTGAACTTTCTATTCTTCAATAATCCTGAAAAGAAATTGTACACAACTGTTTTCAACATCGATAATAATAACAATAATAAATGTTTCTTGAGCAGCAAATCATCATATCAGAATGATTTCTGCAGGATCATGTGACACTGAAGACTGGAGTAATGATGCTGAAAAGTCAGCTTTGATCACAGGAATAAATTATATTTTAAAATATATCCAAATTGAAAACAGTTATTTTAAATTGTAAAAATATTTCACAATTTTACTATATGTATACACATGCATCACTTTATAGCAATTAAAAATTTACCGACGGGGTGAGTGAATTTTCATATTCTTTCGGAAAGATATCCACATCTTTCCTTTCGATCAGCAGTGGCCACACTCTAGTTTCTTTGAGTCCTTTACGTATTTGTTTCAACTGCGTCCAATGACCTATAGTATTGCACTGAATATCAAGCTGTCCTTGACCTTAGTCTTGCTTGGGATCTTCCTGGCCCAACATCACAACTGAGTTCAGCCTCTCCATCAAGCTCCATGCAGAACAGTATAAATGAATTAAAAAAAAATATGAATTGTTTCAATTACTGATTATGCTACATACCAGTCAGTCTCGGGTGAACCTCCTAGAAGTACATGGACTATTGCTTGGCTGACTCCAGCCATCCGAGGTCCACCATGTTGGAAAGAGTGTCCTATCATGCGTCCTGCAACTAGGAACAGAAATTGTGATGATGATGATGGAACAAGATGACCTGGTTCACCCTCAAAGAGACATGTCCTTGCAGTATTAAAACAATGGGCTTAAAGTAATGCCGTTCGGTGGCAGAGCAGTGGTGTCCAATTCAATTTGAAGAGGAGCTATGTAAAGAACTCCAAAAGAAAGATTACCTTAAAAGAGAAATGATCTAAATGTTGCTGTGTCATCAATGAATGTGTGTATATTTGCTCTGTAGTCCTCCCTAGCGTCTCTGGATCAATGACATACAGTATTAGTAAATTACGACCATTTTTCAGATATAGTGTATTGTGTAAATCTGCGTATCTATTTATGCTTACCAAAAAAATCCAGCTCTTGGCAAGGTGTCAAGACCTTTCCATGTCCGTGATGGCTCGGGTGCTGAAAATACAATGCAGAATCATATTTTTAATAATATTACTATCTGCTGTTATAGACAAATGACAACAAAGTTATAGTTCACAGTAAAAAATAAATAAATAAATAAATAAATAAAAATCTTTTTAGATAATTTCTTACTTGTTCTTGGTGAGGAGAGCAGGGCCTGTTGTATGGTGTTGATATTGCCTAAAAAAACGAGAGAGAGAGAGAGAGAGAGAGAGAGAGAGAGATTTTTGTATCTAACAACACTTTCACACAGTACTTATGTTATCTACTGCATCCATCCATCAGGAATTACAGCTTCACTGCTCTGAGGTGAATCTCACAAATGAAAACATTCTGAAAGTGTTACTTACTTTTTTATTGTTACTGAGCCCTGCAGATGAGTTCAATTAACAATCTTTAAATTGTATTAAATTTAATAGATTCATTAATAGACCCATTTGACTGTTTACAAGAAAATACTTAAAATAGCGTATGCTTACCTTCATTGCTAGTTTTTATAGGAACACCCACCTGGAGGGTAAAACAAGGCCAAATTCAATATACACCTTTTTGATGATGCATACTATATATACAGGTCGAGCAAGCAGATGAGCCTAGAACATAAATGCAACGCACAGTTTGAGTTTGTCGGTAGGCATTGCATTTATGTTCTAGGCTCATCTGCTTGCCCAGTTAGTGTGTGGCGTTCATATTCTGGGCTCATCTGCTCGCCTGTATATACAGTAGTATGCATCATGGATAAACTGTATAAAGAAATTGATCTGTCAATCTCACTGTTTTATTACTTTAAGCTACTTAAGGTGAATACTCTACTGTTTAGTGATTGAAATACTGCAGCAGGTGCTGTTTATGGATCACAAGTGCCAGAAACGTGCATTTTACTCACAAATATTTTGTTTACCTTTTTTGAGACGCAATTGACAGGCCTGTCCTGCAGTTCTATGGATGTTTTGCCCTCCAGGTCTCTGCTCCAGTCGCCTGACTGAAAACTATGAGTAAGAAAATAGCCTGTTGAGTAAAGAAATAAAAGAAAATCAACATAAGAATAATTGCTTTATTCCAACCCTAGCAAAGATTTACATGATTATAATATTGAGTGCATAACACACACTACTGTTCATAAGTTTGGGCCTGTAAGATTTGTTTAATGTTTTTGAAAGAATTCACTTGTACTTTCCAAGGGTACATTCCTTGTATTTGATCAAAAATACAATATAAACAGTAATATTTAAATTATTACAATTTAAAATAACTAGCATTACAATTTGTAATTTATTCCTGTGATCAAAGCTGAATTTTCAGCATCATTACTCCAAGCTTTTGATCGGTAATGTGAAATGCTACAATGTTGGCCTGACGAAGAGCTTCTGTAATAATAAACAAGGTAAACAATACCGTGTTTCTCGATGGATAGCACGGGTTTCATGTTTACCCCCTTGTATTTAGATAATTAAAGAGTTTTAGGGCACAAGGACATGTCCATGTAGCATGTTAATCTAACCACAAAACGGCTTACTCTGAGTCTGCACTGTTACCCGCTAAAATGTCATGGTTCCTACACATGATAACAAATAATGTACATAAATAACGAACACATGTCAAAATGAAAAACACAGATACTTACAAGACCAAAAGCAGGAAAGAATTTGCTTCAACATTTGCTCTTGCTTGCTGTCCGACAGTTGTAAAATGGTGGAAATGTTCATCGCGAGATCTGGGAACAGTGATCTCTACTAACTAACAAGTCTCGCGTTGCCAGTAGTCATGTCTCAGTAGAGCCACAGTTGCCATCTAGCGGTTGAGAATTGTAATTGTCAATTTTTATGTAACTTAAAATTAAAGACAGTCATATAATGTGTGTAAAAAAAAATAAAAATAAATAATAATAATAATAATAAAATAAAAAAGTTTTTAGACAAACTTTAAGTTGGCTTGAAAAAGCCGGTCCAGAAAGTTTGAAGTAGTTTTAAAAGTTTGAAGTTTGAAAGTTTGAAAGTTTAAGTTTTAGTTTAGTAGTTTAAAAGACAGACAGACAGACAGACAGATAGATAGATAGATAGATAGATAGATAGAGTCAGGGTACTCTGAGTGGTTGCAAGGGTTTTATATGGTTGCTGGGGTTTTGCTTTGTGGTTGCTAAGGTACTAGGGGTGGTTGCTAGGGTGTTGCTATGTGGTTGCTAAGGTATTTTGGATGGTTGGTAGGGTGTTGCTATGCGGTTGCTAGGGTACTCAGGGTGGTTGCTAAGGTGTTGCTATACGGTTGCTAGGGTACTCGGGGTGGTTGCTAGGGTGTTGCTATGTGGTTGCTAGGGTACTCAGGGTGGTTGCTAAGGTGTTGCTATACGGTTGCTAAGGAATTCTGGGTGGTTGCTAGGGTGTTCCTATGTGGTTGCTAAGGCACTCGGGCTGGTTACTAGGATGTTGCCAGGGTGATTTGTGTGGTTGCTAGGCGGTTGCTAGGTTGTTCTAGGTGGTTGCTATGAGATGGTAGATAGATAGATAGATCGATTTAGTTAGAAAGATATGATCGAAATAGTCAGATAGATAGAGAGATAGATAGAAATGGTCAGATGATAGATAGATAGATAGATAGATAGATAGATAGATAGATAGATAGATAGATAGATTAAATGAGTTTATGAGTTTGAATGAGTCTCAATGGTTTAGAAATAGTACATAGAATGGCAGCTAATGGAGTCTGATGAGTCTTTAGTCTGAGTTTGGTGGTTGTAGCTTGTACAGTCTAGGAGGAGTAGCATTTAGAAATTTAGTCTAAGAATCGGAAGAATAATAATAATAAGCTTAAATAGTAGATGAACAGTTTTTTAAAAGCCGTTTTTAATACCAATGTACTCGGCAAATGTGTTTATTTTAACCGTGCGGTGGGGCCGGATATTCTTTAATCGGTAATGACAAACGGAGACATAATTAATTTACAACATTAACAGGATGACTCGTTGAATTCATTTTGGGAGCGACGACTGAATGTATTTTTAGTCAAATGCCTGTATATAAGATTAGTACTGGCAAAGTTCAGAAGCTGTCATATATGTGAATCAACTTTATTGTTGAAAAAAAAAAAAAACGTGTCATGGATTTATTGCATTTTGGGGAAAAAATAATCCATTATATAATAAACATTTTAAAATCAAAATGTAGATTTGAATTTTTAATGTTTTTATAACCAAAAGATGCTATGTGAAAGTTTGAAACAGAAAATAGTGGTTTTCATCTTGCCACTTTCTTGGTAAAGAAAACAGCTTTTAACTCAAATTAATCAAAATCAGAGTTATAGCGTTTTGGAACCAAACTCTTCACATACATTGTAGAATGTGTATGATTGTGTGACACCAAAAATATGCTGTTTCAAATGTATGGGCGACTTGCATTTGATGGTAGCATATATAATGAATCCCACAAGCTTTGTGGCCGAAAATTAGGCTGCTTAACACTATTTTGGCTACACTAATTGCTGGTCTGAATCAGGGCTATAGTCAAGCTGTAAAAATTAGACTATAGATTGCCTCGATTTCGCCGGGTGGGCTAAAAGCAGACTGCACATAACCTATCAAATTCAGAGCTAAATCGTGACTACAGATAGACCATGTCATGAAATGTCACTTACATCTTGTAGATATCATTGACATTGCAAACATGATGGGATATCAATCATCTCATGCACTT
The DNA here is from genome assembly GCF_019924925.1 of Ctenopharyngodon idella. Taxonomy (NCBI): domain Eukaryota; kingdom Metazoa; phylum Chordata; class Actinopteri; order Cypriniformes; family Xenocyprididae; genus Ctenopharyngodon; species Ctenopharyngodon idella. Next base: position 88,164 of record NW_026138716.1, on the reverse strand, counting down.
CCTGTTCAAAAAATACAATAAATCAGGATTGACTATAGGTGGGCTACAAATAGCCGGTCTGACTACGAGCTAAATCGTGGCTACGCACAGCCTACGCAATAGAACGTCAAAGATATGAAACCAAACACCTTGTAATCAGTGTGGGCATGGCTCAGGATTCCAACCACTCAAAACAACATCATAACTGTTAATCATTTCGAGGCTAATGGTGCCTAATAAATAAATAAATAAATAAATAAATGAATGAATAAATAAATAAATAAATAAGTAAACATGATCAAATTGGTCTGTAAGGGCATAGAGTTTTGATGCTGTTTGTGTCTATTTATTTGCTTAAGTAACCCAAACAATAATGTGTCTGCCTGTTGTTTATCTGACAGGGTCCTGGTATGCTGACAATACATTAATAGGTCATTTTTCATAATTACAGCGCTGTTGCTAATGTGTTACACTGTTTCCAGTGTGATGTACTGCAACTCCAAGTCATTTTGCATGCAAATTATACATTAATATGACTTGAAAGTTACCAATGTCTCATTTGTCATCTGCCTTCATTCCTATTAAAGGAAAGACGTCAAGGTGCTCTGCAAGCATTGAGTAATAGATGCAATTCATGGGCTGTAAAGTATGATATTCTTGCTTACGTTCATGTCCTTGCACTTCAAGAAATGTTGTTGGAACTACAATCATAAAATTCCTAATAAATGTTAGTAAAGCAAGATGCCTGCACTTTTTAAGAATTTAGAAAATATAATAAATAATATAATTAATTAGGATAATTTGTTCAAACACCTTAAAACTTTTTTTAAATGAATACATCTTATTAGATTCAGTAACAATAAATCCAATGCACATAACAAGCACAGAAAACAAAATAGAAGAACAGAGGAATAAACCCAGAGACGTCAGGTAGTTTAACAAACAACACTACTGTGTAAGATGCACCTGTGTTTTCTCTTGAATGAGGAGGAATTGTTAGACTACTGAGAAGTGCACATGCAAAACCAAAATGGGCGTTTACCAATCAGTGGCCAGAGTTTCAAACATACCTGCATGATCTTGTGGTCATCAACTACAAATCACCGTTAGTTCAGTGTCACTGTGTAGGGGAATTTTACAATTAAAGACCCAAAAGGCCAGATATGATGAATGAAGATCAGGAGTCAAAAATAAATTGAAGAAAATTTTGTTGAAGAATAGTTTGCAGCCTCATCAGCAGAAGCCAGCTTCAAGTCTCACATGGAGTTCGTAGGCCGCTCTGCGTACATTCACATTTCCACTAACTACGTCATTACCACGGGTTAAAATGATTCGGATTGGCTAAGAAAAATAGACAAGATTAGGAATCTTCCACACATGGACAGATAGTCAGAAGCATATCTCCATTCGTCAGGATGCTGACAAGGGGACCCTGGATTTAGGTACTGGATGTCCTGTTGGGTCATGACATGACGTCTTCAGGTCTCCGGCCAAATGCCATCTGTCCATTGATACCAATACAGGACCTAGACACAGAACACTAGCGCACATACACAGATACACATGATTCACAGCTTCTTCAAGGCTGAAGTTGGCCCTGTCTCCAACTGTAAACAGGAACGTTCCTCAAAACATACTGATAAGTTGTACTTTTCTCTCAGTGAGAGGCACAGACAATATTCATCATTATTCTCTAATGTTTGAAAAGGAAAATAAATGCTTTAACATAAGTTGATGAAATGAACTTAATCATCATAAATGATGATTAATAACTCAAAAGACATGTATTGACGCGGCAGTGGATTCTAGAATTCACCTTTCAACTGTCTTCACCCATGTGTGCGGTCGGCTTTCATCAAAATTTCAACGCTGATCCAACGCACTCTTTAAACACTGAAATGTCAGTCTCAACCAAAATGATGCTTTGGACCAAAAATCTACATCGTATCAATGTCACCATGCTATCTGGGTACTTAAGAACACATAGCGTATAGAAAATAAATTGTAAAAAGAAATGTATTTTGTTCAAACATGTTTATTCATGAAACTTACACAACTTAAAGTGCACAACAGAGGAAAAAAAACATGAAAAATCAATACAAGTATAAAAATGTCAACTTTCTATTAGAGTTTTAACAAAATTAGTTTGTCTTTGAGCATTTTGACACTCTGACCTCTGCAACTTTTGGTTGCCTGATATAAACATGAATACCTATGACAGGTACACGATTAATAAAGTGCAACAAATAAGACTTGAATAATGACAAATACAGATCATTAACAACAAAAGAAGAAATGACAAACGTAGATTGAAAACATGAACAAAAAATTATAATAGCATCTGTATGTACAGAATAAGAATATAATGATTATAGCTGTCTTGTTTTGAAGGCTGTGTCCTCCGAAGGTCACTTTTGAAGGCTGCATATGTCATCGAGGCGGTCTCATTTGAAAAAAAATTAACTGTTAGATTGCAAAGTAAGAAAGAAATTATAGTATTTTACGTCTCACGAGGAATAACAGTTTGTTTAATTACGTTTACTTTTCTTAAATAAGACATCCTTGATGACGTATGCAGCCTTCAAATGCGACCTCCGTAGGACGCAGTCTCCGAAATGAGATGCAGCGTATGGATCCAGCGTGCGCCTTCCTCTGTCAAATCCTCCTCCTCCTTCTTCTTCGTCTTCGTCTTCTTCTTCTTCTTCTCTGGAGTCCTCATGTAGTGGTCCTCGAGTGAGCTGCTGATGTTTGGTTATTTGTAGCTGCAATGAAGAAAAAAATCACAGTAGTTCAACTTAATGAATTGAATGATTAGTGGAGCATTTGTGAGTTTGTGAGTGTGTGAGAGTGTGCATAAAGGTTTTGTATCATTACCTGGTGCACTTCCAGTTGCCTATGAATATTGAAAGAAAAAAAAATCTGTATTGGTGGTCTTTTTTTACTTTTTTGTGGCTGAAAACAAAAAAGTAGGCAAGGAGAAGAGATATGTGGCTTGGAAATTAGCCCGCTCACATATCTTTGAGTAAAGTACTAAAAAAAGAGACAGAGTCATTCAGGGCAACTTGGAGAGCAAGAGAGGTGGTGTTTTGTGGCTGAAAACAAAAAAGTAGACAAAGAGAAGAGATATGTGGCTTGGAAATTAGCCCGCTCACATATCTTTGAGTAAAGTACTAAAAAAAGAGACAGAGTCATTCAGGGCAACTTGGAGAGCAAGAGAGGTGGTGTTTTGTGGCTGAAAACAAAAAAGTAGACAAAGAGAAGAGATATGTGGCTTGGAAATTAGCCCGCTCACATATCTTTGAGTAAAGTACTAAAAAAAGAGACAGAGTCATTCAGGGCAACTTGGAGAGCAAGAGAGGTGGTGTTTTGTGGCTGAAAACAAAAAAGTAGACAAAGAGAAGAGATATGTGGCTTGGAAATTAGCCCGCTCACATATCTTTGAGTAAAGTACTAAAAAAAGAGACAGAGTCATTCAGGGCAACTTGGAGAGCAAGAGAGGTGGTGTTTTGTGGCTGAAAACAAAAAAGTAGACAAAGAGAAGAGATATGTGGCTTGGAAATTAGCCCGCTCACATATCTTTGAGTAAAGTACTAAAAAAAGAGACAGAGTCATTCAGGGCAACTTGGAGAGCAAGAGAGGTGGTGTTTTGTGGCTGAAAACAAAAAAGTAGACAAAGAGAAGAGATATGTGGCTTGGAAATTAGCCCGCTCACATATCTTTGAGTAAAGTACTAAAAAAAGAGACAGAGTCATTCAGGGCAACTTGGAGAGCAAGAGAGGTGGTGTTTTGTGGCTGAAAACAAAAAAGTAGACAAAGAGAAGAGATATGTGGCTTGGAAATTAGCCCGCTCACATATCTTTGAGTAAAGTACTAAAAAAAGAGACAGAGTCATTCAGGGCAACTTGGAGAGCAAGAGAGGTGGTGTTTTGTGGCTGAAAAGTAGGCACAAAAATAATGTGGCTTGGAAGTAGCCCGCTCACATTTATTTTTGTAACCCACAGAGCCGCAGGGGAGCTGTTCAAGGCTACTTGGAGTATTTCTTGAGTATTAGGGAAGCCTGTGGGACGTTAGACGTCCATCCTTGTTTCTCCACCCAGGCCTCCACTTGTGACTCAGACAGCTGACACCGACCGAAATATTCTATAAAGACAAATCACGAGAAGCATTAGCCATTGTGGTTACATGTTCTATGAGATTTCACTATTTGTGCAGCCCTGACATTACATATATGACTGTCACAGAACACGTATGTGGCTCCTCACCAAGGACACGCTGTTCACGCAGCTTGAGCTGCTCGCTGCGCCAGCGGTCGTAGCAGTGCCTCTCGTGTTCAGCGCACAGTTCGTGTCTGCGTGCCCTTTTCGGAGGAGGCCCGTCAAGAGTCACTGGGCAGGACTGAACCAGCAAGTCAAACGCCGTCTGTTCATCCATCCTTTTCTCTTGGCCAGAAGCCCCACTAGACGCACCTCTATAAGATCAAAGAATAAAAAGCAAAGAAAGTGCTAATTAATGATGGCTTTGAGTAGCAACATCACAATAATCTCATTCGTTAGATTTCAGATTGCATACCGTGTTTTTGCAGTGAGCTCATCGACCACAACCTTGGCCAGGAATGCATCTGCCGGAGTTTTCATCCGGTAATGCTTCTCTGCTGTTTCCGGCGTGTGTCCCAAGAGACGTGCCACCGCATTCCTCTGCACCTCCGGCAGATTTTTAGCAGCCGTCTCAAAGGCTGTCCGAGCGTCGCTGCTGGTCACCCTGGGAATGTTGTATCTAGGACACACAGCAACATAAGTATGCAAAACAACAAGGGGACCATGAACAAATTTGTGTACTTTAGATTTTGTAAAAAATGATACAGATATGTATAATGGCACTTACTTGGCATGGAATCTTTTCAAGTCGTTGCAGGGGTTATAAATTGGCCTTCCAGTACTTGAAACAAAAAAACTCTGCTCTGCTGCTGCATTGTCCACTGACTTATTACCTTGTAACATCACCGGCCGAATCTCATCGAAGTACAGGCCAAACCACTGGGAAAATAAATAAATAACACTCACACATTAATACATATAGCCCTGTAGTCCTGCATGCCTTTATCCACAATACATTTAATCTGAGTGTAATTTTGAACTTAAACTCACATGTTCTTGGTCATCAGTCAGCGGTACTTCTGCTATTTGCGACGCGGCCGTTTTATGCTCCTTCACCGCCACGGAAGCTCCGTTTGGATGCCGGGTTCTCCCCTTCCATTCCTCAACCTGAAAACAGACAGTTGTGTGCTTTCAATGACAGGCGTCACAAACACTCAAAAGGTACACGCATCTGTGAAGCACAAGATCAGGAGGCATATGGGTAAAGGAAAATAAAAGATGCTGTTGTTACTAAAATACACTTACGGTCATATTCGTAACAACCCCTGGGCGTTGTAGAAGTTTAAGCATAATTATGGCCTCAAGATAATAGAGGACAAGCAGACGTTCGTTTTTGCTGAGTTCCTCCCCTGAAATGGCTCCTGGACCCTGAAGTTTGCCCATGACAGCCAGGAAATCCGTATAAGCAGCATCCAAGATTGTGATGCAGTCAGCCGGAAATTTTTCCTTGCCGTAGCCGCGGAATCTGAGGGGAAAAAAAAAATAGTAATGTTGAACTTGAACTCACCTGTGCTTTCCATTAAATAGATAAAAAAAAAAAAAAAAAAAGAGTAAAAAAAAAAAAAAAACTGACCTTTTTTGTGTCTGCTCCTTGTTGACCTTCTTAGACATCCCAGCCCGTATGCCATCCAGAGGATCAGTGAAGCTCTTGCAGTCGTTGTACAGGCTGGGATCTTTGACACGGATGCTGGTGCTGGTAACAATGTACCTCATGAACCTTGAAGAGAGAGACAGGAAGTCAGAAGACGAATAATCATCCCATAAATATTAGTTGAAATTCAGATGAGATGTTTACGTTACACAGTACTGACCTCTTGAGACTCTTCCAGTAGTTCAGCACCGTCTGCTTCGAGAGCTTTGTCTGGGTCAGTGTATTGAAGTACTCTCGCACTTTCTCCACCTCCCGCACAAAATTCAGGTTCGGCTCACTGGGGTCCACGTAATACATGAACCTGGAGACTTCTTCCACCTGTAAGTATACATTTCACATTAAAATCTGCAGGGCTGAATATAACACAGGTTAACATGTGACCGCAGCACACAGTTCAGAAGAGCATTTGTCTTCACATTTATTTCTTTATTTTTCTGTGTGAAAGCGTGAGTGTGTGGGTGACACTTAAAGGTATCTTTTCTTTCACTTACCTCTTGTTTGCTCTTTTTGTTGCCCAAGTCAACACGCAAATATCGATTAAATCCCCGAAGGAGGGGGTGATCGATGGAGTGTTTCTTGTACAGGCCCTTTTTTGACATCTCCACCCTGACTTCATCGGTCCACCTCGGTCCCTCAGTGCTGAAAGAAAATAAACCAGGTGCTCAAATGATTGTGAATATGTTCAAGAGAAATCATGTCCAATCGCTGCACATGTTATCTGAGAATGATGATGTGAAACTTTACCTCTGATAGAACTCTCCAGAGCTCTCCTCAGACGATGGCTCGCGGTCTGGCTCCTCGTCTGGCTCGTCCGCACCTTCTCCAGGGCTTTGAGGAGCAGATGTAGCTGGAGAGGGCGCAGGCAGCGGGGGGGCCGGGAGAACTGGAGGTATGTTCATTACAACCAGGCCCTTCTTCTGCATCTCCTCTAACAACCTAAGGAAATAAAATACATAACAGTGAATACACACACACACACACACACACACACTGAGTATTGCACTGCAACAGGACATGACAAAGGAGCAAAAATTTACACACCTGGCAAGAGGATCAGCAGTTGCCAAGATGTCTCGAATACGCTGGTAATCCCAGAAACGTCCCTTGTGGGTAAATTCAGACATCTCTTTCTTGGCTTCAATCACAGTGGCCTGTATCTCTGCCTCTGTGCGGTCGCGCATGCACGCCGTCCTGAGGTGCCCAGGAAGGGAGCGTGGAGCCTTCTTGCAGTGAGAGCAGAGAAAGTAGATCCTGCTGTGGAAAGAGCTGTGCGAACAATAAGAAGACCAACAGTGGTTTAATAATGCATATAGATGTGCTAAATAACAAGTAGGCATCATGTAGACATCAGACACAACTCTTCAAAAACAATCACAAAAATATAAAAATAAAACACAAATTGTAGTGCCAAGGTGCAAATGTGTATCTTTTCACTCTGGCCTGAAAGCTTTGTGTCACCGACTCAACTATCCCCAAAATGACATTACTGAATTTGCACAAATTTTGTTTAACAGTAAGATCTTTTAACAAATAAAAACAAGACAGCTACACAGTGTGTGTGTGTGTGTGTGTGTTTCTTTAAAAATGCTTTTCTTTAGTTTTTTTTTCTTCTTGTTTCCAGTCCAGATAATTTAGCTTGTTTCAAGCAAAAACTCACTTAATTTTGATTGTTTTTTTCTTCAGAAAACAACACAATACTTTTTACTTATCTAGTAAATGCTTCTTTGTTTAATATTTTTTTTAGATTCTTGGACTGGAAACAAGAAAAAAAAAAAAATAAATAAATAAGTAAAGCATTCTATGCGGTGTAGTCAGATAATAGATAGAAAGTACTTACCTTTCAGAAGCCATTTCAAATGCTGAATATCCAAAACAAGCTGTTACTGGTCACAAAGAACAGATAATTCTCCAGATGATACTGAAAACAACTCTTGTAAGTCTTCACAGTCACAAGCAATAGACTGATTTCCAGATAAAACTGAAAAATAGCTGTTGGTAACTTTTCACAATGATGTCCAGATGAAGCGGTAGACAACCAATCGCATCTCAGCACCCAACAGCCCCGGATCAAACAACCAATCAGCATCCTGCAGCCCATGGCCAGGTGTTGATGGCCCATCACGCCCTACTGCTTTAGTTTAGTTTAGTAAGAAAAAAAAAAAAAAAAAAACTCTTTACCTCCTTTCATATAATAATACTATTGATATTATGTTGATATATTTGAACTAAGTCCTTGACATGGTGTCTTTGAGGTCAAGTCAAGCCTTCACAGAAACCAAGATTTTAGTTTTAAACAAGTGTTTGACAGTCGAATATCTGTGTTTTCTTTTTATTATGACAGGGGGTCTAATAAATGTAAGCACTGTATACTAATGTGTTTCTATTTTAAATAGAAATAAGGAAATTGTTCCTTTGTAGTTCTATATAAAAACCTGTATGTCACTTGTATGTGTATCCTTCAGAGGTTTTCTTCATTTTGAGAAATAAGTTATCCAAAAATAACCAGTTAAGGTCAGAGGTTATATTAGCAAAGAAAAGTTACTGTGTTTTGTTTTAAAGCAAATTTATAAATGCTCACCTGGAAGAAATGTTGCATTATTTTTGTAAGATATATGTTAAACTATGCATCGTCAGTTTATGAATAAATATCGATCGATCAGAACCTCTTTGTCTTACAATTGGAAAAGGTCTTTTTTCAGCTTTACTGCAAGCAGATCAGGCCTAAGAACATTTATCTGTGTTCTCCATGCCACGTCGGGTATTTCATAATAATATATTGTATTTATAATGGCATAAAAGAATATGTTTTCGGTCTGATTTTTTGATCCGATGCCACATCACATCAAAGAAGGTTTCTTTTTTCATTGCATTGATACAGTTTCAAAGATGGTGAAGTGAGAAGTTTGATGAAAGAAATGAGGGATTTAATCTGCTTGAATACAACATCGTCAGTAATTATAATAGAGACAAAAGAAAAGAATAATTTGAGCCATAATCAGGTCGGAGAGGTGTGAATGTGTGCAGGGGACTGAAACTGAACGGGGAAGTTTGCACCACATAACAAAAGAATGAATACACTGAATGGGTGCGTACAAGATGGCAATAAGTCATGCTATAATCAGTTAGCATTTTAGAGTCTTTTCAAAGTAAAACCACATGACTTGATCTTGAAAACATCATAATTAAACTTCTCATCTGCAGATTTGAAATATAACATGGTCAGACATGTGGCTTTAGCTGCAATGCATTTCTAGATTGCTACAAGGCCAACTTCACTTTTATTTTCATAACGATATTTCATAAAAAATAAATTTTGAATAACTATTATGACAATAATTAATTATGACTTTACAATAAACTGCATAGTGTCTGCCATTTCTTGGGATTTATTCAAAGGGGGGAGGATGTGCTGGCTAACAGGTTAAAAATGTCACGTTTTCATGAATACATCTTTATTATATGATTTAATATATGGAGATAATATTTATACTGATTAACTGATTACACGGTGGAAAACTGAACTTTCTGAATAAAAGAATGAAACTTTTCCCTTTTCCTTATAAAATGCTTGTTGTCAGTGGAGTCAGTTTGTGCTGCATCACGCTAAGAATATGCAGATAAATTAAGTCTGATTACACATTGGCAAAGCTTTCCAAATAAAGAAATATGTCATGTGACACTGACGACTGGAGTAATGATGCTGAACAACAGAAATAAATTGTATTTTAAAGTAGCCCATAGTAAAAATAGAAAACCATTGTTTTACATGGTGATAATATTTCACCAGTACAAAAGCATCTTTTGTGAGCTGTAATGTGTGACTCCATTAACACTCGATGTACTGTCGTTTACACATTAGAGATGAAACTCTGATAATCACTGCATCATCTGTTAATGAGACAGTGATGTTGTTTCTTACAAATAATTTGCTTTGCAAAACAAGTGTTGATCACCCCAACAACAACAACAAGTGGTTGTTCCCAACAACCCAGTTAAATTTATCTTAAACTTGTTGCAGTTACTAACTGATTTTTGTTCTCAAGATTGTTTTAATATTTATACTGAATAAAAAAGTACTGGTACTGATAAAAGAAAAGAATGAAATTAAGCAATGGGTTAAGGGAAATTATTATAAAAAAAAGAATGATATACAACAAAGCACAGCTTAAAAATAAAAATAAAGATTCCAAAAAAAAAAATGTTTATTAAGAATGAGAAGAATATTAAGATATCTTGAATACTTTTAGAGTAACAGGCATGGAAACTTTAGAAAAAGAATATTTATGGCACTCAGGTGTGTTCTATGCATTTCAGGTGATAGAAAAAAGGAGATGCATTTCTAGTTTCAACATTATTTGTTCTTCAGATATTCCTCTTTAAAATAAAAACAGCATCGGCTGTTTGTATAAAAGTGACCCACATTTGGATTTTGACCACTGAAAATGTGTACATTCAACCAATTTACTGATGGGACCGCATTAAGATCGCCATATCTCTGAGATTGAACCATCGAGAGCCTTTAAAATGAAGATACCAAAAGAAAAGTTTGTTGAGAACCAGAATCTTTTTTTTTTTTTTTTTTGACTTTAGATAATTAATAGGAATATTGATAAATCACATTATGAAATAAATGTTTTTCTCCAAAACATGTTGGCCACAATTATTGGCACCCTTTTATTCAATACTTTTTGCAACCTCCTTTTGCCAAGATAACAGCTCCGAGTCTTCTCCTATAATGCCTGATGAGTTTGGAGAACACCTGACAAGAGATCAGAGACCATTCCTTCATACAGAATCTCTACAGATCCTTCAGATTCCAGCTCCATGTTGGTGCTTCTTCTCTTCAGTTCACTCCACTCATTTTCTATAGGGTTCAGGTCAGGGGATTGAGACAGCCATGGCAGAAGCTTCATTTTGTGCTCAGTGACACATTTTTGTGTTGGTTTTGATGTTTGTTTTGGATCATTGTCCTGATGGAAGATCCAACCACGGCCCATCATTGGATTTCTAGCAGAAGCGGTCATGTTTTGATTTTTTTATCTGTTGGTATTTGATAGAATTCATGATACCATGTATCTGAACAAGATAGGCCCACAACATATTTATCTGATCAAAAATACAAGGGAAAAAACAGCAATATTGTTTAAAATAATGGTTTTCTATTTTAATATACTTGACAATATAATTCATTTCTGTGCCATGGCACATGATCCTTCAGAAATCATTCTGATATGCTGATTTATATTATTAATGTTGGAAACAGTAGTGCTGCTTAATATTTTTTATAACCTGTGATATTTGATGAATAAAAAGATTTATATTGTTAGAAAAGATTTCTATTTTGAATAAATGCTGTTATTTTTAACTTTTTATTAATTAAAGAATCCTGAAAAAAGTATCACAACAGGTTATAAAAAAATATTAAGCAGCACAACTGTTTCAAAAATCATCATATTAGAATGATTTCTGAAGGATCATGTGACACTGAAGACTGGAGTAATGATGCTGAAATGATGCTGAAACTCCCTGAAAACAATATATATTTGGAAAAAAAGGTCCACTTACACCAAAGCACAGTGGATCCTAGGTCACCATCACAATCCCATGGGATAGACATTTACATGGCTGCACTGTAGTTTTGCCAAGCACTTGAGTAATGACACATTAACTGGACTGCTGGAATTGAATTTAAATTTATTTGATGAATAATTCAACCATAACATTCAATGTGTATTTTGTTTTCAAAAACTGTTTCATTTATACATAGAAGAATGGATAGCTAAAGTGCTTTAAAACCAGTGTAGGTCTGTTGTAAATAAAATATTGCATTAGGTTTTTCCCCTTCTCAAAAATAAAACAGCAATACTACATGAACATGTGCATAGGTTAACTGCATCAAAATCAATGTCCCAACAAGTCCAAACAACAGGTCAAACTATGGTACTGTAACTTAACTTATAGACATGGTGTCTTTGTGTCAACTGTGTCGGATTTCATAGATCTAAACAAGTTCAAAACCAAACTCAGAAGTGCCAATGCACATAAGGAGTTTGTCCTTAAAATGGCTGAAATCCGTGTAATGACCTGGTAAGCGTAGCATGTTGAAGCAAGTGGAGGACTTCGGCATGTCAGCATTAACAACTTTCACTGCCATCTTTCCATCTGGCACTTCCCACCCCAGCCACAACTTTACTAAGTGCTCAAGGTCAGAGCTGGATGCTAGATAAAGACAAAACAAAACAAAAACAAACAAACAAATTAGTAGATGAATTCCTAATACAAGTAGTTGTTCTTCCTAACAGTCAGCCTTACCTCTTTCCTATTTAAGAAATAGAGTGGAGGAAGTCTGATGTCAAAACCCCACCCCTGGTTCCCTCAAGATTTTCTTAATGGGGTTTAATGAGTTCCTTGAATTTAAGAGTAAAATAAGTTCTGTGATGAACATAACGTGACAATACTTTGAGAGTTTGTTCTACAATAAACACGGCACACTCACACCCCAAGCACACTGTAGAAGAAAAAGCATCATCAAGTTATGTTTACCACAGGCTTTATTTTACTCAAATTATAAAACCCCATAGGAAAATCTCAAAGGAACAAGTGATGAAATAGTCTTTCCTGATGTCATCCCTGCCACCACACCATTATATAATCCAGGTCATCAAACATGTAGTCATTGTAAATTAAAGCAAATTGTACGTGAAATACAGACCTACATAAACAGGATTCCCACTCTTTTTTTCAGCGATCATTTTCCAGGACATTTTCAATTTTACGATAGCAGGAATAAAATACAAGGATCACACTCTAAAGTAATATATTGCTCTCTAAGTCTTTAAAAGGCGTAGCTACAGTTTGTTGCCATAACTTAACTATAAAATTCTTTTTTTATATGAGCTCTTAATCATACATTATGACTATGGAAGCTTAAAAAAAGTTAATTGCATCTTTTTATCTCGCTATTCTGACTTTTTTTCCCCCCTCACAATTGCGAGTTGCAGAATCACAATTCTGACTTTATATCTTCACAAATCCACAATTATGTAAGCTCGCAATTGTGAGAATTTTTTTTAATTTGTGAGATAACGAGTTCCCTTTTAAATCACTGCAGCGCAATCTCACGAAGTTCTGCACTGTTGTGAAAAGCAGTTAATAGCATTAGCTAACTGCTGCAAGTGGCAACACAAGACTAAACACCATTGAAAATAATACTCTCACATGTCAAACCTCAGCATTCCGGAACATCGCACTTTCTGCAAGTGATTTCTGCAGGTAATTGTTTTTGGCCAGTGATAAACTCTTTGTTCTTGGCTAAGAAAAAACTGAAGAACTTTTTAAAAAACTATGGTCTCAATGAAGTGATGCAAATCCACACTGCCAGCAGATACAGGGAAGCAGCATCTGGAAACAATTATAGTATATTTCTGTTTCAACATCTATCTATAGCTATAAACTGATGTGTATATGTATTACACACACACACACACACACACACACACACACACACACCTACCTATCTATAGTGGTGGCCAAAATTCTTAAATTAAATCATGTTTTAGAAGAAGTCTGAAATATTTTTACAAATTTAAAATTACACTTTACTATATATTCAGTTAAAAGTTATGTATTCCTGGGATCAAAGCTGAATTTTCAGCATCATTACTCCAGTCTTCAGTGTCACATGATCCTTCAGAAACCATTCTGATATGATGATTTGATGCTCAAGAAACATTTATGATTATTATCAATGTTGAAAAAACAGTTGTGTACAACTTTTTCAGGGTTATTTGATGAATAGAAAAGTTCAAAAGAACAGCATTTATCTGAAACGGAAAGCTTTTGTAACATTACTGCTACTGTTCGAAAGTTAGGGGTCAGAGTTTTTTTTTTTTTTTTTGAAAGAAATTAACACTTTTATTCATCAAGGGTGCATTAAATTGATCAAAAGTCACAGTAAAGACATTTATAATGTTGTTTCTATTTCAGATAAATGCTGTTCTTTTGAACTTTCTATTCTTCAATAATCCTGAAAAGAAATTGTACACAACTGTTTTCAACATCGATAATAATAACAATAATAAATGTTTCTTGAGCAGCAAATCATCATATCAGAATGATTTCTGCAGGATCATGTGACACTGAAGACTGGAGTAATGATGCTGAAAAGTCAGCTTTGATCACAGGAATAAATTATATTTTAAAATATATCCAAATTGAAAACAGTTATTTTAAATTGTAAAAATATTTCACAATTTTACTATATGTATACACATGCATCACTTTATAGCAATTAAAAATTTACCGACGGGGTGAGTGAATTTTCATATTCTTTCGGAAAGATATCCACATCTTTCCTTTCGATCAGCAGTGGCCACACTCTAGTTTCTTTGAGTCCTTTACGTATTTGTTTCAACTGCGTCCAATGACCTATAGTATTGCACTGAATATCAAGCTGTCCTTGACCTTAGTCTTGCTTGGGATCTTCCTGGCCCAACATCACAACTGAGTTCAGCCTCTCCATCAAGCTCCATGCAGAACAGTATAAATGAATTAAAAAAAAATATGAATTGTTTCAATTACTGATTATGCTACATACCAGTCAGTCTCGGGTGAACCTCCTAGAAGTACATGGACTATTGCTTGGCTGACTCCAGCCATCCGAGGTCCACCATGTTGGAAAGAGTGTCCTATCATGCGTCCTGCAACTAGGAACAGAAATTGTGATGATGATGATGGAACAAGATGACCTGGTTCACCCTCAAAGAGACATGTCCTTGCAGTATTAAAACAATGGGCTTAAAGTAATGCCGTTCGGTGGCAGAGCAGTGGTGTCCAATTCAATTTGAAGAGGAGCTATGTAAAGAACTCCAAAAGAAAGATTACCTTAAAAGAGAAATGATCTAAATGTTGCTGTGTCATCAATGAATGTGTGTATATTTGCTCTGTAGTCCTCCCTAGCGTCTCTGGATCAATGACATACAGTATTAGTAAATTACGACCATTTTTCAGATATAGTGTATTGTGTAAATCTGCGTATCTATTTATGCTTACCAAAAAAATCCAGCTCTTGGCAAGGTGTCAAGACCTTTCCATGTCCGTGATGGCTCGGGTGCTGAAAATACAATGCAGAATCATATTTTTAATAATATTACTATCTGCTGTTATAGACAAATGACAACAAAGTTATAGTTCACAGTAAAAAATAAATAAATAAATAAATAAATAAAAATCTTTTTAGATAATTTCTTACTTGTTCTTGGTGAGGAGAGCAGGGCCTGTTGTATGGTGTTGATATTGCCTAAAAAAACGAGAGAGAGAGAGAGAGAGAGAGAGAGAGATTTTTGTATCTAACAACACTTTCACACAGTACTTATGTTATCTACTGCATCCATCCATCAGGAATTACAGCTTCACTGCTCTGAGGTGAATCTCACAAATGAAAACATTCTGAAAGTGTTACTTACTTTTTTATTGTTACTGAGCCCTGCAGATGAGTTCAATTAACAATCTTTAAATTGTATTAAATTTAATAGATTCATTAATAGACCCATTTGACTGTTTACAAGAAAATACTTAAAATAGCGTATGCTTACCTTCATTGCTAGTTTTTATAGGAACACCCACCTGGAGGGTAAAACAAGGCCAAATTCAATATACACCTTTTTGATGATGCATACTATATATACAGGTCGAGCAAGCAGATGAGCCTAGAACATAAATGCAACGCACAGTTTGAGTTTGTCGGTAGGCATTGCATTTATGTTCTAGGCTCATCTGCTTGCCCAGTTAGTGTGTGGCGTTCATATTCTGGGCTCATCTGCTCGCCTGTATATACAGTAGTATGCATCATGGATAAACTGTATAAAGAAATTGATCTGTCAATCTCACTGTTTTATTACTTTAAGCTACTTAAGGTGAATACTCTACTGTTTAGTGATTGAAATACTGCAGCAGGTGCTGTTTATGGATCACAAGTGCCAGAAACGTGCATTTTACTCACAAATATTTTGTTTACCTTTTTTGAGACGCAATTGACAGGCCTGTCCTGCAGTTCTATGGATGTTTTGCCCTCCAGGTCTCTGCTCCAGTCGCCTGACTGAAAACTATGAGTAAGAAAATAGCCTGTTGAGTAAAGAAATAAAAGAAAATCAACATAAGAATAATTGCTTTATTCCAACCCTAGCAAAGATTTACATGATGAGTGCATAACACACACTACTGTTCATAAGTTTGGGCCTGTAAGATTTGTTTAATGTTTTTGAAAGAATTCACTTGTACTTTCCAAGGGTACATTCCTTGTATTTGATCAAAAATACAATATAAACAGTAATATTTAAATTATTACAATTTAAAATAACTAGCATTACAATTTGTAATTTATTCCTGTGATCAAAGCTGAATTTTCAGCATCATTACTCCAAGCTTTTGATCGGTAATGTGAAATGCTACAATGTTGGCCTGACGAAGAGCTTCTGTAATAATAAACAAGGTAAACAATACCGTGTTTCTCGATGGATAGCACGGGTTTCATGTTTACCCCCTTGTATTTAGATAATTAAAGAGTTTTAGGGCACAAGGACATGTCCATGTAGCATGTTAATCTAACCACAAAACGGCTTACTCTGAGTCTGCACTGTTACCCGCTAAAATGTCATGGTTCCTACACATGATAACAAATAATGTACATAAATAACGAACACATGTCAAAATGAAAAACACAGATACTTACAAGACCAAAAGCAGGAAAGAATTTGCTTCAACATTTGCTCTTGCTTGCTGTCCGACAGTTGTAAAATGGTGGAAATGTTCATCGCGAGATCTGGGAACAGTGATCTCTACTAACTAACAAGTCTCGCGTTGCCAGTAGTCATGTCTCAGTAGAGCCACAGTTGCCATCTAGCGGTTGAGAATTGTAATTGTCAATTTTTATGTAACTTAAAATTAAAGACAGTCATATAATGTGTGTAAAAAAAAATAAAAATAAATAATAATAATAATAATAAAATAAAAAAGTTTTTAGACAAACTTTAAGTTGGCTTGAAAAAGCCGGTCCAGAAAGTTTGAAGTAGTTTTAAAAGTTTGAAGTTTGAAAGTTTGAAAGTTTAAGTTTTAGTTTAGTAGTTTAAAAGACAGACAGACAGACAGACAGACAGATAGATAGATAGATAGATAGATAGATAGATAGATAGATAGATAGATAGATAGATAGATAGAGTCAGGGTACTCTGAGTGGTTGCAAGGGTTTTATATGGTTGCTGGGGTTTTGCTTTGTGGTTGCTAAGGTACTAGGGGTGGTTGCTAGGGTGTTGCTATGTGGTTGCTAAGGTATTTTGGATGGTTGGTAGGGTGTTGCTATGCGGTTGCTAGGGTACTCAGGGTGGTTGCTAAGGTGTTGCTATACGGTTGCTAGGGTACTCGGGGTGGTTGCTAGGGTGTTGCTATGTGGTTGCTAGGGTACTCAGGGTGGTTGCTAAGGTGTTGCTATACGGTTGCTAAGGAATTCTGGGTGGTTGCTAGGGTGTTCCTATGTGGTTGCTAAGGCACTCGGGCTGGTTACTAGGATGTTGCCAGGGTGATTTGTGTGGTTGCTAGGCGGTTGCTAGGTTGTTCTAGGTGGTTGCTATGAGATGGTAGATAGATAGATAGATCGATTTAGTTAGAAAGATATGATCGAAATAGTCAGATAGATAGAGAGATAGATAGAAATGGTCAGATGATAGATAGATAGATAGATAGATAGATAGATAGATAGATAGATAGATAGATAGATAGATTAAATGAGTTTATGAGTTTGAATGAGTCTCAATGGTTTAGAAATAGTACATAGAATGGCAGCTAATGGAGTCTGATGAGTCTTTAGTCTGAGTTTGGTGGTTGTAGCTTGTACAGTCTAGGAGGAGTAGCATTTAGAAATTTAGTCTAAGAATCGGAAGAATAATAATAATAAGCTTAAATAGTAGATGAACAGTTTTTTAAAAGCCGTTTTTAATACCAATGTACTCGGCAAATGTGTTTATTTTAACCGTGCGGTGGGGCCGGATATTCTTTAATCGGTAATGACAAACGGAGACATAATTAATTTACAACATTAACAGGATGACTCGTTGAATTCATTTTGGGAGCGACGACTGAATGTATTTTTAGTCAAATGCCTGTATATAAGATTAGTACTGGCAAAGTTCAGAAGCTGTCATATATGTGAATCAACTTTATTGTTGAAAAAAAAAAAACGTGTCATGGATTTATTGCATTTTGGGGAAAAAATAATCCATTATATAATAAACATTTTAAAATCAAAATGTAGATTTGAATTTTTAATGTTTTTATAACCAAAAGATGCTATGTGAAAGTTTGAAACAGAAAATAGTGGTTTTCATCTTGCCACTTTCTTGGTAAAGAAAACAGCTTTTAACTCAAATTAATCAAAATCAGAGTTATAGCGTTTTGGAACCAAACTCTTCACATACATTGTAGAATGTGTATGATTGTGTGACACCAAAAATATGCTGTTTCAAATGTATGGGCGACTTGCATTTGATGGTAGCATATATAATGAATCCCACAAGCTTTGTGGCCGAAAATTAGGCTGCTTAACACTATTTTGGCTACACTAATTGCTGGTCTGAATCAGGGCTATAGTCAAGCTGTAAAAATTAGACTATAGATTGCCTCGATTTCGCCGGGTGGGCTAAAAGCAGACTGCACATAACCTATCAAATTCAGAGCTAAATCGTGACTACAGATAGACCATGTCATGAAATGTCACTTACATCTTGTAGATATCATTGACATTGCAAACATGATGGGATATCAATCATCTCATGCACTTCCTGTTCAAAAAATACAATAAATCAGGATTGACTATAGGTGGGCTACAAATAGCCGGTCTGACTACGAGCTAAATCGTGGCTACGCACAGCCTACGCAATAGAACGTCAAAGATATGAAACCAAACACCTTGTAATCAGTGTGGGCATGGCTCAGGATTCCAACCACTCAAAACAACATCATAACTGTTAATCATTTCGAGGCTAATGGTGCCTAATAAATAAATAAATAAATAAATGAATGAATAAATAAATAAATAAATAAATAAGTAAACATGATCAAATTGGTCTGTAAGGGCATAGAGTTTTGATGCTGTTTGTGTCTATTTATTTGCTTAAGTAACCCAAACAATAATGTGTCTGCCTGTTGTTTATCTGACAGGGTCCTGGTATGCTGACAATACATTAATAGGTCATTTTTCATAATTACAGCGCTGTTGCTAATGTGTTACACTGTTTCCAGTGTGATGTACTGCAACTCCAAGTCATTTTGCATGCAAATTATACATTAATATGACTTGAAAGTTACCAATGTCTCATTTGTCATCTGCCTTCATTCCTATTAAAGGAAAGACGTCAAGGTGCTCTGCAAGCATTGAGTAATAGATGCAATTCATGGGCTGTAAAGTATGATATTCTTGCTTACGTTCATGTCCTTGCACTTCAAGAAATGTTGTTGGAACTACAATCATAAAATTCCTAATAAATGTTAGTAAAGCAAGATGCCTGCACTTTTTAAGAATTTAGAAAATATAATAAATAATATAATTAATTAGGATAATTTGTTCAAACACCTTAAAACTTTTTTTAAATGAATACATCTTATTAGATTCAGTAACAATAAATCCAATGCACATAACAAGCACAGAAAACAAAATAGAAGAACAGAGGAATAAACCCAGAGACGTCAGGTAGTTTAACAAACAACACTACTGTGTAAGATGCACCTGTGTTTTCTCTTGAATGAGGAGGAATTGTTAGACTACTGAGAAGTGCACATGCAAAACCAAAATGGGCGTTTACCAATCAGTGGCCAGAGTTTCAAACATACCTGCATGATCTTGTGGTCATCAACTACAAATCACCGTTAGTTCAGTGTCACTGTGTAGGGGAATTTTACAATTAAAGACCCAAAAGGCCAGATATGATGAATGAAGATCAGGAGTCAAAAATAAATTGAAGAAAATTTTGTTGAAGAATAGTTTGCAGCCTCATCAGCAGAAGCCAGCTTCAAGTCTCACATGGAGTTCGTAGGCCGCTCTGCGTACATTCACATTTCCACTAACTACGTCATTACCACGGGTTAAAATGATTCGGATTGGCTAAGAAAAATAGACAAGATTAGGAATCTTCCACACATGGACAGATAGTCAGAAGCATATCTCCATTCGTCAGGATGCTGACAAGGGGACCCTGGATTTAGGTACTGGATGTCCTGTTGGGTCATGACATGACGTCTTCAGGTCTCCGGCCAAATGCCATCTGTCCATTGATACCAATACAGGACCTAGACACAGAACACTAGCGCACATACACAGATACACATGATTCACAGCTTCTTCAAGGCTGAAGTTGGCCCTGTCTCCAACTGTAAACAGGAACGTTCCTCAAAACATACTGATAAGTTGTACTTTTCTCTCAGTGAGAGGCACAGACAATATTCATCATTATTCTCTAATGTTTGAAAAGGAAAATAAATGCTTTAACATAAGTTGATGAAATGAACTTAATCATCATAAATGATGATTAATAACTCAAAAGACATGTATTGACGCGGCAGTGGATTCTAGAATTCACCTTTCAACTGTCTTCACCCATGTGTGCGGTCGGCTTTCATCAAAATTTCAACGCTGATCCAACGCACTCTTTAAACACTGAAATGTCAGTCTCAACCAAAATGATGCTTTGGACCAAAAATCTACATCGTATCAATGTCACCATGCTATCTGGGTACTTAAGAACACATAGCGTATAGAAAATAAATTGTAAAAAGAAATGTATTTTGTTCAAACATGTTTATTCATGAAACTTACACAACTTAAAGTGCACAACAGAGGAAAAAAAACATGAAAAATCAATACAAGTATAAAAATGTCAACTTTCTATTAGAGTTTTAACAAAATTAGTTTGTCTTTGAGCATTTTGACACTCTGACCTCTGCAACTTTTGGTTGCCTGATATAAACATGAATACCTATGACAGGTACACGATTAATAAAGTGCAACAAATAAGACTTGAATAATGACAAATACAGATCATTAACAACAAAAGAAGAAATGACAAACGTAGATTGAAAACATGAACAAAAAATTATAATAGCATCTGTATGTACAGAATAAGAATATAATGATTATAGCTGTCTTGTTTTGAAGGCTGTGTCCTCCGAAGGTCACTTTTGAAGGCTGCATATGTCATCGAGGCGGTCTCATTTGAAAAAAAATTAACTGTTAGATTGCAAAGTAAGAAAGAAATTATAGTATTTTACGTCTCACGAGGAATAACAGTTTGTTTAATTACGTTTACTTTTCTTAAATAAGACATCCTTGATGACGTATGCAGCCTTCAAATGCGACCTCCGTAGGACGCAGTCTCCGAAATGAGATGCAGCGTATGGATCCAGCGTGCGCCTTCCTCTGTCAAATCCTCCTCCTCCTTCTTCTTCGTCTTCGTCTTCTTCTTCTTCTTCTCTGGAGTCCTCATGTAGTGGTCCTCGAGTGAGCTGCTGATGTTTGGTTATTTGTAGCTGCAATGAAGAAAAAAATCACAGTAGTTCAACTTAATGAATTGAATGATTAGTGGAGCATTTGTGAGTTTGTGAGTGTGTGAGAGTGTGCATAAAGGTTTTGTATCATTACCTGGTGCACTTCCAGTTGCCTATGAATATTGAAAGAAAAAAAAATCTGTATTGGTGGTCTTTTTTTACTTTTTTGTGGCTGAAAACAAAAAAGTAGGCAAGGAGAAGAGATATGTGGCTTGGAAATTAGCCCGCTCACATATCTTTGAGTAAAGTACTAAAAAAAGAGACAGAGTCATTCAGGGCAACTTGGAGAGCAAGAGAGGTGGTGTTTTGTGGCTGAAAACAAAAAAGTAGACAAAGAGAAGAGATATGTGGCTTGGAAATTAGCCCGCTCACATATCTTTGAGTAAAGTACTAAAAAAAGAGACAGAGTCATTCAGGGCAACTTGGAGAGCAAGAGAGGTGGTGTTTTGTGGCTGAAAACAAAAAAGTAGACAAAGAGAAGAGATATGTGGCTTGGAAATTAGCCCGCTCACATATCTTTGAGTAAAGTACTAAAAAAAGAGACAGAGTCATTCAGGGCAACTTGGAGAGCAAGAGAGGTGGTGTTTTGTGGCTGAAAACAAAAAAGTAGACAAAGAGAAGAGATATGTGGCTTGGAAATTAGCCCGCTCACATATCTTTGAGTAAAGTACTAAAAAAAGAGACAGAGTCATTCAGGGCAACTTGGAGAGCAAGAGAGGTGGTGTTTTGTGGCTGAAAACAAAAAAGTAGACAAAGAGAAGAGATATGTGGCTTGGAAATTAGCCCGCTCACATATCTTTGAGTAAAGTACTAAAAAAAGAGACAGAGTCATTCAGGGCAACTTGGAGAGCAAGAGAGGTGGTGTTTTGTGGCTGAAAACAAAAAAGTAGACAAAGAGAAGAGATATGTGGCTTGGAAATTAGCCCGCTCACATATCTTTGAGTAAAGTACTAAAAAAAGAGACAGAGTCATTCAGGGCAACTTGGAGAGCAAGAGAGGTGGTGTTTTGTGGCTGAAAACAAAAAAGTAGACAAAGAGAAGAGATATGTGGCTTGGAAATTAGCCCGCTCACATATCTTTGAGTAAAGTACTAAAAAAAGAGACAGAGTCATTCAGGGCAACTTGGAGAGCAAGAGAGGTGGTGTTTTGTGGCTGAAAACAAAAAAGTAGACAAAGAGAAGAGATATGTGGCTTGGAAATTAGCCCGCTCACATATCTTTGAGTAAAGTACTAAAAAAAGAGACAGAGTCATTCAGGGCAACTTGGAGAGCAAGAGAGGTGGTGTTTTGTGGCTGAAAACAAAAAAGTAGACAAAGAGAAGAGATATGTGGCTTGGAAATTAGCCCGCTCACATATCTTTGAGTAAAGTACTAAAAAAAGAGACAGAGTCATTCAGGGCAACTTGGAGAGCAAGAGAGGTGGTGTTTTGTGGCTGAAAACAAAAAAGTAGACAAAGAGAAGAGATATGTGGCTTGGAAATTAGCCCGCTCACATATCTTTGAGTAAAGTACTAAAAAAAGAGACAGAGTCATTCAGGGCAACTTGGAGAGCAAGAGAGGTGGTGTTTTGTGGCTGAAAACAAAAAAGTAGACAAAGAGAAGAGATATGTGGCTTGGAAATTAGCCCGCTCACATATCTTTGAGTAAAGTACTAAAAAAAGAGACAGAGTCATTCAGGGCAACTTGGAGAGCAAGAGAGGTGGTGTTTTGTGGCTGAAAAGTAGGCACAAAAATAATGTGGCTTGGAAGTAGCCCGCTCACATTTATTTTTGTAACCCACAGAGCCGCAGGGGAGCTGTTCAAGGCTACTTGGAGTATTTCTTGAGTATTAGGGAAGCCTGTGGGACGTTAGACGTCCATCCTTGTTTCTCCACCCAGGCCTCCACTTGTGACTCAGACAGCTGACACCGACCGAAATATTCTATAAAGACAAATCACGAGAAGCATTAGCCATTGTGGTTACATGTTCTATGAGATTTCACTATTTGTGCAGCCCTGACATTACATATATGACTGTCACAGAACACGTATGTGGCTCCTCACCAAGGACACGCTGTTCACGCAGCTTGAGCTGCTCGCTGCGCCAGCGGTCGTAGCAGTGCCTCTCGTGTTCAGCGCACAGTTCGTGTCTGCGTGCCCTTTTCGGAGGAGGCCCGTCAAGAGTCACTGGGCAGGACTGAACCAGCAAGTCAAACGCCGTCTGTTCATCCATCCTTTTCTCTTGGCCAGAAGCCCCACTAGACGCACCTCTATAAGATCAAAGAATAAAAAGCAAAGAAAGTGCTAATTAATGATGGCTTTGAGTAGCAACATCACAATAATCTCATTCGTTAGATTTCAGATTGCATACCGTGTTTTTGCAGTGAGCTCATCGACCACAACCTTGGCCAGGAATGCATCTGCCGGAGTTTTCATCCGGTAATGCTTCTCTGCTGTTTCCGGCGTGTGTCCCAAGAGACGTGCCACCGCATTCCTCTGCACCTCCGGCAGATTTTTAGCAGCCGTCTCAAAGGCTGTCCGAGCGTCGCTGCTGGTCACCCTGGGAATGTTGTATCTAGGACACACAGCAACATAAGTATGCAAAACAACAAGGGGACCATGAACAAATTTGTGTACTTTAGATTTTGTAAAAAATGATACAGATATGTATAATGGCACTTACTTGGCATGGAATCTTTTCAAGTCGTTGCAGGGGTTATAAATTGGCCTTCCAGTACTTGAAACAAAAAAACTCTGCTCTGCTGCTGCATTGTCCACTGACTTATTACCTTGTAACATCACCGGCCGAATCTCATCGAAGTACAGGCCAAACCACTGGGAAAATAAATAAATAACACTCACACATTAATACATATAGCCCTGTAGTCCTGCATGCCTTTATCCACAATACATTTAATCTGAGTGTAATTTTGAACTTAAACTCACATGTTCTTGGTCATCAGTCAGCGGTACTTCTGCTATTTGCGACGCGGCCGTTTTATGCTCCTTCACCGCCACGGAAGCTCCGTTTGGATGCCGGGTTCTCCCCTTCCATTCCTCAACCTGAAAACAGACAGTTGTGTGCTTTCAATGACAGGCGTCACAAACACTCAAAAGGTACACGCATCTGTGAAGCACAAGATCAGGAGGCATATGGGTAAAGGAAAATAAAAGATGCTGTTGTTACTAAAATACACTTACGGTCATATTCGTAACAACCCCTGGGCGTTGTAGAAGTTTAAGCATAATTATGGCCTCAAGATAATAGAGGACAAGCAGACGTTCGTTTTTGCTGAGTTCCTCCCCTGAAATGGCTCCTGGACCCTGAAGTTTGCCCATGACAGCCAGGAAATCCGTATAAGCAGCATCCAAGATTGTGATGCAGTCAGCCGGAAATTTTTCCTTGCCGTAGCCGCGGAACCTGAGGGAAAAAAAAAAAATAGTAATGTTGAACTTGAACTCACCTGTGCTTTCCATTAAATAGATAAAAAAAAAAAAAAAAAAGAGTAAAAAAAAAAAAAAACTGACCTTTTTTGTGTCTGCTCCTTGTTGACCTTCTTAGACATCCCAGCCCGTATGCCATCCAGAGGATCAGTGAAGCTCTTGCAGTCGTTGTACAGGCTGGGATCTTTGACACGGATGCTGGTGCTGGTAACAATGTACCTCATGAACCTTGAAGAGAGAGACAGGAAGGGTTGTTACAGTCAGAAGACGAATAATCATCCCATAAATATTAGTTGAAATTCAGATGAGATGTTTACGTTACACAGTACTGACCTCTTGAGACTCTTCCAGTAGTTCAGCACCGTCTGCTTCGAGAGCTTTGTCTGGGTCAGTGTATTGAAGTACTCTCGCACTTTCTCCACCTCCCGCACAAAATTCAGGTTCGGCTCACTGGGGTCCACGTAATACATGAACCTGGAGACTTCTTCCACCTGTAAGTATACATTTCACATTAAAATCTGCAGGGCTGAATATAACACAGGTTAACATGTGACCGCAGCACACAGTTCAGAAGAGCATTTGTCTTCACATTTATTTCTTTATTTTTCTGTGTGAAAGCGTGAGTGTGTGGGTGACACTTAAAGGTATCTTTTCTTTCACTTACCTCTTGTTTGCTCTTTTTGTTGCCCAAGTCAACACGCAAATATCGATTAAATCCCCGAAGGAGGGGGTGATCGATGGAGTGTTTCTTGTACAGGCCCTTTTTTGACATCTCCACCCTGACTTCATCGGTCCACCTCGGTCCCTCAGTGCTGAAAGAAAATAAACCAGGTGCTCAAATGATTGTGAATATGTTCAAGAGAAATCATGTCCAATCGCTGCACATGTTATCTGAGAATGATGATGTGAAACTTTACCTCTGATAGAACTCTCCAGAGCTCTCCTCAGACGATGGCTCGCGGTCTGGCTCCTCGTCTGGCTCGTCCGCACCTTCTCCAGGGCTTTGAGGAGCAGATGTAGCTGGAGAGGGCGCAGGCAGCGGGGGGGCCGGGAGAACTGGAGGTATGTTCATTACAACCAGGCCCTTCTTCTGCATCTCCTCTAACAACCTAAGGAAATAAAATACATAACAGTGAATACACACACACACACACACACACACACTGAGTATTGCACTGCAACAGGACATGACAAAGGAGCAAAAATTTACACACCTGGCAAGAGGATCAGCAGTTGCCAAGATGTCTCGAATACGCTGGTAATCCCAGAAACGTCCCTTGTGGGTAAATTCAGACATCTCTTTCTTGGCTTCAATCACAGTGGCCTGTATCTCTGCCTCTGTGCGGTCGCGCATGCACGCCGTCCTGAGGTGCCCAGGAAGGGAGCGTGGAGCCTTCTTGCAGTGAGAGCAGAGAAAGTAGATCCTGCTGTGGAAAGAGCTGTGCGAACAATAAGAAGACCAACAGTGGTTTAATAATGCATATAGATGTGCTAAATAACAAGTAGGCATCATGTAGACATCAGACACAACTCTTCAAAAACAATCACAAAAATATAAAAATAAAACACAAATTGTAGTGCCAAGGTGCAAATGTGTATCTTTTCACTCTGGCCTGAAAGCTTTGTGTCACCGACTCAACTATCCCCAAAATGACATTACTGAATTTGCACAAATTTTGTTTAACAGTAAGATCTTTTAACAAATAAAAACAAGACAGCTACACAGTGTGTGTGTGTGTGTGTGTGTTTCTTTAAAAATGCTTTTCTTTAGTTTTTTTTTCTTCTTGTTTCCAGTCCAGATAATTTAGCTTGTTTCAAGCAAAAACTCACTTAATTTTGATTGTTTTTTTCTTCAGAAAACAACACAATACTTTTTACTTATCTAGTAAATGCTTCTTTGTTTAATATTTTTTTTAGATTCTTGGACTGGAAACAAGAAAAAAAAAAAAATAAATAAATAAGTAAAGCATTCTATGCGGTGTAGTCAGATAATAGATAGAAAGTACTTACCTTTCAGAAGCCATTTCAAATGCTGAATATCCAAAACAAGCTGTTACTGGTCACAAAGAACAGATAATTCTCCAGATGATACTGAAAACAACTCTTGTAAGTCTTCACAGTCACAAGCAATAGACTGATTTCCAGATAAAACTGAAAAATAGCTGTTGGTAACTTTTCACAATGATGTCCAGATGAAGCGGTAGACAACCAATCGCATCTCAGCACCCAACAGCCCCGGATCAAACAACCAATCAGCATCCTGCAGCCCATGGCCAGGTGTTGATGGCCCATCACGCCCTACTGCTTTAGTTTAGTTTAGTAAGAAAAAAAAAAAAAAAAAAACTCTTTACCTCCTTTCATATAATAATACTATTGATATTATGTTGATATATTTGAACTAAGTCCTTGACATGGTGTCTTTGAGGTCAAGTCAAGCCTTCACAGAAACCAAGATTTTAGTTTTAAACAAGTGTTTGACAGTCGAATATCTGTGTTTTCTTTTTATTATGACAGGGGGTCTAATAAATGTAAGCACTGTATACTAATGTGTTTCTATTTTAAATAGAAATAAGGAAATTGTTCCTTTGTAGTTCTATATAAAAACCTGTATGTCACTTGTATGTGTATCCTTCAGAGGTTTTCTTCATTTTGAGAAATAAGTTATCCAAAAATAACCAGTTAAGGTCAGAGGTTATATTAGCAAAGAAAAGTTACTGTGTTTTGTTTTAAAGCAAATTTATAAATGCTCACCTGGAAGAAATGTTGCATTATTTTTGTAAGATATATGTTAAACTATGCATCGTCAGTTTATGAATAAATATCGATCGATCAGAACCTCTTTGTCTTACAATTGGAAAAGGTCTTTTTTCAGCTTTACTGCAAGCAGATCAGGCCTAAGAACATTTATCTGTGTTCTCCATGCCACGTCGGGTATTTCATAATAATATATTGTATTTATAATGGCATAAAAGAATATGTTTTCGGTCTGATTTTTTGATCCGATGCCACATCACATCAAAGAAGGTTTCTTTTTTCATTGCATTGATACAGTTTCAAAGATGGTGAAGTGAGAAGTTTGATGAAAGAAATGAGGGATTTAATCTGCTTGAATACAACATCGTCAGTAATTATAATAGAGACAAAAGAAAAGAATAATTTGAGCCATAATCAGGTCGGAGAGGTGTGAATGTGTGCAGGGGACTGAAACTGAACGGGGAAGTTTGCACCACATAACAAAAGAATGAATACACTGAATGGGTGCGTACAAGATGGCAATAAGTCATGCTATAATCAGTTAGCATTTTAGAGTCTTTTCAAAGTAAAACCACATGACTTGATCTTGAAAACATCATAATTAAACTTCTCATCTGCAGATTTGAAATATAACATGGTCAGACATGTGGCTTTAGCTGCAATGCATTTCTAGATTGCTACAAGGCCAACTTCACTTTTATTTTCATAACGATATTTCATAAAAAATAAATTTTGAATAACTATTATGACAATAATTAATTATGACTTTACAATAAACTGCATAGTGTCTGCCATTTCTTGGGATTTATTCAAAGGGGGGAGGATGTGCTGGCTAACAGGTTAAAAATGTCACGTTTTCATGAATACATCTTTATTATATGATTTAATATATGGAGATAATATTTATACTGATTAACTGATTACACGGTGGAAAACTGAACTTTCTGAATAAAAGAATGAAACTTTTCCCTTTTCCTTATAAAATGCTTGTTGTCAGTGGAGTCAGTTTGTGCTGCATCACGCTAAGAATATGCAGATAAATTAAGTCTGATTACACATTGGCAAAGCTTTCCAAATAAAGAAATATGTCATGTGACACTGACGACTGGAGTAATGATGCTGAACAACAGAAATAAATTGTATTTTAAAGTAGCCCATAGTAAAAATAGAAAACCATTGTTTTACATGGTGATAATATTTCACCAGTACAAAAGCATCTTTTGTGAGCTGTAATGTGTGACTCCATTAACACTCGATGTACTGTCGTTTACACATTAGAGATGAAACTCTGATAATCACTGCATCATCTGTTAATGAGACAGTGATGTTGTTTCTTACAAATAATTTGCTTTGCAAAACAAGTGTTGATCTTCCCAACAACAACAACAAGTGGTTGTTCCCAACAACCCAGTTAAATTTATCTTAAACTTGTTGCAGTTAATAACTGATTTTTGTTCTCAAGATTGTTTTAATATTTATACTGAATAAAAAAGTACTGGTACTGATAAAAGAAAAGAATGAAATTAAGCAATGGGTTAAGGGAAATTATTATAAAAAAAAGAATGATATACAACAAAGCACAGCTTAAAAATAAAAATAAAGATTCCAAAAAAAAAAATGTTTATTAAGAATGAGAAGAATATTAAGATATCTTGAATACTTTTAGAGTAACAGGCATGGAAACTTTAGAAAAAGAATATTTATGGCACTCAGGTGTGTTCTATGCATTTCAGGTGATAGAAAAAAGGAGATGCATTTCTAGTTTCAACATTATTTGTTCTTCAGATATTCCTCTTTAAAATAAAAACAGCATCGGCTGTTTGTATAAAAGTGACCCACATTTGGATTTTGACCACTGAAAATGTGTACATTCAACCAATTTACTGATGGGACCGCATTAAGATCGCCATATCTCTGAGATTGAACCATCGAGAGCCTTTAAAATGAAGATACCAAAAGAAAAGTTTGTTGAGAACCAGAATCTTTTTTTTTTTTTTTTTTGACTTTAGATAATTAATAGGAATATTGATAAATCACATTATGAAATAAATGTTTTTCTCCAAAACATGTTGGCCACAATTATTGGCACCCTTTTATTCAATACTTTTTGCAACCTCCTTTTGCCAAGATAACAGCTCCGAGTCTTCTCCTATAATGCCTGATGAGTTTGGAGAACACCTGACAAGAGATCAGAGACCATTCCTTCATACAGAATCTCTACAGATCCTTCAGATTCCAGCTCCATGTTGGTGCTTCTTCTCTTCAGTTCACTCCACTCATTTTCTATAGGGTTCAGGTCAGGGGATTGAGACAGCCATGGCAGAAGCTTCATTTTGTGCTCAGTGACACATTTTTGTGTTGGTTTTGATGTTTGTTTTGGATCATTGTCCTGATGGAAGATCCAACCACGGCCCATCATTGGATTTCTAGCAGAAGCGGTCATGTTTTGATTTTTTTATCTGTTGGTATTTGATAGAATTCATGATACCATGTATCTGAACAAGATAGGCCCACAACATATTTATCTGATCAAAAATACAAGGGAAAAAACAGCAATATTGTTTAAAATAATGGTTTTCTATTTTAATATACTTGACAATATAATTCATTTCTGTGCCATGGCACATGATCCTTCAGAAATCATTCTGATATGCTGATTTATATTATTAATGTTGGAAACAGTAGTGCTGCTTAATATTTTTTATAACCTGTGATATTTGATGAATAAAAAGATTTATATTGTTAGAAAAGATTTCTATTTTGAATAAATGCTGTTATTTTTAACTTTTTATTAATTAAAGAATCCTGAAAAAAGTATCACAACAGGTTATAAAAAAATATTAAGCAGCACAACTGTTTCAAAAATCATCATATTAGAATGATTTCTGAAGGATCATGTGACACTGAAGACTGGAGTAATGATGCTGAAATGATGCTGAAACTCCCTGAAAACAATATATATTTGGAAAAAAAGGTCCACTTACACCAAAGCACAGTGGATCCTAGGTCACCATCACAATCCCATGGGATAGACATTTACATGGCTGCACTGTAGTTTTGCCAAGCACTTGAGTAATGACACATTAACTGGACTGCTGGAATTGAATTTAAATTTATTTGATGAATAATTCAACCATAACATTCAATGTGTATTTTGTTTTCAAAAACTGTTTCATTTATACATAGAAGAATGGATAGCTAAAGTGCTTTAAAACCAGTGTAGGTCTGTTGTAAATAAAATATTGCATTAGGTTTTTCCCCTTCTCAAAAATAAAACAGCAATACTACATGAACATGTGCATAGGTTAACTGCATCAAAATCAATGTCCCAACAAGTCCAAACAACAGGTCAAACTATGGTACTGTAACTTAACTTATAGACATGGTGTCTTTGTGTCAACTGTGTCGGATTTCATAGATCTAAACAAGTTCAAAACCAAACTCAGAAGTGCCAATGCACATAAGGAGTTTGTCCTTAAAATGGCTGAAATCCGTGTAATGACCTGGTAAGCGTAGCATGTTGAAGCAAGTGGAGGACTTCGGCATGTCAGCATTAACAACTTTCACTGCCATCTTTCCATCTGGCACTTCCCACCCCAGCCACAACTTTACTAAGTGCTCAAGGTCAGAGCTGGATGCTAGATAAAGACAAAACAAAACAAAAACAAACAAACAAATTAGTAGATGAATTCCTAATACAAGTAGTTGTTCTTCCTAACAGTCAGCCTTACCTCTTTCCTATTTAAGAAATAGAGTGGAGGAAGTCTGATGTCAAAACCCCACCCCTGGTTCCCTCAAGATTTTCTTAATGGGGTTTAATGAGTTCCTTGAATTTAAGAGTAAAATAAGTTCTGTGATGAACATAACGTGACAATACTTTGAGAGTTTGTTCTACAATAAACACGGCACACTCACACCCCAAGCACACTGTAGAAGAAAAAGCATCATCAAGTTATGTTTACCACAGGCTTTATTTTACTCAAATTATAAAACCCCATAGGAAAATCTCAAAGGAACAAGTGATGAAATAGTCTTTCCTGATGTCATCCCTGCCACCACACCATTATATAATCCAGGTCATCAAACATGTAGTCATTGTAAATTAAAGCAAATTGTACGTGAAATACAGACCTACATAAACAGGATTCCCACTCTTTTTTTCAGCGATCATTTTCCAGGACATTTTCAATTTTACGATAGCAGGAATAAAATACAAGGATCACACTCTAAAGTAATATATTGCTCTCTAAGTCTTTAAAAGGCGTAGCTACAGTTTGTTGCCATAACTTAACTATAAAATTCTTTTTTTATATGAGCTCTTAATCATACATTATGACTATGGAAGCTTAAAAAAAGTTAATTGCATCTTTTTATCTCGCTATTCTGACTTTTTTTCCCCCCTCACAATTGCGAGTTGCAGAATCACAATTCTGACTTTATATCTTCACAAATCCACAATTATGTAAGCTCGCAATTGTGAGAATTTTTTTTAATTTGTGAGATAACGAGTTCCCTTTTAAATCACTGCAGCGCAATCTCACGAAGTTCTGCACTGTTGTGAAAAGCAGTTAATAGCATTAGCTAACTGCTGCAAGTGGCAACACAAGACTAAACACCATTGAAAATAATACTCTCACATGTCAAACCTCAGCATTCCGGAACATCGCACTTTCTGCAAGTGATTTCTGCAGGTAATTGTTTTTGGCCAGTGATAAACTCTTTGTTCTTGGCTAAGAAAAAACTGAAGAACTTTTTAAAAAACTATGGTCTCAATGAAGTGATGCAAATCCACACTGCCAGCAGATACAGGGAAGCAGCATCTGGAAACAATTATAGTATATTTCTGTTTCAACATCTATCTATAGCTATAAACTGATGTGTATATGTA
The DNA here is from genome assembly GCF_019924925.1 of Ctenopharyngodon idella. NCBI lineage: Eukaryota > Metazoa > Chordata > Actinopteri > Cypriniformes > Xenocyprididae > Ctenopharyngodon > Ctenopharyngodon idella. Next base: position 55,728 of record NW_026138716.1, on the reverse strand, counting down.
TTACACACACACACACACACACACACACACACACACACCTACCTATCTATAGTGGTGGCCAAAATTCTTAAATTAAATCATGTTTTAGAAGAAGTCTGAAATATTTTTACAAATTTAAAATTACACTTTACTATATATTCAGTTAAAAGTTATGTATTCCTGGGATCAAAGCTGAATTTTCAGCATCATTACTCCAGTCTTCAGTGTCACATGATCCTTCAGAAACCATTCTGATATGATGATTTGATGCTCAAGAAACATTTATGATTATTATCAATGTTGAAAAAACAGTTGTGTACAACTTTTTCAGGGTTATTTGATGAATAGAAAAGTTCAAAAGAACAGCATTTATCTGAAACGGAAAGCTTTTGTAACATTACTGCTACTGTTCGAAAGTTAGGGGTCAGAGTTTTTTTTTTTTTTTTTGAAAGAAATTAACACTTTTATTCATCAAGGGTGCATTAAATTGATCAAAAGTCACAGTAAAGACATTTATAATGTTGTTTCTATTTCAGATAAATGCTGTTCTTTTGAACTTTCTATTCTTCAATAATCCTGAAAAGAAATTGTACACAACTGTTTTCAACATCGATAATAATAACAATAATAAATGTTTCTTGAGCAGCAAATCATCATATCAGAATGATTTCTGCAGGATCATGTGACACTGAAGACTGGAGTAATGATGCTGAAAAGTCAGCTTTGATCACAGGAATAAATTATATTTTAAAATATATCCAAATTGAAAACAGTTATTTTAAATTGTAAAAATATTTCACAATTTTACTATATGTATACACATGCATCACTTTATAGCAATTAAAAATTTACCGACGGGGTGAGTGAATTTTCATATTCTTTCGGAAAGATATCCACATCTTTCCTTTCGATCAGCAGTGGCCACACTCTAGTTTCTTTGAGTCCTTTACGTATTTGTTTCAACTGCGTCCAATGACCTATAGTATTGCACTGAATATCAAGCTGTCCTTGACCTTAGTCTTGCTTGGGATCTTCCTGGCCCAACATCACAACTGAGTTCAGCCTCTCCATCAAGCTCCATGCAGAACAGTATAAATGAATTAAAAAAAAATATGAATTGTTTCAATTACTGATTATGCTACATACCAGTCAGTCTCGGGTGAACCTCCTAGAAGTACATGGACTATTGCTTGGCTGACTCCAGCCATCCGAGGTCCACCATGTTGGAAAGAGTGTCCTATCATGCGTCCTGCAACTAGGAACAGAAATTGTGATGATGATGATGGAACAAGATGACCTGGTTCACCCTCAAAGAGACATGTCCTTGCAGTATTAAAACAATGGGCTTAAAGTAATGCCGTTCGGTGGCAGAGCAGTGGTGTCCAATTCAATTTGAAGAGGAGCTATGTAAAGAACTCCAAAAGAAAGATTACCTTAAAAGAGAAATGATCTAAATGTTGCTGTGTCATCAATGAATGTGTGTATATTTGCTCTGTAGTCCTCCCTAGCGTCTCTGGATCAATGACATACAGTATTAGTAAATTACGACCATTTTTCAGATATAGTGTATTGTGTAAATCTGCGTATCTATTTATGCTTACCAAAAAAATCCAGCTCTTGGCAAGGTGTCAAGACCTTTCCATGTCCGTGATGGCTCGGGTGCTGAAAATACAATGCAGAATCATATTTTTAATAATATTACTATCTGCTGTTATAGACAAATGACAACAAAGTTATAGTTCACAGTAAAAAATAAATAAATAAATAAATAAATAAAAATCTTTTTAGATAATTTCTTACTTGTTCTTGGTGAGGAGAGCAGGGCCTGTTGTATGGTGTTGATATTGCCTAAAAAAACGAGAGAGAGAGAGAGAGAGAGAGAGAGATTTTTGTATCTAACAACACTTTCACACAGTACTTATGTTATCTACTGCATCCATCCATCAGGAATTACAGCTTCACTGCTCTGAGGTGAATCTCACAAATGAAAACATTCTGAAAGTGTTACTTACTTTTTTATTGTTACTGAGCCCTGCAGATGAGTTCAATTAACAATCTTTAAATTGTATTAAATTTAATAGATTCATTAATAGACCCATTTGACTGTTTACAAGAAAATACTTAAAATAGCGTATGCTTACCTTCATTGCTAGTTTTTATAGGAACACCCACCTGGAGGGTAAAACAAGGCCAAATTCAATATACACCTTTTTGATGATGCATACTATATATACAGGTCGAGCAAGCAGATGAGCCTAGAACATAAATGCAAAGCACAGTTTGAGTTTGTCGGTAGGCATTGCATTTATGTTCTAGGCTCATCTGCTTGCCCAGTTAGTGTGTGGCGTTCATATTCTGGGCTCATCTGCTCGCCTGTATATACAGTAGTATGCATCATGGATAAACTGTATAAAGAAATGGATCTGTCAATCTCACTGTTTTATTACTTTAAGCTACTTAAGGTGAATACTCTACTGTTTAGTGATTGAAATACTGCAGCAGGTGCTGTTTATGGATCACAAGTGCCAGAAACGTGCATTTTACTCACAAATATTTTGTTTACCTTTTTTGAGACGCAATTGACAGGCCTGTCCTGCAGTTCTATGGATGTTTTGCCCTCCAGGTCTCTGCTCCAGTCGCCTGACTGAAAACTATGAGTAAGAAAATAGCCTGTTGAGTAAAGAAATAAAAGAAAATCAACATAAGAATAATTGCTTTATTCCAACCCTAGCAAAGATTTACATGATGAGTGCATAACACACACTACTGTTCATAAGTTTGGGCCTGTAAGATTTGTTTAATGTTTTTGAAAGAATTCACTTGTACTTTCCAAGGGTACATTCCTTGTATTTGATCAAAAATACAATATAAACAGTAATATTTAAATTATTACAATTTAAAATAACTAGCATTACAATTTGTAATTTATTCCTGTGATCAAAGCTGAATTTTCAGCATCATTACTCCAAGCTTTTGATCGGTAATGTGAAATGCTACAATGTTGGCCTGACGAAGAGCTTCTGTAATAATAAACAAGGTAAACAATACCGTGTTTCTCGATGGATAGCACGGGTTTCATGTTTACCCCCTTGTATTTAGATAATTAAAGAGTTTTAGGGCACAAGGACATGTCCATGTAGCATGTTAATCTAACCACAAAACGGCTTACTCTGAGTCTGCACTGTTACCCGCTAAAATGTCATGGTTCCTACACATGATAACAAATAATGTACATAAATAACGAACACATGTCAAAATGAAAAACACAGATACTTACAAGACCAAAAGCAGGAAAGAATTTGCTTCAACATTTGCTCTTGCTTGCTGTCCGACAGTTGTAAAATGGTGGAAATGTTCATCGCGAGATCTGGGAACAGTGATCTCTACTAACTAACAAGTCTCGCGTTGCCAGTAGTCATGTCTCAGTAGAGCCACAGTTGCCATCTAGCGGTTGAGAATTGTAATTGTCAATTTTTATGTAACTTAAAATTAAAGACAGTCATATAATGTGTGTAAAAAAAAATAAAAAAAAAAAATAATAATAATAATAAAATAAAAAAGTTTTTAGACAAACTTTAAGTTGGCTTGAAAAAGCCGGTCCAGAAAGTTTGAAGTAGTTTTAAAAGTTTGAAGTTTGAAAGTTTGAAAGTTTAAGTTTTAGTTTAGTAGTTTAAAAGACAGACAGACAGACAGACAGATAGATAGATAGATAGATAGATAGATAGATAGATAGATAGATAGAGTCAGGGTACTCTGAGTGGTTGCAAGGGTTTTATATGGTTGCTGGGGTTTTGCTTTGTGGTTGCTAAGGTACTAGGGGTGGTTGCTAGGGTGTTGCTATGTGGTTGCTAAGGTATTTTGGATGGTTGGTAGGGTGTTGCTATGCGGTTGCTAGGGTACTCAGGGTGGTTGCTAAGGTGTTGCTATACGGTTGCTAGGGTACTCGGGGTGGTTGCTAGGGTGTTGCTATGTGGTTGCTAGGGTACTCAGGGTGGTTGCTAAGGTGTTGCTATACGGTTGCTAAGGAATTCTGGGTGGTTGCTAGGGTGTTCCTATGTGGTTGCTAAGGCACTCGGGCTGGTTACTAGGATGTTGCCAGGGTGATTTGTGTGGTTGCTAGGCGGTTGCTAGGTTGTTCTAGGTGGTTGCTATGAGATGGTAGATAGATAGATAGATCGATTTAGTTAGAAAGATATGATCGAAATAGTCAGATAGATAGAGAGATAGATAGAAATGGTCAGATGATAGATAGATAGATAGATAGATAGATAGATAGATAGATAGATTAAATGAGTTTATGAGTTTGAATGAGTCTCAATGGTTTAGAAATAGTACATAGAATGGCAGCTAATGGAGTCTGATGAGTCTTTAGTCTGAGTTTGGTGGTTGTAGCTTGTACAGTCTAGGAGGAGTAGCATTTAGAAATTTAGTCTAAGAATCGGAAGAATAATAATAATAAGCTTAAATAGTAGATGAACAGTTTTTTAAAAGCCGTTTTTAATACCAATGTACTCGGCAAATGTGTTTATTTTAACCGTGCGGTGGGGCCGGATATTCTTTAATCGGTAATGACAAACGGAGACATAATTAATTTACAACATTAACAGGATGACTCGTTGAATTCATTTTGGGAGCGACGACTGAATGTATTTTTAGTCAAATGCCTGTATATAAGATTAGTACTGGCAAAGTTCAGAAGCTGTCATATATGTGAATCAACTTTATTGTTGAAAAAAAAAAAAAACGTGTCATGGATTTATTGCATTTTGGGGAAAAAATAATCCATTATATAATAAACATTTTAAAATCAAAATGTAGATTTGAATTTTTAATGTTTTTATAACCAAAAGATGCTATGTGAAAGTTTGAAACAGAAAATAGTGGTTTTCATCTTGCCACTTTCTTGGTAAAGAAAACAGCTTTTAACTCAAATTAATCAAAATCAGAGTTATAGCGTTTTGGAACCAAACTCTTCACATACATTGTAGAATGTGTATGATTGTGTGACACCAAAAATATGCTGTTTCAAATGTATGGGCGACTTGCATTTGATGGTAGCATATATAATGAATCCCACAAGCTTTGTGGCCGAAAATTAGGCTGCTTAACACTATTTTGGCTACACTAATTGCTGGTCTGAATCAGGGCTATAGTCAAGCTGTAAAAATTAGACTATAGATTGCCTCGATTTCGCCGGGTGGGCTAAAAGCAGACTGCACATAACCTATCAAATTCAGAGCTAAATCGTGACTACAGATAGACCATGTCATGAAATGTCACTTACATCTTGTAGATATCATTGACATTGCAAACATGATGGGATATCAATCATCTCATGCACTTCCTGTTCAAAAAATACAATAAATCAGGATTGACTATAGGTGGGCTACAAATAGCCGGTCTGACTACGAGCTAAATCGTGGCTACGCACAGCCTACGCAATAGAACGTCAAAGATATGAAACCAAACACCTTGTAATCAGTGTGGGCATGGCTCAGGATTCCAACCACTCAAAACAACATCATAACTGTTAATCATTTCGAGGCTAATGGTGCCTAATAAATAAATAAATAAATAAATGAATGAATAAATAAATAAATAAATAAATAAGTAAACATGATCAAATTGGTCTGTAAGGGCATAGAGTTTTGATGCTGTTTGTGTCTATTTATTTGCTTAAGTAACCCAAACAATAATGTGTCTGCCTGTTGTTTATCTGACAGGGTCCTGGTATGCTGACAATACATTAATAGGTCATTTTTCATAATTACAGCGCTGTTGCTAATGTGTTACACTGTTTCCAGTGTGATGTACTGCAACTCCAAGTCATTTTGCATGCAAATTATACATTAATATGACTTGAAAGTTACCAATGTCTCATTTGTCATCTGCCTTCATTCCTATTAAAGGAAAGACGTCAAGGTGCTCTGCAAGCATTGAGTAATAGATGCAATTCATGGGCTGTAAAGTATGATATTCTTGCTTACGTTCATGTCCTTGCACTTCAAGAAATGTTGTTGGAACTACAATCATAAAATTCCTAATAAATGTTAGTAAAGCAAGATGCCTGCACTTTTTAAGAATTTAGAAAATATAATAAATAATATAATTAATTAGGATAATTTGTTCAAACACCTTAAAACTTTTTTTAAATGAATACATCTTATTAGATTCAGTAACAATAAATCCAATGCACATAACAAGCACAGAAAACAAAATAGAAGAACAGAGGAATAAACCCAGAGACGTCAGGTAGTTTAACAAACAACACTACTGTGTAAGATGCACCTGTGTTTTCTCTTGAATGAGGAGGAATTGTTAGACTACTGAGAAGTGCACATGCAAAACCAAAATGGGCGTTTACCAATCAGTGGCCAGAGTTTCAAACATACCTGCATGATCTTGTGGTCATCAACTACAAATCACCGTTAGTTCAGTGTCACTGTGTAGGGGAATTTTACAATTAAAGACCCAAAAGGCCAGATATGATGAATGAAGATCAGGAGTCAAAAATAAATTGAAGAAAATTTTGTTGAAGAATAGTTTGCAGCCTCATCAGCAGAAGCCAGCTTCAAGTCTCACATGGAGTTCGTAGGCCGCTCTGCGTACATTCACATTTCCACTAACTACGTCATTACCACGGGTTAAAATGATTCGGATTGGCTAAGAAAAATAGACAAGATTAGGAATCTTCCACACATGGACAGATAGTCAGAAGCATATCTCCATTCGTCAGGATGCTGACAAGGGGACCCTGGATTTAGGTACTGGATGTCCTGTTGGGTCATGACATGACGTCTTCAGGTCTCCGGCCAAATGCCATCTGTCCATTGATACCAATACAGGACCTAGACACAGAACACTAGCGCACATACACAGATACACATGATTCACAGCTTCTTCAAGGCTGAAGTTGGCCCTGTCTCCAACTGTAAACAGGAACGTTCCTCAAAACATACTGATAAGTTGTACTTTTCTCTCAGTGAGAGGCACAGACAATATTCATCATTATTCTCTAATGTTTGAAAAGGAAAATAAATGCTTTAACATAAGTTGATGAAATGAACTTAATCATCATAAATGATGATTAATAACTCAAAAGACATGTATTGACGCGGCAGTGGATTCTAGAATTCACCTTTCAACTGTCTTCACCCATGTGTGCGGTCGGCTTTCATCAAAATTTCAACGCTGATCCAACGCACTCTTTAAACACTGAAATGTCAGTCTCAACCAAAATGATGCTTTGGACCAAAAATCTACATCGTATCAATGTCACCATGCTATCTGGGTACTTAAGAACACATAGCGTATAGAAAATAAATTGTAAAAAGAAATGTATTTTGTTCAAACATGTTTATTCATGAAACTTACACAACTTAAAGTGCACAACAGAGGAAAAAAAACATGAAAAATCAATACAAGTATAAAAATGTCAACTTTCTATTAGAGTTTTAACAAAATTAGTTTGTCTTTGAGCATTTTGACACTCTGACCTCTGCAACTTTTGGTTGCCTGATATAAACATGAATACCTATGACAGGTACACGATTAATAAAGTGCAACAAATAAGACTTGAATAATGACAAATACAGATCATTAACAACAAAAGAAGAAATGACAAACGTAGATTGAAAACATGAACAAAAAATTATAATAGCATCTGTATGTACAGAATAAGAATATAATGATTATAGCTGTCTTGTTTTGAAGGCTGTGTCCTCCGAAGGTCACTTTTGAAGGCTGCATATGTCATCGAGGCGGTCTCATTTGAAAAAAAATTAACTGTTAGATTGCAAAGTAAGAAAGAAATTATAGTATTTTACGTCTCACGAGGAATAACAGTTTGTTTAATTACGTTTACTTTTCTTAAATAAGACATCCTTGATGACGTATGCAGCCTTCAAATGCGACCTCCGTAGGACGCAGTCTCCGAAATGAGATGCAGCGTATGGATCCAGCGTGCGCCTTCCTCTGTCAAATCCTCCTCCTCCTTCTTCTTCGTCTTCGTCTTCTTCTTCTTCTTCTCTGGAGTCCTCATGTAGTGGTCCTCGAGTGAGCTGCTGATGTTTGGTTATTTGTAGCTGCAATGAAGAAAAAAATCACAGTAGTTCAACTTAATGAATTGAATGATTAGTGGAGCATTTGTGAGTTTGTGAGTGTGTGAGAGTGTGCATAAAGGTTTTGTATCATTACCTGGTGCACTTCCAGTTGCCTATGAATATTGAAAGAAAAAAAAATCTGTATTGGTGGTCTTTTTTTACTTTTTTGTGGCTGAAAACAAAAAAGTAGGCAAGGAGAAGAGATATGTGGCTTGGAAATTAGCCCGCTCACATATCTTTGAGTAAAGTACTAAAAAAAGAGACAGAGTCATTCAGGGCAACTTGGAGAGCAAGAGAGGTGGTGTTTTGTGGCTGAAAACAAAAAAGTAGACAAAGAGAAGAGATATGTGGCTTGGAAATTAGCCCGCTCACATATCTTTGAGTAAAGTACTAAAAAAAGAGACAGAGTCATTCAGGGCAACTTGGAGAGCAAGAGAGGTGGTGTTTTGTGGCTGAAAACAAAAAAGTAGACAAAGAGAAGAGATATGTGGCTTGGAAATTAGCCCGCTCACATATCTTTGAGTAAAGTACTAAAAAAAGAGACAGAGTCATTCAGGGCAACTTGGAGAGCAAGAGAGGTGGTGTTTTGTGGCTGAAAACAAAAAAGTAGACAAAGAGAAGAGATATGTGGCTTGGAAATTAGCCCGCTCACATATCTTTGAGTAAAGTACTAAAAAAAGAGACAGAGTCATTCAGGGCAACTTGGAGAGCAAGAGAGGTGGTGTTTTGTGGCTGAAAACAAAAAAGTAGACAAAGAGAAGAGATATGTGGCTTGGAAATTAGCCCGCTCACATATCTTTGAGTAAAGTACTAAAAAAAGAGACAGAGTCATTCAGGGCAACTTGGAGAGCAAGAGAGGTGGTGTTTTGTGGCTGAAAACAAAAAAGTAGACAAAGAGAAGAGATATGTGGCTTGGAAATTAGCCCGCTCACATATCTTTGAGTAAAGTACTAAAAAAAGAGACAGAGTCATTCAGGGCAACTTGGAGAGCAAGAGAGGTGGTGTTTTGTGGCTGAAAACAAAAAAGTAGACAAAGAGAAGAGATATGTGGCTTGGAAATTAGCCCGCTCACATATCTTTGAGTAAAGTACTAAAAAAAGAGACAGAGTCATTCAGGGCAACTTGGAGAGCAAGAGAGGTGGTGTTTTGTGGCTGAAAACAAAAAAGTAGACAAAGAGAAGAGATATGTGGCTTGGAAATTAGCCCGCTCACATATCTTTGAGTAAAGTACTAAAAAAAGAGACAGAGTCATTCAGGGCAACTTGGAGAGCAAGAGAGGTGGTGTTTTGTGGCTGAAAAGTAGGCACAAAAATAATGTGGCTTGGAAGTAGCCCGCTCACATTTATTTTTGTAACCCACAGAGCCGCAGGGGAGCTGTTCAAGGCTACTTGGAGTATTTCTTGAGTATTAGGGAAGCCTGTGGGACGTTAGACGTCCATCCTTGTTTCTCCACCCAGGCCTCCACTTGTGACTCAGACAGCTGACACCGACCGAAATATTCTATAAAGACAAATCACGAGAAGCATTAGCCATTGTGGTTACATGTTCTATGAGATTTCACTATTTGTGCAGCCCTGACATTACATATATGACTGTCACAGAACACGTATGTGGCTCCTCACCAAGGACACGCTGTTCACGCAGCTTGAGCTGCTCGCTGCGCCAGCGGTCGTAGCAGTGCCTCTCGTGTTCAGCGCACAGTTCGTGTCTGCGTGCCCTTTTCGGAGGAGGCCCGTCAAGAGTCACTGGGCAGGACTGAACCAGCAAGTCAAACGCCGTCTGTTCATCCATCCTTTTCTCTTGGCCAGAAGCCCCACTAGACGCACCTCTATAAGATCAAAGAATAAAAAGCAAAGAAAGTGCTAATTAATGATGGCTTTGAGTAGCAACATCACAATAATCTCATTCGTTAGATTTCAGATTGCATACCGTGTTTTTGCAGTGAGCTCATCGACCACAACCTTGGCCAGGAATGCATCTGCCGGAGTTTTCATCCGGTAATGCTTCTCTGCTGTTTCCGGCGTGTGTCCCAAGAGACGTGCCACCGCATTCCTCTGCACCTCCGGCAGATTTTTAGCAGCCGTCTCAAAGGCTGTCCGAGCGTCGCTGCTGGTCACCCTGGGAATGTTGTATCTAGGACACACAGCAACATAAGTATGCAAAACAACAAGGGGACCATGAACAAATTTGTGTACTTTAGATTTTGTAAAAAATGATACAGATATGTATAATGGCACTTACTTGGCATGGAATCTTTTCAAGTCGTTGCAGGGGTTATAAATTGGCCTTCCAGTACTTGAAACAAAAAAACTCTGCTCTGCTGCTGCATTGTCCACTGACTTATTACCTTGTAACATCACCGGCCGAATCTCATCGAAGTACAGGCCAAACCACTGGGAAAATAAATAAATAACACTCACACATTAATACATATAGCCCTGTAGTCCTGCATGCCTTTATCCACAATACATTTAATCTGAGTGTAATTTTGAACTTAAACTCACATGTTCTTGGTCATCAGTCAGCGGTACTTCTGCTATTTGCGACGCGGCCGTTTTATGCTCCTTCACCGCCACGGAAGCTCCGTTTGGATGCCGGGTTCTCCCCTTCCATTCCTCAACCTGAAAACAGACAGTTGTGTGCTTTCAATGACAGGCGTCACAAACACTCAAAAGGTACACGCATCTGTGAAGCACAAGATCAGGAGGCATATGGGTAAAGGAAAATAAAAGATGCTGTTGTTACTAAAATACACTTACGGTCATATTCGTAACAACCCCTGGGCGTTGTAGAAGTTTAAGCATAATTATGGCCTCAAGATAATAGAGGACAAGCAGACGTTCGTTTTTGCTGAGTTCCTCCCCTGAAATGGCTCCTGGACCCTGAAGTTTGCCCATGACAGCCAGGAAATCCGTATAAGCAGCATCCAAGATTGTGATGCAGTCAGCCGGAAATTTTTCCTTGCCGTAGCCGCGGAACCTGAGGGAAAAAAAAAAAATAGTAATGTTGAACTTGAACTCACCTGTGCTTTCCATTAAATAGATAAAAAAAAAAAAAAAAAAGAGTAAAAAAAAAAAAAAACTGACCTTTTTTGTGTCTGCTCCTTGTTGACCTTCTTAGACATCCCAGCCCGTATGCCATCCAGAGGATCAGTGAAGCTCTTGCAGTCGTTGTACAGGCTGGGATCTTTGACACGGATGCTGGTGCTGGTAACAATGTACCTCATGAACCTTGAAGAGAGAGACAGGAAGGGTTGTTACAGTCAGAAGACGAATAATCATCCCATAAATATTAGTTGAAATTCAGATGAGATGTTTACGTTACACAGTACTGACCTCTTGAGACTCTTCCAGTAGTTCAGCACCGTCTGCTTCGAGAGCTTTGTCTGGGTCAGTGTATTGAAGTACTCTCGCACTTTCTCCACCTCCCGCACAAAATTCAGGTTCGGCTCACTGGGGTCCACGTAATACATGAACCTGGAGACTTCTTCCACCTGTAAGTATACATTTCACATTAAAATCTGCAGGGCTGAATATAACACAGGTTAACATGTGACCGCAGCACACAGTTCAGAAGAGCATTTGTCTTCACATTTATTTCTTTATTTTTCTGTGTGAAAGCGTGAGTGTGTGGGTGACACTTAAAGGTATCTTTTCTTTCACTTACCTCTTGTTTGCTCTTTTTGTTGCCCAAGTCAACACGCAAATATCGATTAAATCCCCGAAGGAGGGGGTGATCGATGGAGTGTTTCTTGTACAGGCCCTTTTTTGACATCTCCACCCTGACTTCATCGGTCCACCTCGGTCCCTCAGTGCTGAAAGAAAATAAACCAGGTGCTCAAATGATTGTGAATATGTTCAAGAGAAATCATGTCCAATCGCTGCACATGTTATCTGAGAATGATGATGTGAAACTTTACCTCTGATAGAACTCTCCAGAGCTCTCCTCAGACGATGGCTCGCGGTCTGGCTCCTCGTCTGGCTCGTCCGCACCTTCTCCAGGGCTTTGAGGAGCAGATGTAGCTGGAGAGGGCGCAGGCAGCGGGGGGGCCGGGAGAACTGGAGGTATGTTCATTACAACCAGGCCCTTCTTCTGCATCTCCTCTAACAACCTAAGGAAATAAAATACATAACAGTGAATACACACACACACACACACACACACACTGAGTATTGCACTGCAACAGGACATGACAAAGGAGCAAAAATTTACACACCTGGCAAGAGGATCAGCAGTTGCCAAGATGTCTCGAATACGCTGGTAATCCCAGAAACGTCCCTTGTGGGTAAATTCAGACATCTCTTTCTTGGCTTCAATCACAGTGGCCTGTATCTCTGCCTCTGTGCGGTCGCGCATGCACGCCGTCCTGAGGTGCCCAGGAAGGGAGCGTGGAGCCTTCTTGCAGTGAGAGCAGAGAAAGTAGATCCTGCTGTGGAAAGAGCTGTGCGAACAATAAGAAGACCAACAGTGGTTTAATAATGCATATAGATGTGCTAAATAACAAGTAGGCATCATGTAGACATCAGACACAACTCTTCAAAAACAATCACAAAAATATAAAAATAAAACACAAATTGTAGTGCCAAGGTGCAAATGTGTATCTTTTCACTCTGGCCTGAAAGCTTTGTGTCACCGACTCAACTATCCCCAAAATGACATTACTGAATTTGCACAAATTTTGTTTAACAGTAAGATCTTTTAACAAATAAAAACAAGACAGCTACACAGTGTGTGTGTGTGTGTGTGTGTTTCTTTAAAAATGCTTTTCTTTAGTTTTTTTTTCTTCTTGTTTCCAGTCCAGATAATTTAGCTTGTTTCAAGCAAAAACTCACTTAATTTTGATTGTTTTTTTCTTCAGAAAACAACACAATACTTTTTACTTATCTAGTAAATGCTTCTTTGTTTAATATTTTTTTTAGATTCTTGGACTGGAAACAAGAAAAAAAAAAAAATAAATAAATAAGTAAAGCATTCTATGCGGTGTAGTCAGATAATAGATAGAAAGTACTTACCTTTCAGAAGCCATTTCAAATGCTGAATATCCAAAACAAGCTGTTACTGGTCACAAAGAACAGATAATTCTCCAGATGATACTGAAAACAACTCTTGTAAGTCTTCACAGTCACAAGCAATAGACTGATTTCCAGATAAAACTGAAAAATAGCTGTTGGTAACTTTTCACAATGATGTCCAGATGAAGCGGTAGACAACCAATCGCATCTCAGCACCCAACAGCCCCGGATCAAACAACCAATCAGCATCCTGCAGCCCATGGCCAGGTGTTGATGGCCCATCACGCCCTACTGCTTTAGTTTAGTTTAGTAAGAAAAAAAAAAAAAAAAAAACTCTTTACCTCCTTTCATATAATAATACTATTGATATTATGTTGATATATTTGAACTAAGTCCTTGACATGGTGTCTTTGAGGTCAAGTCAAGCCTTCACAGAAACCAAGATTTTAGTTTTAAACAAGTGTTTGACAGTCGAATATCTGTGTTTTCTTTTTATTATGACAGGGGGTCTAATAAATGTAAGCACTGTATACTAATGTGTTTCTATTTTAAATAGAAATAAGGAAATTGTTCCTTTGTAGTTCTATATAAAAACCTGTATGTCACTTGTATGTGTATCCTTCAGAGGTTTTCTTCATTTTGAGAAATAAGTTATCCAAAAATAACCAGTTAAGGTCAGAGGTTATATTAGCAAAGAAAAGTTACTGTGTTTTGTTTTAAAGCAAATTTATAAATGCTCACCTGGAAGAAATGTTGCATTATTTTTGTAAGATATATGTTAAACTATGCATCGTCAGTTTATGAATAAATATCGATCGATCAGAACCTCTTTGTCTTACAATTGGAAAAGGTCTTTTTTCAGCTTTACTGCAAGCAGATCAGGCCTAAGAACATTTATCTGTGTTCTCCATGCCACGTCGGGTATTTCATAATAATATATTGTATTTATAATGGCATAAAAGAATATGTTTTCGGTCTGATTTTTTGATCCGATGCCACATCACATCAAAGAAGGTTTCTTTTTTCATTGCATTGATACAGTTTCAAAGATGGTGAAGTGAGAAGTTTGATGAAAGAAATGAGGGATTTAATCTGCTTGAATACAACATCGTCAGTAATTATAATAGAGACAAAAGAAAAGAATAATTTGAGCCATAATCAGGTCGGAGAGGTGTGAATGTGTGCAGGGGACTGAAACTGAACGGGGAAGTTTGCACCACATAACAAAAGAATGAATACACTGAATGGGTGCGTACAAGATGGCAATAAGTCATGCTATAATCAGTTAGCATTTTAGAGTCTTTTCAAAGTAAAACCACATGACTTGATCTTGAAAACATCATAATTAAACTTCTCATCTGCAGATTTGAAATATAACATGGTCAGACATGTGGCTTTAGCTGCAATGCATTTCTAGATTGCTACAAGGCCAACTTCACTTTTATTTTCATAACGATATTTCATAAAAAATAAATTTTGAATAACTATTATGACAATAATTAATTATGACTTTACAATAAACTGCATAGTGTCTGCCATTTCTTGGGATTTATTCAAAGGGGGGAGGATGTGCTGGCTAACAGGTTAAAAATGTCACGTTTTCATGAATACATCTTTATTATATGATTTAATATATGGAGATAATATTTATACTGATTAACTGATTACACGGTGGAAAACTGAACTTTCTGAATAAAAGAATGAAACTTTTCCCTTTTCCTTATAAAATGCTTGTTGTCAGTGGAGTCAGTTTGTGCTGCATCACGCTAAGAATATGCAGATAAATTAAGTCTGATTACACATTGGCAAAGCTTTCCAAATAAAGAAATATGTCATGTGACACTGACGACTGGAGTAATGATGCTGAACAACAGAAATAAATTGTATTTTAAAGTAGCCCATAGTAAAAATAGAAAACCATTGTTTTACATGGTGATAATATTTCACCAGTACAAAAGCATCTTTTGTGAGCTGTAATGTGTGACTCCATTAACACTCGATGTACTGTCGTTTACACATTAGAGATGAAACTCTGATAATCACTGCATCATCTGTTAATGAGACAGTGATGTTGTTTCTTACAAATAATTTGCTTTGCAAAACAAGTGTTGATCTTCCCAACAACAACAACAAGTGGTTGTTCCCAACAACCCAGTTAAATTTATCTTAAACTTGTTGCAGTTAATAACTGATTTTTGTTCTCAAGATTGTTTTAATATTTATACTGAATAAAAAAGTACTGGTACTGATAAAAGAAAAGAATGAAATTAAGCAATGGGTTAAGGGAAATTATTATAAAAAAAAGAATGATATACAACAAAGCACAGCTTAAAAATAAAAATAAAGATTCCAAAAAAAAAAATGTTTATTAAGAATGAGAAGAATATTAAGATATCTTGAATACTTTTAGAGTAACAGGCATGGAAACTTTAGAAAAAGAATATTTATGGCACTCAGGTGTGTTCTATGCATTTCAGGTGATAGAAAAAAGGAGATGCATTTCTAGTTTCAACATTATTTGTTCTTCAGATATTCCTCTTTAAAATAAAAACAGCATCGGCTGTTTGTATAAAAGTGACCCACATTTGGATTTTGACCACTGAAAATGTGTACATTCAACCAATTTACTGATGGGACCGCATTAAGATCGCCATATCTCTGAGATTGAACCATCGAGAGCCTTTAAAATGAAGATACCAAAAGAAAAGTTTGTTGAGAACCAGAATCTTTTTTTTTTTTTTTTTTGACTTTAGATAATTAATAGGAATATTGATAAATCACATTATGAAATAAATGTTTTTCTCCAAAACATGTTGGCCACAATTATTGGCACCCTTTTATTCAATACTTTTTGCAACCTCCTTTTGCCAAGATAACAGCTCCGAGTCTTCTCCTATAATGCCTGATGAGTTTGGAGAACACCTGACAAGAGATCAGAGACCATTCCTTCATACAGAATCTCTACAGATCCTTCAGATTCCAGCTCCATGTTGGTGCTTCTTCTCTTCAGTTCACTCCACTCATTTTCTATAGGGTTCAGGTCAGGGGATTGAGACAGCCATGGCAGAAGCTTCATTTTGTGCTCAGTGACACATTTTTGTGTTGGTTTTGATGTTTGTTTTGGATCATTGTCCTGATGGAAGATCCAACCACGGCCCATCATTGGATTTCTAGCAGAAGCGGTCATGTTTTGATTTTTTTATCTGTTGGTATTTGATAGAATTCATGATACCATGTATCTGAACAAGATAGGCCCACAACATATTTATCTGATCAAAAATACAAGGGAAAAAACAGCAATATTGTTTAAAATAATGGTTTTCTATTTTAATATACTTGACAATATAATTCATTTCTGTGCCATGGCACATGATCCTTCAGAAATCATTCTGATATGCTGATTTATATTATTAATGTTGGAAACAGTAGTGCTGCTTAATATTTTTTATAACCTGTGATATTTGATGAATAAAAAGATTTATATTGTTAGAAAAGATTTCTATTTTGAATAAATGCTGTTATTTTTAACTTTTTATTAATTAAAGAATCCTGAAAAAAGTATCACAACAGGTTATAAAAAAATATTAAGCAGCACAACTGTTTCAAAAATCATCATATTAGAATGATTTCTGAAGGATCATGTGACACTGAAGACTGGAGTAATGATGCTGAAATGATGCTGAAACTCCCTGAAAACAATATATATTTGGAAAAAAAGGTCCACTTACACCAAAGCACAGTGGATCCTAGGTCACCATCACAATCCCATGGGATAGACATTTACATGGCTGCACTGTAGTTTTGCCAAGCACTTGAGTAATGACACATTAACTGGACTGCTGGAATTGAATTTAAATTTATTTGATGAATAATTCAACCATAACATTCAATGTGTATTTTGTTTTCAAAAACTGTTTCATTTATACATAGAAGAATGGATAGCTAAAGTGCTTTAAAACCAGTGTAGGTCTGTTGTAAATAAAATATTGCATTAGGTTTTTCCCCTTCTCAAAAATAAAACAGCAATACTACATGAACATGTGCATAGGTTAACTGCATCAAAATCAATGTCCCAACAAGTCCAAACAACAGGTCAAACTATGGTACTGTAACTTAACTTATAGACATGGTGTCTTTGTGTCAACTGTGTCGGATTTCATAGATCTAAACAAGTTCAAAACCAAACTCAGAAGTGCCAATGCACATAAGGAGTTTGTCCTTAAAATGGCTGAAATCCGTGTAATGACCTGGTAAGCGTAGCATGTTGAAGCAAGTGGAGGACTTCGGCATGTCAGCATTAACAACTTTCACTGCCATCTTTCCATCTGGCACTTCCCACCCCAGCCACAACTTTACTAAGTGCTCAAGGTCAGAGCTGGATGCTAGATAAAGACAAAACAAAACAAAAACAAACAAACAAATTAGTAGATGAATTCCTAATACAAGTAGTTGTTCTTCCTAACAGTCAGCCTTACCTCTTTCCTATTTAAGAAATAGAGTGGAGGAAGTCTGATGTCAAAACCCCACCCCTGGTTCCCTCAAGATTTTCTTAATGGGGTTTAATGAGTTCCTTGAATTTAAGAGTAAAATAAGTTCTGTGATGAACATAACGTGACAATACTTTGAGAGTTTGTTCTACAATAAACACGGCACACTCACACCCCAAGCACACTGTAGAAGAAAAAGCATCATCAAGTTATGTTTACCACAGGCTTTATTTTACTCAAATTATAAAACCCCATAGGAAAATCTCAAAGGAACAAGTGATGAAATAGTCTTTCCTGATGTCATCCCTGCCACCACACCATTATATAATCCAGGTCATCAAACATGTAGTCATTGTAAATTAAAGCAAATTGTACGTGAAATACAGACCTACATAAACAGGATTCCCACTCTTTTTTTCAGCGATCATTTTCCAGGACATTTTCAATTTTACGATAGCAGGAATAAAATACAAGGATCACACTCTAAAGTAATATATTGCTCTCTAAGTCTTTAAAAGGCGTAGCTACAGTTTGTTGCCATAACTTAACTATAAAATTCTTTTTTTATATGAGCTCTTAATCATACATTATGACTATGGAAGCTTAAAAAAAGTTAATTGCATCTTTTTATCTCGCTATTCTGACTTTTTTTCCCCCCTCACAATTGCGAGTTGCAGAATCACAATTCTGACTTTATATCTTCACAAATCCACAATTATGTAAGCTCGCAATTGTGAGAATTTTTTTTAATTTGTGAGATAACGAGTTCCCTTTTAAATCACTGCAGCGCAATCTCACGAAGTTCTGCACTGTTGTGAAAAGCAGTTAATAGCATTAGCTAACTGCTGCAAGTGGCAACACAAGACTAAACACCATTGAAAATAATACTCTCACATGTCAAACCTCAGCATTCCGGAACATCGCACTTTCTGCAAGTGATTTCTGCAGGTAATTGTTTTTGGCCAGTGATAAACTCTTTGTTCTTGGCTAAGAAAAAACTGAAGAACTTTTTAAAAAACTATGGTCTCAATGAAGTGATGCAAATCCACACTGCCAGCAGATACAGGGAAGCAGCATCTGGAAACAATTATAGTATATTTCTGTTTCAACATCTATCTATAGCTATAAACTGATGTGTATATGTATTACACACACACACACACACACACACACACACACACACCTACCTATCTATAGTGGTGGCCAAAATTCTTAAATTAAATCATGTTTTAGAAGAAGTCTGAAATATTTTTACAAATTTAAAATTACACTTTACTATATATTCAGTTAAAAGTTATGTATTCCTGGGATCAAAGCTGAATTTTCAGCATCATTACTCCAGTCTTCAGTGTCACATGATCCTTCAGAAACCATTCTGATATGATGATTTGATGCTCAAGAAACATTTATGATTATTATCAATGTTGAAAAAACAGTTGTGTACAACTTTTTCAGGGTTATTTGATGAATAGAAAAGTTCAAAAGAACAGCATTTATCTGAAACGGAAAGCTTTTGTAACATTACTGCTACTGTTCGAAAGTTAGGGGTCAGAGTTTTTTTTTTTTTTTTTGAAAGAAATTAACACTTTTATTCATCAAGGGTGCATTAAATTGATCAAAAGTCACAGTAAAGACATTTATAATGTTGTTTCTATTTCAGATAAATGCTGTTCTTTTGAACTTTCTATTCTTCAATAATCCTGAAAAGAAATTGTACACAACTGTTTTCAACATCGATAATAATAACAATAATAAATGTTTCTTGAGCAGCAAATCATCATATCAGAATGATTTCTGCAGGATCATGTGACACTGAAGACTGGAGTAATGATGCTGAAAAGTCAGCTTTGATCACAGGAATAAATTATATTTTAAAATATATCCAAATTGAAAACAGTTATTTTAAATTGTAAAAATATTTCACAATTTTACTATATGTATACACATGCATCACTTTATAGCAATTAAAAATTTACCGACGGGGTGAGTGAATTTTCATATTCTTTCGGAAAGATATCCACATCTTTCCTTTCGATCAGCAGTGGCCACACTCTAGTTTCTTTGAGTCCTTTACGTATTTGTTTCAACTGCGTCCAATGACCTATAGTATTGCACTGAATATCAAGCTGTCCTTGACCTTAGTCTTGCTTGGGATCTTCCTGGCCCAACATCACAACTGAGTTCAGCCTCTCCATCAAGCTCCATGCAGAACAGTATAAATGAATTAAAAAAAAATATGAATTGTTTCAATTACTGATTATGCTACATACCAGTCAGTCTCGGGTGAACCTCCTAGAAGTACATGGACTATTGCTTGGCTGACTCCAGCCATCCGAGGTCCACCATGTTGGAAAGAGTGTCCTATCATGCGTCCTGCAACTAGGAACAGAAATTGTGATGATGATGATGGAACAAGATGACCTGGTTCACCCTCAAAGAGACATGTCCTTGCAGTATTAAAACAATGGGCTTAAAGTAATGCCGTTCGGTGGCAGAGCAGTGGTGTCCAATTCAATTTGAAGAGGAGCTATGTAAAGAACTCCAAAAGAAAGATTACCTTAAAAGAGAAATGATCTAAATGTTGCTGTGTCATCAATGAATGTGTGTATATTTGCTCTGTAGTCCTCCCTAGCGTCTCTGGATCAATGACATACAGTATTAGTAAATTACGACCATTTTTCAGATATAGTGTATTGTGTAAATCTGCGTATCTATTTATGCTTACCAAAAAAATCCAGCTCTTGGCAAGGTGTCAAGACCTTTCCATGTCCGTGATGGCTCGGGTGCTGAAAATACAATGCAGAATCATATTTTTAATAATATTACTATCTGCTGTTATAGACAAATGACAACAAAGTTATAGTTCACAGTAAAAAATAAATAAATAAATAAATAAATAAAAATCTTTTTAGATAATTTCTTACTTGTTCTTGGTGAGGAGAGCAGGGCCTGTTGTATGGTGTTGATATTGCCTAAAAAAACGAGAGAGAGAGAGAGAGAGAGAGAGAGATTTTTGTATCTAACAACACTTTCACACAGTACTTATGTTATCTACTGCATCCATCCATCAGGAATTACAGCTTCACTGCTCTGAGGTGAATCTCACAAATGAAAACATTCTGAAAGTGTTACTTACTTTTTTATTGTTACTGAGCCCTGCAGATGAGTTCAATTAACAATCTTTAAATTGTATTAAATTTAATAGATTCATTAATAGACCCATTTGACTGTTTACAAGAAAATACTTAAAATAGCGTATGCTTACCTTCATTGCTAGTTTTTATAGGAACACCCACCTGGAGGGTAAAACAAGGCCAAATTCAATATACACCTTTTTGATGATGCATACTATATATACAGGTCGAGCAAGCAGATGAGCCTAGAACATAAATGCAACGCACAGTTTGAGTTTGTCGGTAGGCATTGCATTTATGTTCTAGGCTCATCTGCTTGCCCAGTTAGTGTGTGGCGTTCATATTCTGGGCTCATCTGCTCGCCTGTATATACAGTAGTATGCATCATGGATAAACTGTATAAAGAAATTGATCTGTCAATCTCACTGTTTTATTACTTTAAGCTACTTAAGGTGAATACTCTACTGTTTAGTGATTGAAATACTGCAGCAGGTGCTGTTTATGGATCACAAGTGCCAGAAACGTGCATTTTACTCACAAATATTTTGTTTACCTTTTTTGAGACGCAATTGACAGGCCTGTCCTGCAGTTCTATGGATGTTTTGCCCTCCAGGTCTCTGCTCCAGTCGCCTGACTGAAAACTATGAGTAAGAAAATAGCCTGTTGAGTAAAGAAATAAAAGAAAATCAACATAAGAATAATTGCTTTATTCCAACCCTAGCAAAGATTTACATGATGAGTGCATAACACACACTACTGTTCATAAGTTTGGGCCTGTAAGATTTGTTTAATGTTTTTGAAAGAATTCACTTGTACTTTCCAAGGGTACATTCCTTGTATTTGATCAAAAATACAATATAAACAGTAATATTTAAATTATTACAATTTAAAATAACTAGCATTACAATTTGTAATTTATTCCTGTGATCAAAGCTGAATTTTCAGCATCATTACTCCAAGCTTTTGATCGGTAATGTGAAATGCTACAATGTTGGCCTGACGAAGAGCTTCTGTAATAATAAACAAGGTAAACAATACCGTGTTTCTCGATGGATAGCACGGGTTTCATGTTTACCCCCTTGTATTTAGATAATTAAAGAGTTTTAGGGCACAAGGACATGTCCATGTAGCATGTTAATCTAACCACAAAACGGCTTACTCTGAGTCTGCACTGTTACCCGCTAAAATGTCATGGTTCCTACACATGATAACAAATAATGTACATAAATAACGAACACATGTCAAAATGAAAAACACAGATACTTACAAGACCAAAAGCAGGAAAGAATTTGCTTCAACATTTGCTCTTGCTTGCTGTCCGACAGTTGTAAAATGGTGGAAATGTTCATCGCGAGATCTGGGAACAGTGATCTCTACTAACTAACAAGTCTCGCGTTGCCAGTAGTCATGTCTCAGTAGAGCCACAGTTGCCATCTAGCGGTTGAGAATTGTAATTGTCAATTTTTATGTAACTTAAAATTAAAGACAGTCATATAATGTGTGTAAAAAAAAATAAAAAAAAAAAATAATAATAATAATAAAATAAAAAAGTTTTTAGACAAACTTTAAGTTGGCTTGAAAAAGCCGGTCCAGAAAGTTTGAAGTAGTTTTAAAAGTTTGAAGTTTGAAAGTTTGAAAGTTTAAGTTTTAGTTTAGTAGTTTAAAAGACAGACAGACAGACAGACAGATAGATAGATAGATAGATAGATAGATAGATAGATAGATAGAGTCAGGGTACTCTGAGTGGTTGCAAGGGTTTTATATGGTTGCTGGGGTTTTGCTTTGTGGTTGCTAAGGTACTAGGGGTGGTTGCTAGGGTGTTGCTATGTGGTTGCTAAGGTATTTTGGATGGTTGGTAGGGTGTTGCTATGCGGTTGCTAGGGTACTCAGGGTGGTTGCTAAGGTGTTGCTATACGGTTGCTAGGGTACTCGGGGTGGTTGCTAGGGTGTTGCTATGTGGTTGCTAGGGTACTCAGGGTGGTTGCTAAGGTGTTGCTATACGGTTGCTAAGGAATTCTGGGTGGTTGCTAGGGTGTTCCTATGTGGTTGCTAAGGCACTCGGGCTGGTTACTAGGATGTTGCCAGGGTGATTTGTGTGGTTGCTAGGCGGTTGCTAGGTTGTTCTAGGTGGTTGCTATGAGATGGTAGATAGATAGATAGATCGATTTAGTTAGAAAGATATGATCGAAATAGTCAGATAGATAGAGAGATAGATAGAAATGGTCAGATGATAGATAGATAGATAGATAGATAGATAGATAGATAGATAGATAGATTAAATGAGTTTATGAGTTTGAATGAGTCTCAATGGTTTAGAAATAGTACATAGAATGGCAGCTAATGGAGTCTGATGAGTCTTTAGTCTGAGTTTGGTGGTTGTAGCTTGTACAGTCTAGGAGGAGTAGCATTTAGAAATTTAGTCTAAGAATCGGAAGAATAATAATAATAAGCTTAAATAGTAGATGAACAGTTTTTTAAAAGCCGTTTTTAATACCAATGTACTCGGCAAATGTGTTTATTTTAACCGTGCGGTGGGGCCGGATATTCTTTAATCGGTAATGACAAACGGAGACATAATTAATTTACAACATTAACAGGATGACTCGTTGAATTCATTTTGGGAGCGACGACTGAATGTATTTTTAGTCAAATGCCTGTATATAAGATTAGTACTGGCAAAGTTCAGAAGCTGTCATATATGTGAATCAACTTTATTGTTGAAAAAAAAAAAAAACGTGTCATGGATTTATTGCATTTTGGGGAAAAAATAATCCATTATATAATAAACATTTTAAAATCAAAATGTAGATTTGAATTTTTAATGTTTTTATAACCAAAAGATGCTATGTGAAAGTTTGAAACAGAAAATAGTGGTTTTCATCTTGCCACTTTCTTGGTAAAGAAAACAGCTTTTAACTCAAATTAATCAAAATCAGAGTTATAGCGTTTTGGAACCAAACTCTTCACATACATTGTAGAATGTGTATGATTGTGTGACACCAAAAATATGCTGTTTCAAATGTATGGGCGACTTGCATTTGATGGTAGCATATATAATGAATCCCACAAGCTTTGTGGCCGAAAATTAGGCTGCTTAACACTATTTTGGCTACACTAATTGCTGGTCTGAATCAGGGCTATAGTCAAGCTGTAAAAATTAGACTATAGATTGCCTCGATTTCGCCGGGTGGGCTAAAAGCAGACTGCACATAACCTATCAAATTCAGAGCTAAATCGTGACTACAGATAGACCATGTCATGAAATGTCACTTACATCTTGTAGATATCATTGACATTGCAAACATGATGGGATATCAATCATCTCATGCACTTCCTGTTCAAAAAATACAATAAATCAGGATTGACTATAGGTGGGCTACAAATAGCCGGTCTGACTACGAGCTAAATCGTGGCTACGCACAGCCTACGCAATAGAACGTCAAAGATATGAAACCAAACACCTTGTAATCAGTGTGGGCATGGCTCAGGATTCCAACCACTCAAAACAACATCATAACTGTTAATCATTTCGAGGCTAATGGTGCCTAATAAATAAATAAATAAATAAATGAATGAATAAATAAATAAATAAATAAATAAGTAAACATGATCAAATTGGTCTGTAAGGGCATAGAGTTTTGATGCTGTTTGTGTCTATTTATTTGCTTAAGTAACCCAAACAATAATGTGTCTGCCTGTTGTTTATCTGACAGGGTCCTGGTATGCTGACAATACATTAATAGGTCATTTTTCATAATTACAGCGCTGTTGCTAATGTGTTACACTGTTTCCAGTGTGATGTACTGCAACTCCAAGTCATTTTGCATGCAAATTATACATTAATATGACTTGAAAGTTACCAATGTCTCATTTGTCATCTGCCTTCATTCCTATTAAAGGAAAGACGTCAAGGTGCTCTGCAAGCATTGAGTAATAGATGCAATTCATGGGCTGTAAAGTATGATATTCTTGCTTACGTTCATGTCCTTGCACTTCAAGAAATGTTGTTGGAACTACAATCATAAAATTCCTAATAAATGTTAGTAAAGCAAGATGCCTGCACTTTTTAAGAATTTAGAAAATATAATAAATAATATAATTAATTAGGATAATTTGTTCAAACACCTTAAAACTTTTTTTAAATGAATACATCTTATTAGATTCAGTAACAATAAATCCAATGCACATAACAAGCACAGAAAACAAAATAGAAGAACAGAGGAATAAACCCAGAGACGTCAGGTAGTTTAACAAACAACACTACTGTGTAAGATGCACCTGTGTTTTCTCTTGAATGAGGAGGAATTGTTAGACTACTGAGAAGTGCACATGCAAAACCAAAATGGGCGTTTACCAATCAGTGGCCAGAGTTTCAAACATACCTGCATGATCTTGTGGTCATCAACTACAAATCACCGTTAGTTCAGTGTCACTGTGTAGGGGAATTTTACAATTAAAGACCCAAAAGGCCAGATATGATGAATGAAGATCAGGAGTCAAAAATAAATTGAAGAAAATTTTGTTGAAGAATAGTTTGCAGCCTCATCAGCAGAAGCCAGCTTCAAGTCTCACATGGAGTTCGTAGGCCGCTCTGCGTACATTCACATTTCCACTAACTACGTCATTACCACGGGTTAAAATGATTCGGATTGGCTAAGAAAAATAGACAAGATTAGGAATCTTCCACACATGGACAGATAGTCAGAAGCATATCTCCATTCGTCAGGATGCTGACAAGGGGACCCTGGATTTAGGTACTGGATGTCCTGTTGGGTCATGACATGACGTCTTCAGGTCTCCGGCCAAATGCCATCTGTCCATTGATACCAATACAGGACCTAGACACAGAACACTAGCGCACATACACAGATACACATGATTCACAGCTTCTTCAAGGCTGAAGTTGGCCCTGTCTCCAACTGTAAACAGGAACGTTCCTCAAAACATACTGATAAGTTGTACTTTTCTCTCAGTGAGAGGCACAGACAATATTCATCATTATTCTCTAATGTTTGAAAAGGAAAATAAATGCTTTAACATAAGTTGATGAAATGAACTTAATCATCATAAATGATGATTAATAACTCAAAAGACATGTATTGACGCGGCAGTGGATTCTAGAATTCACCTTTCAACTGTCTTCACCCATGTGTGCGGTCGGCTTTCATCAAAATTTCAACGCTGATCCAACGCACTCTTTAAACACTGAAATGTCAGTCTCAACCAAAATGATGCTTTGGACCAAAAATCTACATCGTATCAATGTCACCATGCTATCTGGGTACTTAAGAACACATAGCGTATAGAAAATAAATTGTAAAAAGAAATGTATTTTGTTCAAACATGTTTATTCATGAAACTTACACAACTTAAAGTGCACAACAGAGGAAAAAAAACATGAAAAATCAATACAAGTATAAAAATGTCAACTTTCTATTAGAGTTTTAACAAAATTAGTTTGTCTTTGAGCATTTTGACACTCTGACCTCTGCAACTTTTGGTTGCCTGATATAAACATGAATACCTATGACAGGTACACGATTAATAAAGTGCAACAAATAAGACTTGAATAATGACAAATACAGATCATTAACAACAAAAGAAGAAATGACAAACGTAGATTGAAAACATGAACAAAAAATTATAATAGCATCTGTATGTACAGAATAAGAATATAATGATTATAGCTGTCTTGTTTTGAAGGCTGTGTCCTCCGAAGGTCACTTTTGAAGGCTGCATATGTCATCGAGGCGGTCTCATTTGAAAAAAAATTAACTGTTAGATTGCAAAGTAAGAAAGAAATTATAGTATTTTACGTCTCACGAGGAATAACAGTTTGTTTAATTACGTTTACTTTTCTTAAATAAGACATCCTTGATGACGTATGCAGCCTTCAAATGCGACCTCCGTAGGACGCAGTCTCCGAAATGAGATGCAGCGTATGGATCCAGCGTGCGCCTTCCTCTGTCAAATCCTCCTCCTCCTTCTTCTTCGTCTTCGTCTTCTTCTTCTTCTTCTCTGGAGTCCTCATGTAGTGGTCCTCGAGTGAGCTGCTGATGTTTGGTTATTTGTAGCTGCAATGAAGAAAAAAATCACAGTAGTTCAACTTAATGAATTGAATGATTAGTGGAGCATTTGTGAGTTTGTGAGTGTGTGAGAGTGTGCATAAAGGTTTTGTATCATTACCTGGTGCACTTCCAGTTGCCTATGAATATTGAAAGAAAAAAAAATCTGTATTGGTGGTCTTTTTTTACTTTTTTGTGGCTGAAAACAAAAAAGTAGGCAAGGAGAAGAGATATGTGGCTTGGAAATTAGCCCGCTCACATATCTTTGAGTAAAGTACTAAAAAAAGAGACAGAGTCATTCAGGGCAACTTGGAGAGCAAGAGAGGTGGTGTTTTGTGGCTGAAAACAAAAAAGTAGACAAAGAGAAGAGATATGTGGCTTGGAAATTAGCCCGCTCACATATCTTTGAGTAAAGTACTAAAAAAAGAGACAGAGTCATTCAGGGCAACTTGGAGAGCAAGAGAGGTGGTGTTTTGTGGCTGAAAACAAAAAAGTAGACAAAGAGAAGAGATATGTGGCTTGGAAATTAGCCCGCTCACATATCTTTGAGTAAAGTACTAAAAAAAGAGACAGAGTCATTCAGGGCAACTTGGAGAGCAAGAGAGGTGGTGTTTTGTGGCTGAAAACAAAAAAGTAGACAAAGAGAAGAGATATGTGGCTTGGAAATTAGCCCGCTCACATATCTTTGAGTAAAGTACTAAAAAAAGAGACAGAGTCATTCAGGGCAACTTGGAGAGCAAGAGAGGTGGTGTTTTGTGGCTGAAAACAAAAAAGTAGACAAAGAGAAGAGATATGTGGCTTGGAAATTAGCCCGCTCACATATCTTTGAGTAAAGTACTAAAAAAAGAGACAGAGTCATTCAGGGCAACTTGGAGAGCAAGAGAGGTGGTGTTTTGTGGCTGAAAACAAAAAAGTAGACAAAGAGAAGAGATATGTGGCTTGGAAATTAGCCCGCTCACATATCTTTGAGTAAAGTACTAAAAAAAGAGACAGAGTCATTCAGGGCAACTTGGAGAGCAAGAGAGGTGGTGTTTTGTGGCTGAAAACAAAAAAGTAGACAAAGAGAAGAGATATGTGGCTTGGAAATTAGCCCGCTCACATATCTTTGAGTAAAGTACTAAAAAAAGAGACAGAGTCATTCAGGGCAACTTGGAGAGCAAGAGAGGTGGTGTTTTGTGGCTGAAAACAAAAAAGTAGACAAAGAGAAGAGATATGTGGCTTGGAAATTAGCCCGCTCACATATCTTTGAGTAAAGTACTAAAAAAAGAGACAGAGTCATTCAGGGCAACTTGGAGAGCAAGAGAGGTGGTGTTTTGTGGCTGAAAAGTAGGCACAAAAATAATGTGGCTTGGAAGTAGCCCGCTCACATTTATTTTTGTAACCCACAGAGCCGCAGGGGAGCTGTTCAAGGCTACTTGGAGTATTTCTTGAGTATTAGGGAAGCCTGTGGGACGTTAGACGTCCATCCTTGTTTCTCCACCCAGGCCTCCACTTGTGACTCAGACAGCTGACACCGACCGAAATATTCTATAAAGACAAATCACGAGAAGCATTAGCCATTGTGGTTACATGTTCTATGAGATTTCACTATTTGTGCAGCCCTGACATTACATATATGACTGTCACAGAACACGTATGTGGCTCCTCACCAAGGACACGCTGTTCACGCAGCTTGAGCTGCTCGCTGCGCCAGCGGTCGTAGCAGTGCCTCTCGTGTTCAGCGCACAGTTCGTGTCTGCGTGCCCTTTTCGGAGGAGGCCCGTCAAGAGTCACTGGGCAGGACTGAACCAGCAAGTCAAACGCCGTCTGTTCATCCATCCTTTTCTCTTGGCCAGAAGCCCCACTAGACGCACCTCTATAAGATCAAAGAATAAAAAGCAAAGAAAGTGCTAATTAATGATGGCTTTGAGTAGCAACATCACAATAATCTCATTCGTTAGATTTCAGATTGCATACCGTGTTTTTGCAGTGAGCTCATCGACCACAACCTTGGCCAGGAATGCATCTGCCGGAGTTTTCATCCGGTAATGCTTCTCTGCTGTTTCCGGCGTGTGTCCCAAGAGACGTGCCACCGCATTCCTCTGCACCTCCGGCAGATTTTTAGCAGCCGTCTCAAAGGCTGTCCGAGCGTCGCTGCTGGTCACCCTGGGAATGTTGTATCTAGGACACACAGCAACATAAGTATGCAAAACAACAAGGGGACCATGAACAAATTTGTGTACTTTAGATTTTGTAAAAAATGATACAGATATGTATAATGGCACTTACTTGGCATGGAATCTTTTCAAGTCGTTGCAGGGGTTATAAATTGGCCTTCCAGTACTTGAAACAAAAAAACTCTGCTCTGCTGCTGCATTGTCCACTGACTTATTACCTTGTAACATCACCGGCCGAATCTCATCGAAGTACAGGCCAAACCACTGGGAAAATAAATAAATAACACTCACACATTAATACATATAGCCCTGTAGTCCTGCATGCCTTTATCCACAATACATTTAATCTGAGTGTAATTTTGAACTTAAACTCACATGTTCTTGGTCATCAGTCAGCGGTACTTCTGCTATTTGCGACGCGGCCGTTTTATGCTCCTTCACCGCCACGGAAGCTCCGTTTGGATGCCGGGTTCTCCCCTTCCATTCCTCAACCTGAAAACAGACAGTTGTGTGCTTTCAATGACAGGCGTCACAAACACTCAAAAGGTACACGCATCTGTGAAGCACAAGATCAGGAGGCATATGGGTAAAGGAAAATAAAAGATGCTGTTGTTACTAAAATACACTTACGGTCATATTCGTAACAACCCCTGGGCGTTGTAGAAGTTTAAGCATAATTATGGCCTCAAGATAATAGAGGACAAGCAGACGTTCGTTTTTGCTGAGTTCCTCCCCTGAAATGGCTCCTGGACCCTGAAGTTTGCCCATGACAGCCAGGAAATCCGTATAAGCAGCATCCAAGATTGTGATGCAGTCAGCCGGAAATTTTTCCTTGCCGTAGCCGCGGAACCTGAGGGAAAAAAAAAAAATAGTAATGTTGAACTTGAACTCACCTGTGCTTTCCATTAAATAGATAAAAAAAAAAAAAAAAAAGAGTAAAAAAAAAAAAAAACTGACCTTTTTTGTGTCTGCTCCTTGTTGACCTTCTTAGACATCCCAGCCCGTATGCCATCCAGAGGATCAGTGAAGCTCTTGCAGTCGTTGTACAGGCTGGGATCTTTGACACGGATGCTGGTGCTGGTAACAATGTACCTCATGAACCTTGAAGAGAGAGACAGGAAGGGTTGTTACAGTCAGAAGACGAATAATCATCCCATAAATATTAGTTGAAATTCAGATGAGATGTTTACGTTACACAGTACTGACCTCTTGAGACTCTTCCAGTAGTTCAGCACCGTCTGCTTCGAGAGCTTTGTCTGGGTCAGTGTATTGAAGTACTCTCGCACTTTCTCCACCTCCCGCACAAAATTCAGGTTCGGCTCACTGGGGTCCACGTAATACATGAACCTGGAGACTTCTTCCACCTGTAAGTATACATTTCACATTAAAATCTGCAGGGCTGAATATAACACAGGTTAACATGTGACCGCAGCACACAGTTCAGAAGAGCATTTGTCTTCACATTTATTTCTTTATTTTTCTGTGTGAAAGCGTGAGTGTGTGGGTGACACTTAAAGGTATCTTTTCTTTCACTTACCTCTTGTTTGCTCTTTTTGTTGCCCAAGTCAACACGCAAATATCGATTAAATCCCCGAAGGAGGGGGTGATCGATGGAGTGTTTCTTGTACAGGCCCTTTTTTGACATCTCCACCCTGACTTCATCGGTCCACCTCGGTCCCTCAGTGCTGAAAGAAAATAAACCAGGTGCTCAAATGATTGTGAATATGTTCAAGAGAAATCATGTCCAATCGCTGCACATGTTATCTGAGAATGATGATGTGAAACTTTACCTCTGATAGAACTCTCCAGAGCTCTCCTCAGACGATGGCTCGCGGTCTGGCTCCTCGTCTGGCTCGTCCGCACCTTCTCCAGGGCTTTGAGGAGCAGATGTAGCTGGAGAGGGCGCAGGCAGCGGGGGGGCCGGGAGAACTGGAGGTATGTTCATTACAACCAGGCCCTTCTTCTGCATCTCCTCTAACAACCTAAGGAAATAAAATACATAACAGTGAATACACACACACACACACACACACACACTGAGTATTGCACTGCAACAGGACATGACAAAGGAGCAAAAATTTACACACCTGGCAAGAGGATCAGCAGTTGCCAAGATGTCTCGAATACGCTGGTAATCCCAGAAACGTCCCTTGTGGGTAAATTCAGACATCTCTTTCTTGGCTTCAATCACAGTGGCCTGTATCTCTGCCTCTGTGCGGTCGCGCATGCACGCCGTCCTGAGGTGCCCAGGAAGGGAGCGTGGAGCCTTCTTGCAGTGAGAGCAGAGAAAGTAGATCCTGCTGTGGAAAGAGCTGTGCGAACAATAAGAAGACCAACAGTGGTTTAATAATGCATATAGATGTGCTAAATAACAAGTAGGCATCATGTAGACATCAGACACAACTCTTCAAAAACAATCACAAAAATATAAAAATAAAACACAAATTGTAGTGCCAAGGTGCAAATGTGTATCTTTTCACTCTGGCCTGAAAGCTTTGTGTCACCGACTCAACTATCCCCAAAATGACATTACTGAATTTGCACAAATTTTGTTTAACAGTAAGATCTTTTAACAAATAAAAACAAGACAGCTACACAGTGTGTGTGTGTGTGTGTGTGTTTCTTTAAAAATGCTTTTCTTTAGTTTTTTTTTCTTCTTGTTTCCAGTCCAGATAATTTAGCTTGTTTCAAGCAAAAACTCACTTAATTTTGATTGTTTTTTTCTTCAGAAAACAACACAATACTTTTTACTTATCTAGTAAATGCTTCTTTGTTTAATATTTTTTTTAGATTCTTGGACTGGAAACAAGAAAAAAAAAAAAATAAATAAATAAGTAAAGCATTCTATGCGGTGTAGTCAGATAATAGATAGAAAGTACTTACCTTTCAGAAGCCATTTCAAATGCTGAATATCCAAAACAAGCTGTTACTGGTCACAAAGAACAGATAATTCTCCAGATGATACTGAAAACAACTCTTGTAAGTCTTCACAGTCACAAGCAATAGACTGATTTCCAGATAAAACTGAAAAATAGCTGTTGGTAACTTTTCACAATGATGTCCAGATGAAGCGGTAGACAACCAATCGCATCTCAGCACCCAACAGCCCCGGATCAAACAACCAATCAGCATCCTGCAGCCCATGGCCAGGTGTTGATGGCCCATCACGCCCTACTGCTTTAGTTTAGTTTAGTAAGAAAAAAAAAAAAAAAAAAACTCTTTACCTCCTTTCATATAATAATACTATTGATATTATGTTGATATATTTGAACTAAGTCCTTGACATGGTGTCTTTGAGGTCAAGTCAAGCCTTCACAGAAACCAAGATTTTAGTTTTAAACAAGTGTTTGACAGTCGAATATCTGTGTTTTCTTTTTATTATGACAGGGGGTCTAATAAATGTAAGCACTGTATACTAATGTGTTTCTATTTTAAATAGAAATAAGGAAATTGTTCCTTTGTAGTTCTATATAAAAACCTGTATGTCACTTGTATGTGTATCCTTCAGAGGTTTTCTTCATTTTGAGAAATAAGTTATCCAAAAATAACCAGTTAAGGTCAGAGGTTATATTAGCAAAGAAAAGTTACTGTGTTTTGTTTTAAAGCAAATTTATAAATGCTCACCTGGAAGAAATGTTGCATTATTTTTGTAAGATATATGTTAAACTATGCATCGTCAGTTTATGAATAAATATCGATCGATCAGAACCTCTTTGTCTTACAATTGGAAAAGGTCTTTTTTCAGCTTTACTGCAAGCAGATCAGGCCTAAGAACATTTATCTGTGTTCTCCATGCCACGTCGGGTATTTCATAATAATATATTGTATTTATAATGGCATAAAAGAATATGTTTTCGGTCTGATTTTTTGATCCGATGCCACATCACATCAAAGAAGGTTTCTTTTTTCATTGCATTGATACAGTTTCAAAGATGGTGAAGTGAGAAGTTTGATGAAAGAAATGAGGGATTTAATCTGCTTGAATACAACATCGTCAGTAATTATAATAGAGACAAAAGAAAAGAATAATTTGAGCCATAATCAGGTCGGAGAGGTGTGAATGTGTGCAGGGGACTGAAACTGAACGGGGAAGTTTGCACCACATAACAAAAGAATGAATACACTGAATGGGTGCGTACAAGATGGCAATAAGTCATGCTATAATCAGTTAGCATTTTAGAGTCTTTTCAAAGTAAAACCACATGACTTGATCTTGAAAACATCATAATTAAACTTCTCATCTGCAGATTTGAAATATAACATGGTCAGACATGTGGCTTTAGCTGCAATGCATTTCTAGATTGCTACAAGGCCAACTTCACTTTTATTTTCATAACGATATTTCATAAAAAATAAATTTTGAATAACTATTATGACAATAATTAATTATGACTTTACAATAAACTGCATAGTGTCTGCTTTCAAATGAGAGCATACTTATAGTGCAAAGGGTTCATGAACTGTATCTGTTTTAGTTTGGGTATGTCATTTCTTGGGATTTATTCGAAGGGGGGAGGATGTGCTAGCTAACAGGTTAAAAATGTCACGTTTTCATGAATACATCTTTATTATATGATTTAATATATGGAGATAATATTTATACTGATTAACTGATTACACGGTGGAAAACTGAACTTTCTGAATAAAAGAATGAAACTTTTCCCTTTTCCTTATAAAATGCTTGTTGTCAGTGGAGTCAGTTTGTGCTGCATCACGCTAAGAATATGCAGATAAATTAAGTCTGATTACACATTGGCAAAGCTTTCCAAATAAAGAAATATGTCATGTGACACTGACGACTGGAGTAATGATGCTGAACAACAGAAATAAATTGTATTTTAAAGTAGCCCATTGTAAAAATAGAAAACCATTATTTTACATGGTGATAATATTTCACAGTACAAAAGCATCTTTTGTGAGCTGTAATGTGTGACTCCATTAACACTCGATGTACTGTCGTTTACACATTAGAGATGAAACTCTGATAATCACTGCATCATCTGTTAATGAGACAGTGATGTTGTTTCTTACAAATAATTTGCTTTGCAAAACAAGTGTTGATCTTCCCAACAACAACAACAAGTGGTTGTTCCCAACAACCCAGTTAAATTTATCTTAAACTTGTTGCAGTTAATAACTGATTTTTGTTCTCAAGATTGTTTTAATATTTATACTGAATAAAAAAGTACTGGTACTGATAAAAGAAAAGAATGAAATTAAGCAATGGGTTAAGGGAAATTATTATAAAAAAAGAATGATATACAACAAAGCACAGCTTAAAAATAAAAATAAAGATTCCAAAAAAAAAAAAAAAAAAAGTTTATTAAGAATGAGAAGAATATTAAGATATCTTGAATACTTTTAGAGGAACAGGCATGGAAACTTTAGAAAAAGAATATTTATGGCACTCAGGTGTGTTCTATGCATTTCGGGTGATAGAAAAAAAGGAGATGCATTTCTAGTTTCAACATTATTTGTTCTTCAGATATTCCTCTTTAAAATAAAAAAGTATCAGCTGCTTGTATAAAAGTGACCCACATTTGGTTTTTTGACCACTGAAAATGTGTACATTTGACCAATTTACTCATGGGGCCGCATTAAGATCTCCACATCTCTGGGATTGAACCATCGAGAGCCTTTAAAATGAAGATACCAAAAGAAAAGTTTGTTAAGAACCAGAATTTAAAATGCATATCCCCCTGAGACCCAGAAAAAAAGTTTGTTGAATTTAGACAATTAATAGGAATATTGATATATAATTTCTTTTGCAGGGACGTGCAGAGAGATCCTCAGGGGCAGGGGCTCAGATGTAAAAAAAAGGGGCAAAGTAAAAAAAATCAAGCCTGCATTTATTTGATCAAAAATACGGGGGAAAAAAACAGCAATATTATGAAATATTATTACAGTTTAAAATAATGGTTTTCTATTTTAATATACTTTCATTTATTTCTGTGATCAAAGCTGAATTTTCAGCATTATTACTCCAGTTTTCAGTGTCACATGATTCTTGAGAAATCATTCTAATATGCTTATTTATTATCAATGTTGGAAACAATAGTGCTGTTTAATATTTTTTATAACCTGTGATACTTTTTGATGAACAAAAAGATTTTTTTTTATTAGAAAAGATTTCTATTTTGAATAAATGCTGTTATTTTTAACTTTTTATTAATTAAAGAATCCTGAAAAAGTATTTCAGCAGGTTATAAAAATATTAAGCAGCAAACTGTTTCCACTTTCCAACATTGATCATAAATCAGCATATTAAAATGATTTCTGAAGAATCATGTGACACTGAAGACTTGAAGAATAATGTTGAAAATTCAGCTTTGCATCACAGAAATAAATTATATTCTAAAGTATATTCAATAGAAAACCATTATTTAAAAATGTATTAATTTTTCACAATATTGCTGTTTTTGACCATAAGAGACTTATTTCATATTGCCAATTTAAAAATGGTAATATAATAAAGTTCTTTCACGTCACCATTTCGCCAGATACACTTCACATAATAATAGGCTTGTAGGTGGCACTTGGGCCTCATTAACTATATACTTACCATTAATGCCACTTTTGGTGCAGTTCTTTGTTGTCAGTTGACATCCATTTTTGTCTGCCATGCAATTTGATTTATAAAATGAGACAAACCACAAAAATTACAAAATATTTTTTAGTTAAATTGACACACTTGCTTTGATTACTGATGAAAAAAAAAAGTTGACAATTTTTTTTTCTTCCTTCGAGCCATAGGCACTCACTGAAAGAACTGAAAGAACCACATATATATAGCAAAATACACTCGGGCCAGTTCCAGTTCCAGTTCCATTTAAATTTGATACCCAGCGAAAACATTTACTTACATTTTAATGATATAAGCTATAATACATAAATAACATTACTTAAATCTGTACAAACAACATAATATTATGAAAGCAATTTTATGTCCATTTATAAAAACTCACTTGATCTAGTTGGCATAAAGACACTTTATTTACAAAACAATATTACATCAAATAACAACTGGCTGTACTCTGCAGGCAGATAGGGATTGGCACCTCTGCAGTAGTACTTCAATAAATGAAAATACTAACTCAAAAAAAAAAAAAAAACTATAAATAAATAAACCTTCAGCTGTGCAATTGACGATTTTTAAATTAGTCTTTTTAAAACACTGTTAACACTCCTGTTAATCTTCAGATCATGTCTGGCTCTCCCAATGCCTCCTGAAATAAGCATAGAGGGTGCAACTGTAAGTTTCACTTAGTAGACTAAAGGTAGACAGTTGAATTCACCGTTACTAGCAATTCTGTTAATGCATTGAATACATTTCAAGTCTTGAAGAATTGTGGGTCCTCCTCACACAGGTACACTAGGGAGCATTGAGGGCTACAGTTGGTTTTTAATGTTGACATCATGCACACCCTTTAAAATAAAGCAAAAATTAACATGATAAACAAGCAAGCCAATTTTATTTTATATACAGTGAAGACAGTGATGGAGGTAGTTAGTGTTGACAAATTTCAACTCACCTGAAGATCATAAACATTTAAAATGTCACGCAGAGTTTCTGAAATCTCGTTGATGCGTGCCGTTTTCAGTGATGTGGTGTAACTTTGTACAAACCTAGAAAACAAGTCTGTCTGTTTGAGGAGACGTCACACAACTTGCATTTCAACACAATTGAAGTTACCTTAAGTGTTGAAGCTCACTCTTCAGTAAGCATCCAGTTCAGCCTGCAAATAAAATTTGTAAAGGTTTACTACAAGTTTGTTGATTTTATTAGTTAACTTGATATCCAACATCTAGTAAACTTCACATCCATGTATCAACCTTAACATTAACGTAGATAAAGCTACTGCTAGTTTATTCACATGAATGTACAAATAAAATCAAATTTCCCAGATCAGTGTGCTTAACAAACAGCAGTAACACACTTATAAAATGTAGGACTGCAATGACAGAAAAAAATGGCTGCTAATGTTAACGTTATTGCTCTTCATTTTCTTCATTAAGATATCCTTACAGCGTTTAAAACAAACAAACAAACAAACAAACAAAAAAACGTATAAATGTTTTGCTTTACTTACTTGTTCCATAAGTTCACTGAAGACGCTTGCAAATATCTGCCACGCTGAAAGGATTTTTTTGGTAATGTCAGTTAGGGCAATAATGTGACGTGGATGACAGCAGTTTATGCCACTCATTAAACTTAGAAATAATCATTGAAATAGTGGCATTTACTCAGGTATCATTTATACCTGTAAATAGCAAATAGTATACAAGTATCTATTAATAAAGGTAAAATGGTCTAACTGAATGTGCCAAACTATACTGGAACTTACCAACTTTCTCATTGGCTTCAGATGCTCCTTACCTTGCTAGTTCAGTCAGAGAAGTATAATATGATGTCCATGGTCTTATTTCTTCAGGGCTTGCGCTGCTCGGTGTCTGGGGATTAAATCCTTCTCTTCAGCGATGATGGCACTTCTCTTGATTAATACAAAACACAGTAATATTAAAAGAAATGTATGGCATGTAATGAGAAATATTCGCTTATTCTTGTGTGTCTTGACATGCTGAGTGAAGAAACAACTGCAACAAAGTTAATAAGCTGTGATGCTGCGTTTGTGTTGTATTCCATGTTTTAGCAGTGATCAGCATCTGTAGGCCTACATGTAAAATCTGCTTACATTTAGCACCTGAAGCAGGGCAGAGATATTCCAGATGATCTCAAACATTAATGAATGTTGGATTGCAGTAACATTACATTCTCATTAAAAAAAAAAAAAAAAAAATCTGTAAAACTAGCTTATGTATTTAATGTTAGTTAATTTAGGTTATTTGAAAACAACGATTTTCTGTGATAAACAAATTCTCTTCACTGACCTTACTGAAAGATTTGTCGAACTGACCCCATACGTTAATATCTCTTGGTCTCTTGGTCACTTTTATTATTTTAAGTTTTACCGCAAATATGTTTTTGACAAATTCGCTAGTTAGTCATGTGCCAGAGCGAGCTGTGGGCCACAATCGGCCCGGTTAACACACGCCATGCTATCTGGAATGGCTCAAGAGCCTAGGTTTTGAAAAGACTGTGGAAAATCAATCAGTCAATCAAAACGCACGCAACCCATAGCAACGCATTATGGCAATGCCTCAGACTGACGGATATGTAAAAAATAAACAGGAATTTTCTGACTTTTGAGTCATTCGTTACTATTGTACATACAAATCACATTTTATACCGTTGATACATGGTGTCTACTACAGTGGACAGATATGTAACTCCCTGAAAATAAAATATATTTCGAAAAATATAGTTATTGGCATGATTTTTCACTTGTTTAAAAGTAAAAACAAACATTAAAAAAAAAAAATATATATATATATATATATATATATATTATTTTGTGATTTAATAATTCATGCATGAAAGGGTTGACGTAGCCTATATTAAAAATTGAAAACCATTATTTTAAATGGTGATGTACTGTCGTTTACACATTAGAGATGATTTTCTGATAATCACTGCATCATATGTTATTGAGACATTCTCTACATAACAAAGACACTGGGGGACTTTATAACTTTATGGAAAAGTGAAAGTGAAAACAACATCCATCTCATTGATTCATCAAACTTTTAAATCAAGGTTATTTTTTTTAAGGTATTTATTGACTTGATTTCACAGAGATGAAATCACAGAATGGTGAGCAGCAGAGACTTCTTTCAAAAAACCTTAATTCAACTTCACAAAGTTGAATTAAGGTATGGACATAGTTAATGTCTTGGCTGTATTGGTCTTGCATAACTAGAACAGTCATATATAAACTGTTTTTAACATTTATACCAATGTTAAAAACTGTTGTGTAGATTTTTTTTTTTTTTTTTTTTTCAGGATTCTTTGACCAATACAGTGTTTGGATCCTGGAACACCTATTATTGGAATCACAGAAGCATCATCACATAGACATTCTGAAAATGATTTATTTATAGTTATGTCCATTTGCTACTGAAAAAAAAAAAAAAAAAAAAAAAAAAAAAAAAAACGTTATATCAATGTTAAAAACAGTTGTGTAGATTTTTTTTCAAATAATCCTGAACATTTTAACTAAAAATTAACATTCATAGTTTATACAGGTGTGTAGATTTTTTTTCAGGATTCTTTGACCAATAGAATGTTCGGATCCTGGGTCACCTACCATTGGAATCACGGAAGCATCATCATATATGGTGTTTTTGGATTGAATTCTATGAAACATCTCTCTGCAGTCTGAAAATGAACACATTAGCAATGGAAATAGAGAAAGCTGTTTATATACATTGATTTTTAAGTACTTTTTAACAAGTATAGGAAATTGATAACGACTGTCTAATATACATATGGCTGTTCTAGTTAAGTCATAGACCAATACAGTCAAGAGATCCATATATATGTTGTTGTTTTTTTTTTTATAACTATGTCCATTTCTTCTTATTTGCTAATGAAAAAATATTTATATCAATGTTAAAAACAGTTAAGTTGATTTTTATTTTGAAAGAATCCTGGGGGAAAAAAAAAAAAAAAAAAAAAAACAATTCTACAGAACAGTTTTTTAACGTTGATAGTTTATACTAGGGGTGTTGCAATATACTGAAATATATATTGAAAAGTTGAAATGCATCTCCTGTTGAAAAAGTTGAAATGCATCTCCAAAACATTAAACATTAAAATCTAGATTTTGATTTTCAAAGGTTTATTATTAAAAACGGATTATTTTCCCCCCAAAATGGAATAAATCCATGACACGTTTTTTTTTGTTGTTGTTTTTTTTTCAAAATGCAATTAATCCATCGATATAAAAGATATTTTTCATATTGAAAATAAACAACGTAGTAAGTTGATTCATATAAATGACAGCCTCTGAACGTTGTCAATACTAATCTTATATACAGGCATTTGACTAAAAATACATTCAGTCGTCGCCCCCAAAATGAATTCAACGAGTCATCTTGTTAATGTTATAAATTAATTCTAACTGAATGTGCCAAACTATACTGGAACTTACCAACTTTCTCATTGGCTTCAGATGCTCCTTACCTTGCTAGTTCAGTCAGAGAAGTATAATATGATGTCCATGGTCTTATTTCTTCAGGGCTTGCGCTGCTCGGTGTCTGGGGATTAAATCCTTCTCTTCAGCGATGATGGCACTTCTCTTGATTAATACAAAACACAGTAATATTAAAAGAAATGTATGGCATGTAATGAGAAATATTCGCTTATTCTTGTGTGTCTTGACATGCTGAGTGAAGAAACAACTGCAACAAAGTTAATAAGCTGTGATGCTGCGTTTGTGTTGTATTCCATGTTTTAGCAGTGATCAGCATCTGTAGGCCTACATGTAAAATCTGCTTACATTTAGCACCTGAAGCAGGGCAGAGATATTCCAGATGATCTCAAACATTAATGAATGTTGGATTGCAGTAACATTACATTCTCATTAAAAAAAAAAAAAAAAAAATCTGTAAAACTAGCTTATGTATTTAATGTTAGTTAATTTAGGTTATTTGAAAACAACGATTTTCTGTGATAAACAAATTCTCTTCACTGACCTTACTGAAAGATTTGTCGAACTGACCCCATACGTTAATATCTCTTGGTCTCTTGGTCACTTTTATTATTTTAAGTTTTACCGCAAATATGTTTTTGACAAATTCGCTAGTTAGTCATGTGCCAGAGCGAGCTGTGGGCCACAATCGGCCCGGTTAACACACGCCATGCTATCTGGAATGGCTCAAGAGCCTAGGTTTTGAAAAGACTGTGGAAAATCAATCAGTCAATCAAAACGCACGCAACCCATAGCAACGCATTATGGCAATGCCTCAGACTGACGGATATGTAAAAAATAAACAGGAATTTTCTGACTTTTGAGTCATTCGTTACTATTGTACATACAAATCACATTTTATACCGTTGATACATGGTGTCTACTACAGTGGACAGATATGTAACTCCCTGAAAATAAAATATATTTCGAAAAATATAGTTATTGGCATGATTTTTCACTTGTTTAAAAGTAAAAACAAACATTAAAAAAAAAAAATATATATATATATATATATATATATTATTTTGTGATTTAATAATTCATGCATGAAAGGGTTGACGTAGCCTATATTAAAAATTGAAAACCATTATTTTAAATGGTGATGTACTGTCGTTTACACATTAGAGATGATTTTCTGATAATCACTGCATCATATGTTATTGAGACATTCTCTACATAACAAAGACACTGGGGGACTTTATAACTTTATGGAAAAGTGAAAGTGAAAACAACATCCATCTCATTGATTCATCAAACTTTTAAATCAAGGTTATTTTTTTTAAGGTATTTATTGACTTGATTTCACAGAGATGAAATCACAGAATGGTGAGCAGCAGAGACTTCTTTCAAAAAACCTTAATTCAACTTCACAAAGTTGAATTAAGGTATGGACATAGTTAATGTCTTGGCTGTATTGGTCTTGCATAACTAGAACAGTCATATATAAACTGTTTTTAACATTTATACCAATGTTAAAAACTGTTGTGTAGATTTTTTTTTTTTTTTTTTTTCAGGATTCTTTGACCAATACAGTGTTTGGATCCTGGAACACCTATTATTGGAATCACAGAAGCATCATCACATAGACATTCTGAAAATGATTTATTTATAGTTATGTCCATTTGCTACTGAAAAAAAAAAAAAAAAAAAAAAAAAAAAAAAAAACGTTATATCAATGTTAAAAACAGTTGTGTAGATTTTTTTTCAAATAATCCTGAACATTTTAACTATAAATTAACATTCATAGTTTATACAGGTGTGTAGATTTTTTTTCAGGATTCTTTGACCAATAGAATGTTCGGATCCTGGGTCACCTACCATTGGAATCACGGAAGCATCATCATATATGGTGTTTTTGGATTGAATTCTATGAAACATCTCTCTGCAGTCTGAAAATGAACACATTAGCAATGGAAATAGAGAAAGCTGTTTATATACATTGATTTTTAAGTACTTTTTAACAAGTATAGGAAATTGATAACGACTGTCTAATATACATATGGCTGTTCTAGTTAAGTCATAGACCAATACAGTCAAGAGATCCATATATATGTTGTTGTTTTTTTTTTATAACTATGTCCATTTCTTCTTATTTGCTAATGAAAAAATATTTATATCAATGTTAAAAACAGTTAAGTTGATTTTTATTTTGAAAGAATCCTGGGGGGGGAAAAAAAAAAAAAAAACAAACAATTCTACAGAACAGTTTTTTAACATTGATAGTTTATACTAGGGGTGTTGCAATATACTGAAATATATATTGAAAAGTTGAAATGCATCTCCTGTTGAAAAAGTTGAAATGCATCTCCAAAACATTAAACATTAAAATCTAGATTTTGATTTTCAAAGGTTTATTATTAAAAACGGATTATTTTCCCCCCAAAATGGAATAAATCCATGACACGTTTTTTTTTGTTGTTGTTTTTTTTTCAAAATGCAATTAATCCATCGATATAAAAGATATTTTTCATATTGAAAATAAACAACGTAGTAAGTTGATTCATATAAATGACAGCCTCTGAACGTTGTCAATACTAATCTTATATACAGGCATTTGACTAAAAATACATTCAGTCGTCGCCCCCAAAATGAATTCAACGAGTCATCTTGTTAATGTTATAAATTAATTCTAACTGAATGTGCCAAACTATACTGGAACTTACCAACTTTCTCATTGGCTTCAGATGCTCCTTACCTTGCTAGTTCAGTCAGAGAAGTATAATATGATGTCCATGGTCTTATTTCTTCAGGGCTTGCGCTGCTCGGTGTCTGGGGATTAAATCCTTCTCTTCAGCGATGATGGCACTTCTCTTGATTAATACAAAACACAGTAATATTAAAAGAAATGTATGGCATGTAATGAGAAATATTCGCTTATTCTTGTGTGTCTTGACATGCTGAGTGAAGAAACAACTGCAACAAAGTTAATAAGCTGTGATGCTGCGTTTGTGTTGTATTCCATGTTTTAGCAGTGATCAGCATCTGTAGGCCTACATGTAAAATCTGCTTACATTTAGCACCTGAAGCAGGGCAGAGATATTCCAGATGATCTCAAACATTAATGAATGTTGGATTGCAGTAACATTACATTCTCATTAAAAAAAAAAAAAAAAAAATCTGT
This sequence comes from Ctenopharyngodon idella, assembly GCF_019924925.1. Lineage (NCBI taxonomy): Eukaryota > Metazoa > Chordata > Actinopteri > Cypriniformes > Xenocyprididae > Ctenopharyngodon > Ctenopharyngodon idella. Next base: position 12,582 of record NW_026138716.1, on the reverse strand, counting down.
AAAACTAGCTTATGTATTTAATGTTAGTTAATTTAGGTTATTTGAAAACAACGATTTTCTGTGATAAACAAATTCTCTTCACTGACCTTACTGAAAGATTTGTCGAACTGACCCCATACGTTAATATCTCTTGGTCTCTTGGTCACTTTTATTATTTTAAGTTTTACCGCAAATATGTTTTTGACAAATTCGCTAGTTAGTCATGTGCCAGAGCGAGCTGTGGGCCACAATCGGCCCGGTTAACACACGCCATGCTATCTGGAATGGCTCAAGAGCCTAGGTTTTGAAAAGACTGTGGAAAATCAATCAGTCAATCAAAACGCACGCAACCCATAGCAACGCATTATGGCAATGCCTCAGACTGACGGATATGTAAAAAATAAACAGGAATTTTCTGACTTTTGAGTCATTCGTTACTATTGTACATACAAATCACATTTTATACCGTTGATACATGGTGTCTACTACAGTGGACAGATATGTAACTCCCTGAAAATAAAATATATTTCGAAAAATATAGTTATTGGCATGATTTTTCACTTGTTTAAAAGTAAAAACAAACATTAAAAAAAAAAATATATATATATATATATATATATATTATTTTGTGATTTAATAATTCATGCATGAAAGGGTTGACGTAGCCTATATTAAAAATTGAAAACCATTATTTTAAATGGTGATGTACTGTCGTTTACACATTAGAGATGATTTTCTGATAATCACTGCATCATATGTTATTGAGACATTCTCTACATAACAAAGACACTGGGGGACTTTATAACTTTATGGAAAAGTGAAAGTGAAAACAACATCCATCTCATTGATTCATCAAACTTTTAAATCAAGGTTATTTTTTTTAAGGTATTTATTGACTTGATTTCACAGAGATGAAATCACAGAATGGTGAGCAGCAGAGACTTCTTTCAAAAAACCTTAATTCAACTTCACAAAGTTGAATTAAGGTATGGACATAGTTAATGTCTTGGCTGTATTGGTCTTGCATAACTAGAACAGTCATATATAAACTGTTTTTAACATTTATACCAATGTTAAAAACTGTTGTGTAGATTTTTTTTTTTTTTTTTTTTCAGGATTCTTTGACCAATACAGTGTTTGGATCCTGGAACACCTATTATTGGAATCACAGAAGCATCATCACATAGACATTCTGAAAATGATTTATTTATAGTTATGTCCATTTGCTACTGAAAAAAAAAAAAAAAAAAAAAAAAACGTTATATCAATGTTAAAAACAGTTGTGTAGATTTTTTTTCAAATAATCCTGAACATTTTAACTATAAATTAACATTCATAGTTTATACAGGTGTGTAGATTTTTTTTCAGGATTCTTTGACCAATAGAATGTTCGGATCCTGGGTCACCTACCATTGGAATCACGGAAGCATCATATATGGTGTTTTTGGATTGAATTCTCTGAAACATCTCTCTGCAGTCTGAAAATGAACACATTAGCAATGGAAATAGAGAACGCTGTTTATGTACATCGATTTTTAAGTACTTTTTAACAAGTATAGGAAATTGATAATGACTATAGAATATGCATTTGGCTGTTCTAGTTATGTAATAGACCAATACAGTCAAGACATCCATATATATGTTGGGTTTATTTTATAAGTGTCCATTTCTTCTGATTTGCTACTAAAAAAAAAAATATTTCTATCAATGTTAAAAACAGTTAAGTTGATTTTTTTTTTTTCAAAGAATCCTGAAAAAAAAAAAAAAAAAAAAATTCTACAGAACAGTTTTTCAACATTTATAGTTCATACTAGGGCTGACGCAACATACAGGTATTGACAATAATCGTGATATTCAAAGCATGAAATATCGATATTGTGTTAATTTAGGTCGTGAATTTAATTAAAAATCTATATATTATATATATTTTAAAATATTACATAATTCATCAATGCCTGTTTGTCATGTATAATACATCAACCAATCATGATCTGGCACAATAAGTTCAAATTTCATTGGACAATGTGAAGTGGACCGATAATTTTCCTCTCCAATTCATAAATTGGTTGAATTCTAATCCTTGGCTGTCACCCATTGGACATGCTTAGTATTATTATGAGAATCATGGAATCATCATCATATATGGCATATTTTGAATTCAATTCTCAGAAACATCTCTCTACAGTCTGAAAATGAACACATTAGCAATGGAAATGTAAAAAAAAAAAAGACTGTATTTGCATTGATTTTTTTTAACTACTTTTAAGTATAGGAAATGAATGATGAATTTTTTTCTTTCTTTTTTTTTTTCTTTTTTTTGACCAATAGAACGTTCAAAAAGAACAGCATTTATTTGAAATAGAATCTTTGGTAACATTAGAAATGTCTTTACTGTCACATTTGATCAATTTAATGCATCCTTGCTGAATACAAATATTATTTTTTCTTACATTTCTTTGCAAAAAATAAATAAATAAATACAAAAAAATAAATAAATAAATGAATTAGTAATTAAATAAATATCTTTTTGACCCAAAATTTAGGGTCAGTGCAGCCTTGGTGAGCAGCAGAGACTTCTTTCAAAAACCTTAATACAACTTAATGTTTCCAAAGTTGTCCTGGGTGTAATTTATTTGACAGAGCACACAGTAAAACCCCTTCCCCCAATTCACACCTATTGATCTGAAGTCCCAACCCCCATCTACCTTCATGGTCTTTGGAATTCTAGTCCTTGGGTGCCACCCGGTGGACATGCTTGGTATTATTATTAGAATCATGCAATCATCATCATATATGGCATATTTTGAATTTTATTCTCTGAAACATCTCTCTACAGTCTGAAAATGAACACATTAGCAATAGAAATGTAAGAAAAAACTATATTTGCATTGATTTTTTAACTACTTTTAAACAAGTATAGGAAATGAATAATGACTATACAAAATATCTATGGCTGTTATGTTGTGTAGATTTTTTTTTTTTTTTTTTTGACGAATATAATTGTTCAAAAGAACAGCATTTATTTGAAATAGAATCTTTGGTAACATTATAAATGTATTTACTGTCACTTTTGATCAATTTAATGCATCTTTGCTGAATAAAAATATTATTTTTCTTACATTTCTTTACAAAAAATAAATAAATAAATACAATAAATAATTAAATAAATATCTTTTTGACCCAAAATTTAGGGTCAGTGCAGCCTTGGTGAGCAGAAGAGATTTCTTTCAAAAACCTTAATATAACTTAATGTTTCCAAAGTTGTCCTGGGTGTAATTTATTTGACAGAGCACACAGTAAAACCCCTTCCCCCAATTCACACCTATTGCTCTGAAGTCCCAACCCCCATCTACCTTCATGGTCTTTGGAATTCTAATCCTTGGGTGCCACCCGGTGGACATGCTTGGTATTATTATTAGAATCATGCAATCATCATCATATATGGCATATTTTGAATTTTATTCTCTGAAACATCTCTCTACAGTCTGAAAATGAACACATTAGCAATAGAAATGTAAATAAAAACTATATTTGCATTGATTTTTTAACTACTTTTAAACAAGTATAGGAAATGAATAATGACTATACAAAAATGATGAATTATTCAGATATTTAACCTTGTCGTTGTGCTTTTATCTGTGTATATAATATCATACTATGTACACAAACCCATATTTTTTTTGTTGTTGTTGTTTTTTGTTTGATTGTTTTTTGTCATTATGATTGTTCGTTGTCAAAGATACAACCATGGTATTTTCCCTGATCTTGTATGTAATTATAAGTTCTGCAATGATGGCTGTTATATTGCGTAGATTTTTTTTTTTCTTTTGACCAATGGAACGTTCAAAAGAACAGTATTTATTTGAAACAGAATCTTTGGTAACATTTATTGTCACTTTTGATCAATTTAATGCATCCTTGCTGAATAAAATATTATTTTTTCTTACATTTCTTTACAAAAAATAAATAAATAAATAAATAAATAAATAAATAATTGACCCAAAATTTAGGGTCAGTGCAGCCTTGGTGAGCAGCAGAGACTTCTTTCAAAAACCTTAATACAACTTAATGTTTCCAAAGTTGTCCTGGGTGTAATTTATTTGACAGAGCACACAGTAAAACCCCTTCCCCCAATTCACGCCTATTGATCTGAAGTCCCAACCCCCATCTACCTTCATGGTCTTTGGAATTCTAGTCCTTGGGTGCCACCCGGTGGACATGCTTGGTATTATTATGAGAATCATGGAATCATCATCATATATGTTGCATATTTTGAATTTAATTCTCAGAAACATCTCTCTACAGTCTGAAAATGAACACATTAGCAATAGAAATGTAAATATATATATATATATATATATATATATTTCCATTGATTCTTTAACTACTTTTAGACAAGTATAGGAAATAAATAATGACTATACAAAATATATATGGCTGTTATGATGTGTAGATTTTTTTTTTTTTTTTTTTTTGACCAATGGAACGTTCAAAAGAACAGCATTGTCTAAGTCTCTATTTGATTTATTTGAAATAGAATCTTTGGTAACATTAGAAATGTCTTTACTGTCACTTTTGATCAATTTAATGCATCCTTGCTGAATAAAAATATTGTTTTTTCTTAAATTTCTTTGCTCCCAAAAAAATAAAAATAAGACAAATAAATAAATTAGTAATTAAATAAATATCTTTTTTGACCCAAAATTTAGGGTCAGTGCCGCCTTGGCGAGCAGAAGAGACTTCTTTCAAAAACCTTAATACAACTCTCTGAAACATCTCTCCCCTAGTGAAAAAAAGTATACTTTATTGTATTTTAAATATATTCCCTTTTTCTATAGTACATTGCAAATATACTAACAAAACTGTACTATCTTTAAATATATTAGAAGTATATTAGCATCATATTTTGACAATACAACTTTTAACACACTTTAAAATAATTGTACTTTAGTATATTTTATAAAAATATATTTTAGAAAACTATATTTAAAGTGAAAGTTTAATATTTATTAAGTATTTATTTGCATTTTATAAAAATATATTTGAGGTATATTTTAACTGCTGAAAATGATCATTGCAACAATGCACTGAAAGTATATTTAAAAAATGCTTTATTTAATATCCTGAAGTTGTGTTGTATTTAAAGTTAAATTTGAGTATAATTTTTAAGTTTGCTTATTCATCCTTGGAATTAATTTTATTACTTGTGCTTATTTATTTCGGAAAGTGTTGAAATGTATGACTAATGCATTAAAAGCCCATTTTTTAATATATGCAGTGTAGTGTACAATTTCCAAATATGTGTAAATATGTTTAATAAGTTTACACTGGCAGAATCATTTTACAATCATACACACACAAATCTATATTAAACAACACACCAGCAGCACAAGTAACGTTACATGCAGAAAAAATATGTTAAGTGGTTGAACTTGAGACTTATCGGAATTCAAATGTCTCTTCAACTTGGTCTGTGACCAATCAGATTTTGTTGCTCACTGCCTTCAGCCAATCAGAGCTGCTGACGTCACGGTACTCATCTGAATCCACCTCGCTCAGTCACTCAAGGGGCTTTCGGGCATACAGTATATACTATTACCTGTAAAATAATATATTCATAGTATATTGCTTGTGTGTTCGGAAGACGCTCGTAATTAATTTGTAATGTACTTAAATCACAAATAAAGCGTACTTATTACACAAATAAAGTATACTTATAACACAAAGTATATATATCACACAAGTAAAATATGCTTTTAACACAAATAAAGTACACTTTAATATCACTAATCAAGCATGTAATTAGTCCCTTCACAGGCATATACTTAAAGTGTACTAAGTATACTTGAAGTTGTTCCAATTTAGCACACAAAAGTACACTAAATATACTTAAAGTTGTGCTTTTATACAACTTAATTACAAATAAAATATGCTTAGTAGAAAATTTGTTTTTTCAAAATAGCACACTAAGTTAACTAATCACTTGAAATATACTGATAATTAGTTTGGCTGCAAGTATACTTAGCATACTTTTTTCACTAGGGTCTACAGTCTGAAAATGAACACATTAGCAATGGAAATGTAACAAACTATATTTGCATTGTTTTTTAACTACTTTTAAACAAGTATAGAAAATGAATAATGACTATACAAAATATCTATGGCTGTTATGTTGTGTAGATTTTTTTTTTTTTTTTTTTTTTTTGACCAATAGAACGTTCAAAAGAACAGCATTTATTTGAAATAGAGTGCCAATATTACTGGAGGACACTGTATCTTTCAAAGGTTGAAATGTGTTTTTATTAGTAGATTTGTGGAGGGGAAAAAGCATGGCCTGCAAAACTAAGCATGTCCACCGGGTGGCGCCCAGGGTTTAGAATTCCAAAGACCATGAAGGTAGATGGGGTTTGGGACTTCAGATCAATAGGTGTGAATTGGGGGAAGGGGTTTTACTGTGTGCTCTGTCAAATAAATTACACCCAGGACAACTTTGGAACCATTAAGTTGCATTAAGGTTTTTGAAATAAGTCTCTTCTGCTCACCAAGGCTGCACTGACCCTAAATTTTGGGTCAAAAAGATTTTTATTTATTTATTTATTTATTTATTTATTTAAATTTATTTATTTATTTATTTTTGGTAAAGAAATGTAAAAAAATAAAATAAAATAATAATAATAATAATAATAATAATATTTTTATTCAGCAAGGATATATTAAATTGATCAAAAGTGACAGTAAAGACATTTATAATGTTACCAAATGGGGAAAAAAGCTCATAATGAAATAAATGTTTTTCTCTAGTTCACTTTGGCCACAATTGTTGCAACATCCTTTTGCCAAGATAACAGCTCTCAGTCGTCTCCTATAATGCCTGATGAGCTTGGAGAACACCTGACAAGAGATCAGAGACCATTCCTTCATACAGAATCTCTACATATCCTTCAGATTCCAGCTCCATGTTGGTGCTTCTTCTCTTCAGTTCACTCCACTCATTTTCTTTAGGGTTCAGGTCAGTGGACTGGGATGGCCATGGCAGAAGCTTCATTTTGTGCTCAGTGACACATTTTTGTGTTGATTTTGATGTTTGTTTTAGATCATTGTCCTGATGGAAGATCCAACCACAGGCCATTATAAGTTTTCTAACAGAAGCAGTCAGGTTTTGATTTTTTATCTGTTAGTATTCGATAGATTTCCAATTTTTGTCCCACCAAAGCCTTATTTGATCAGTTATTGTGATTTATGAGTGTTGCCGAATTGCCGATGACTCCTGCGCTTGTGATAGGATGCATATTAACTGATGGAAAGAACGAGCAGAGAGCTCCTCCCTCGTGTGCGTGCACTCTCTCTGTCTTCAATCTAACCTATAAGCACTCTCTCCCTCGCACATGTTAATCTAAATCAACTGGCATGATGCTAAAAGTTTCACGTGTTCAAAAAAAGTCACCTCATCTCCTCTGACAAGCGTTCTGCACATGCAGCTGACATAAACCACACTTTCAATAAACGGAAAAGAAAATCCTAGGATTTAGCCTTAATAATCCACAGTATTTTCAGGTTATTTATATTGTGACACTTCTATAAAAGAGGAACCATTTTTCAATTAATGTTTTGATAATTATTTATTTGTTTATATTTTTGGTAAACTATGTGTATGTGAACTATTTTTTGTGGGGGAATGGGAATGTGTTGGGGGAAGGAAGGACTTTTAAAGGCCTCTGGGTAAGGAAGATTGGGGCAGCCATTTTGAGGGAAGTTGTAGCTCATGGGGTGGCATGCTTGGAAGACAGGCCAAAAAGGGTGCTGGAAAATGGCAGGCTCTCACCTGTGCGAGTGCAATGGACTAAGTTTGATCGGGCACACTGACTGAAGGATTGCCTGATGATTTTTGAGGCCTTTTATCAGTGGACTTTCAACTATTCTCCTTCTGGGATTATTGGAGGATTATTTTTTCCTCTTCAGTGGTTTGCCTTAGGACTCCAGGAATCCCTGAGCAATTAATGTGGGTGAGACTGTTGGGTTTTTTTTTGGGGCTTTTTCTCTCCTACACATTTTTCCTTTTTTTGCTGGGATTATCTTGTTTTTTTGGACTGCTTTTTTGGACTGTTTTTTTGGATTGTTCTTTTTGTTCTGAACTCTGGTATTTGGTTCTATGGGACTTTATAGGTCTCATTCAAGGCACCTTTTGACTCATGGACTTAATTCATTTCATTTTTTGAGTTATGAGGGTTGTATGTGTTCTGAATGATGTTTGTTAATACATGCTTTGATCAATGAGAGTCTTGCTTTATTAAATGGAGAACATTAAGGTATACAGACCAATACTAACCTAATAGAACCCCGTGGTAACAGTGAGACTTAGAGAAAGAAAAGTTTAATTTGTTACAATATGACAATGTGTAGTAAATTACCTATAAAATCAGTTAGTTTATACTGGAGTGAGGGGAAACCAGAACAAAGCAAGCTGTTGTTAGCTAGGTGCATTCAATTGTATATGGTAGAAAATTAATAAAATAAACTTTTTAATGCTACTTTTTAATATTGATTATTAATTATTATTAATATATATATATATATATATACCAAAATAATTATCAGGGCAAAGCAAAGAAGCATCTTCTCTTACAAAGCTATGAAATCACAGATTTTTTTTCAAAGAGGGCAAGAAAGGATTACAGTGAAAGTGACGGGTAATTTATTATCAGTATTGGACTCGCAGATCATGTGGGTAGGGCACTTTTTACTGTTTGTGTGGATGACCATGTCTGTCAGCTACCACCGAAGACCATTTTTGACCCAGGAAAAACCCTGACTATACCTTATAGATCATGTTTAAGATTAAAAACAAAACTGTTGTCTAACTTAAAATTAACTCTGAAAATTAATTATCACCCATGATAATCCATCTAAGTACTTTAAGTTTAGAAAAAGCATCATTCAGTTTACAGTCTATAGACATATAGCGGGTACCATCTTAATTTCAGAGCATCTTTTCAAAATATATTTTTCTAAATTCATTTAAAAATAGAAATAAAAGAAAACAAATTCACATAATCTTTTCAATCATTATTTTCAATAAAACAGAATTTTTCTTTTTCATAATAACCGTTTCGTTAAGATTTCTTTTCACAACAGATCCATTTACAGTCATTATAGCCCACAAAAAATAACATAAATAAACATAAACCTAAACTTGTTTATCTTAATACATTTCGTTAAAATGACATAAGCATCAAAACATATAAATTCAATAATAAAATCAACAATTGGTTTATTTTTTATTGCATACATCTTTATCATGACATCACTGCTAATCATCCTCAATGCCTAATTGTTTTTAAGCTGAAAGTCAATTTTCACAACATTTCACAGTACTCAGACCATGTTCAAACATACAACATTCAAACTCAGATAATTAGGGCTTCCTTTAAAGTCAGTTTTGTTCTCAATGTCTTGTCAATTATAACTGCTTAGGCTAAATTACCAAAATCTTAACCCTCTGTCTTTTTGCAGTGATACTTTTCATCTCATTAGTCTTGCCACTGCACCAATATTCATATCACTTATAAATTATACAAATTTGACATTATTAATTTCTTAAAGCTGTTTGGAAACAGTTTTGCATCTTTTTTTTTTTTTTTTTTTTTTTGTTAAAACTGCTTCAATTTTTTTTATAACTTTTGTAACTGCATTCTTTATTAAATTGTTAGTCTGCAGATCCAGAATATATTATCATCATTACTCTCTCAGTCCCACTTATCTCTACTGTTTTGCAGAAACCAAAATATTATTTTACTCCGATCTCAACTCATGGATTGCACAGACAGCCTTATAGCTTCTTTCTCTTTCAACTCTTATTACATAAGTTGTAGTTCTCTGGGCATCTAATGTCATACATCCATTTAATGGATGAAAATAAAACTGTTGATATTCACTCCTCCTTTGTTTGCCCACCAGCCTTCCATAAATTTGAGGGGTTCCTCTAATAACAACTGTAACCTAAACATATGAACCCCTCATTTTCAAGGTTTGCTTTTGATGTGAAATCTTAAAACATATTTCAAACTCACTTTTTTTTTCTTTTTTTTTTGGTTTTACTCTTCTCCAGTCTCAAAGCATGTCTGTTTTAATCTCATTGTTTATGATAGGGACATATTAGTTCAAAATCAACACAGCCTCACAGATTCAGGGATTCATCGTAATGTTGAATCCGAAACTTCTATACAGTTCTTGCCAATAGGGCAACCAACATCATGTTAATACATTTTGCTATGGTCTCCCCAGAAATTACGGACAATCACCTCATGGTCTCAGTCGGCACTTGAAAGCTCATTCCCATCAGCTCTTTATAAAGAATCTCCTTTTCCTCAGGGTGTTGTACCCTGGCATAGTTGCATCAAGTTGTGGACTTGTCACAATGAAAAACAAGTCTTCCTAGGAATGCGGTTTCTGGTGAGTGGTATAGAGGAACATTTTTGGGGCAGACCCCGCGAGGCCCCCAAAAGGGGTGTTTTTTTGTTTTGTTTTTTGTTTTTTGCGCAGGGCTCACGCTCACTTGTTTCATTCATTTTTTTCTTTATTTTATTGCAGAACTTACATACAAGATCAGGGAAAATACCATGGTTGTATCTTTAACTCCCTCAGGTCGGCGGTCACGCCGGCGATACCACCTCGGTTTTTTTCTTACCAGTGTGAAAGAGACTCAAAATACTCCGTCAATGTTGCACATATAATTAAGAGTTATACACCATTAAAATTTGTGGAATATCTTCTTTTATTTGTGTACACTCAGAGTAAAAACAAAATGATGTGCTTTTTGCAAAATAAAGAAAACTAACATGATGCGTGATCTCTTGTCTCCCTCTGAACGAAGTCCAATCTGATAGTTCTCAGAAAATGAACTGTAACTTAGTGAATACTAATGACACAAAAATGAGACTTATGTGTAAAAAAACGTTGAAATGTCAGGTTTTAAATCGTGTAAGTCAAATCGAAAACAAATATTCTGTGTTTATGTAATCTGTATGAAAAGAGACACATGTCAGACGCCTGTGATTCAGCTCATTATCCGCTAATGCGGCCACGCCCATGGAACGAGCGCTATTCAGACGCAAATTCTGAGGCAACACATGTATACATCATCTCAATCGTGCATTTATTGTCTTGAAAGTGTTTATCTGGATGTAACATGAATGTTCAGACACTTTGCATCACAGAAATACATTATATTTTAAAGTATATAATAGAATACCATTATTTTAAATTGTAATAATATTTCACAGTATTGCTGTTTTTTCTGTATGTTTGATATACACCATGATGAGCTTGAGACATGATCACAGAGGGTTTTTTCACAGCCTACCTGACTGAAAGGCCTCATTAATATGCAGCTCATTAGATGTCTTTATGCGATTCTTTTGTCTTCTCAGGTGTAAATCACCCATTATTCATGATGATTCACGCCTCCACACATACTGTGTTTCTTGACAAAAAGTGTCTTACAAAAACTAAATCAATATATTGTTTTATATGAACAAGTAGGCAGGATAATTTTTACATCATTTTGAAGCAAAAACTCTAGTCTACAACCTCCAATACCCAGAAGTCTTGTGAAGACAGATTTAATATATATTTTTTGGCTTTATTTCAGTGACTTAAGTTTTTTTGTTTTTATGGTAGCCTAGTTTGTGCTGAATACAGTGTAATGACACTTTTTCCATTAATATGTTTATGAACAACTGAAAAAAGCACAAATGTCAGGGCATGTCAAAACTTCTCCAGGGCCCTGAAAATCCTCAGACCCCAGAGGGTTAACAACGAACAATCATAATGACAAAAAAACAAAAAAAAACAAAAAACAAATATGGATTTGTGTACATAGTATGATATTATATACACAGATAAAAGCACAACGACAAGGTTAGATATCTGAATAATTCATCATAATGCTTAAAAAAAAAAAAAATTTTTTTAATTTATAAGCCTGAGGGATGAAAAGACAGTTAAATTCAACAAGAAAAAGAGGAAAACATAGGAGATTTAAGACACTTTTGCTTGTGGATGAAAATGTTTGCATATAAAATAAAGAAATTAACAACATATTCAAGAGTACAAAATTTGTTCTCCTTTGGCCAATCCTAAAGCCATATTTATGTGTTTTATATCAAATCAAAGCTTTTTATTTACGGTTTACCACTATAATAATGATGCTGCTCTAGCTTGTTCAGAAAGTGAAAGAGCAACGTTAAAAAAATTGCCTCGTTTTTAAGGACGTGAAGCTGCATTCTGGAATTCAACTGGACAAGCCTGTACAAAATTTTTAGATTTTTGGCCAAATGAAATCCAACATACACATCTAATACACATATGTCATTGTAAAGCCAATTATTTGCTGATTGCCACGGGCCCAAGTACACTGCTGTATGCTGTTCGTAAAGTGAGAGAACCCACATCAAATGTGTCCCGTTTCTGGAGTTTGTCCTGTGTACCAATCCGTCAGAGTGAAGCAAAAATCACAAAAATCATCATAAAATCTTAGGCGCGAGGCGTAGGCAGACTGAGAAATCACCTCATGCACACTGGTAACTGCTCTTTCCCCATTGCAAA